>NC_140505.1:87616988-88131988 GCF_964339955.1 Pipistrellus hanaki | reverse complement strand
GAACTCCCTTGAATCCACATGTTTGTGCTGATTGGGGCGTCATAGCTGTTCAGTGGTCTCCACTATTGTGGGTTTTTCAGGCCTCAGATAAGATCCACTTTTCCTTGCAAGATGGAGTGGTTTTCCCTCTGAGCCTGTAGCTCCGGGAGAGATTTCCACTGTAGTGCTGGCAGCTTGGTCAGGGAACCCTGTCCAGCAGTCACTCACCTTCCCTTAGAATTCTGCTACCACTTAGTTTGCCAACTAATATTCCCCAAGTGACTCTCAGGCACTCCTTCTATCTACACTGGGACTAGGCTTAGAACAGGTCCATCTGTTCAGCCGACATTTTCCTCCCAGTTCTATAATACTTTCTTACTATCCTTTGTGTGTCAATTGTCACTTCACCTCTCACCTCTTTCATTTCTGATTCTATTGTCTCCTCTCTCTTTGTTTCTTGATGCATCTGGGTAAAGGCCCATCAATCTTGTTTATCTTTTCAAAGAACAAGCTCTTGGTTTCATTTTTTTTCAAGTTTTACTTTTTATTTATTTTTTAAAATTTATTTTTTAAATTAATCTTTATTGTTCATATTATTACAGATTGTTCCTCATTTTCCCCCCTCCATTGCTCCCCTCCACCAGGTTTCCACCCCATCCTCTGCCCTTTCCCCGTCCCCATTGTCCTCATCCATAGAAGCACAGTTTATGTTTATTCTCTTCCCACACACCCCACTCCCCTTTTTCCTGAGAATCGTCAATTCACTCCCCTTCCATACCTCTGATTCTATTATATTCAACAGTTAATATTGTTCATCAGATTTTTTTTAATTCCCTTGGTTTTTAGATTCACTTGTTGATAGTTACATATTTGTTGTTCACAATTTTTATCTTTATCTTCTTCCTCTTCCTAAAGAACCCCCCTTCAGCAATTCATATAATTCTGGTTTGGTGGTGATGAACTCCTTTAGCTTTTTTTTATTAGTGAAGCTCTTTATCTGGCCTTCGATTCTGAGTGATAGCTTTGCTGGGTAGAGTATTTTTGGCTGTATGTTCTTGCTATTCACCACCTTGAATATTTCTTGCCATTCCCGTCTGGCCTGCATGGTTTCTGTTGAGTGCTCAATCGTATGGGTGCTCCTTTATAGGTAACTACCTTCTTTGCTCTTGCTGCTTTTAATGGTCTCTCTTTGTCTTTTGCTCTTAGAATTTTAACTATGATGTGTCTTGGTGTGGTCCTCTTTGGATTCCTTTTGTTTGGTGTTCTGTGTGCTTCCTGGACTTGTAAGTCTATTTCTTTCACCAGGTGGGGGAAATTTTCTGTCACTATTTCTTCCAATATGTTTTCAGTATCTTGCTCTCTCTCTTCTTCTGGGACCCCCATAATTCTGATGTTGGTTCGCTTGAAGTTGTCCCAGAGGTTTCTTACATTATATTCAACTTTCTGGATTCTCTTGTCTTTTTGCTTCTGCAGAGGAGTGTCTTCTGACTCTTTATGTTCCAAATCTTTGACTTGATTCTTGTGATCTTCCATTCTGTTTTTAGGACTCTGTATAATATTTTTTATTTCAGACAATGTATTCTTTATTTCTAGTTGATCCCTTTTCATATCCTCATAGGTCTCATTTATTTTATCGCCCTTTCCTAGGAAATTCTTGAAAAACCTTATAACCGTGGTTTTGAATTCTATATCCAGTTGCTTATTGTCCTCAATTTCTTTCATTTGTGATCTTTTTCCTTTGTCTCAGCATTTTCACTGCTTCCCTGAGTTGATGGGGTTGCTTTGTGTGTTAAGGTGTCCTATATGTTTGAGTGGGTCAGCTTCCCAGTTACCTGAGATGGACACTCTTGGAGCACCCCTTTGTGGACTGTGTGTACAGCCTTATTGTAGTTAATACTTACTTGTTTTTGGTATCACTGGGAGGAACTGACTTCCAGGCCAATTGTGAGAATCAGCTGTGTCTATTCCCGGAGACAGCCTTATTCCACTAGACTTGGAAACTTGCAAAAAGCCTCTGTGCTCAGCTTAGATAGGGTGGAGTTTCAGGGTGGAGTCTACAGGCTTGGCTTCCTGTCAGCCGCACCCTGTGAGATTCCTGAGTGTCAGTGTTCCTCAGTGTCCTTTGGTACTGGCTGCTTTAGTACTCGCTGCAAGCACTTCTGAGAGAAAGGTGCCCTCGAGTTTCTCCCACTACCGGAGAACCTATTCTCTCCCCCAATGAGCCCAGAACTGGGGTTCAGTGCAGTTGGAAGTGGGGTTCAGTGCAGTCCTGAGCTTTCATCTCCTTCCCGCTAGGGCAATCCAGTGGCACAGTCAACAGTCCATCTTCTGCACGCAACATGAGTGCCTCTGGGACTCTGCCTTTCGCCGCTCCCCTGAGTTTCCACCTTACAGCCCAGATTCCCTCTGTATGAGCCTGGGTCCTCAAGGTCTGGCCTAGAACTGGGGTTCAGTGCAGTCGGAACTGGGGTTCAGCGCACTCCTGAGCTTTTGTCTCCTTCCCTCTAGGGTAGGGGTGTCGAACTCAATCAGAGAAGGGGCCAAAATCTAAAATTCAGCCTAAATCGTGGGCCGAATGGTTTACTGAACAGTCATAAACTGACAATGTCACAAACTGACAGTGGAGTGCAGTGATGACAGCGCGGTGCGGGCCACATTGCAAGGCCTGGCGGGCTGGATTTGGCCCGCGGGCCTTGTGTTTGACACATGTGCTCTAGGGCAATCCAGTGGCACAGTCAACATTCCGTCCTCTGAGCGCAATGTGTGCCCCTCCGGGACTGCCTTTTGGCACTGCCCTGAGTTTCCATCTTACAGCCCAAATTCCTTCCTAACAGCCCAGATTCCCTCCGTATGAGCCTGGGTCCCCAAGGTCTCACCCAGAACTGGGGTGCAGTGCAGTCGGAACTGGGGTTCAGCACAGTCTGGAACTTTTATCTCTTTCTCACTAGGGAACGCTAGCCAGACAATCAGCTGCCCCTCCTCTCCAACTCAGTCCTCTCCCCACGCTTGCACTATATCTCTGTACCTTAGGCTTTTGCAGCTCCTCTGATTTTCCTTCTGGTTTTCTATTTTCTTCTAGTTGTAGAATTTCCAGCCAGTCAACATTCTTGTATTATAGTTCTGGATAATATCCATTTTGTATTTTTTGAAATTATTGTGTGAGCTGAAGTTAGGCATTTACCTATGCCACCATCTTGGTTTCTCAATCTCTTGGTTTCATTAATCTTTATTATTTTTTTTAGTCTCTGTGTCATTTATTTTCTCTATGATTTTTATTATTTCTTTTCTTCTACTTACTCTAGGTTTTTATTGTTGTGCTCTAAGTTTGTTAGAAATTTCTCTTGTTTTCTAAGGTTGGTCTGTAGTGCTATAAACTTCCCTCTCAGGACTGCTTTCACTGTGTCTAATGAACATATTACAATTTTAATAATGTAGATTATATAAAATTAGATTTTTTTTAAAATGGGGGGGAGCCTTTTTCATCAGGAAAAGATGCACTTGGCAAACAAAAATACATAACCCTATATCTGGACTGTTAGCCAGCCATATGCACTATGCTACCAAACCGGTCATTAAAAATTTGAATCACTTTCTTACACCTTATACCAAACAGCTGTTGCCCTTAAAACCCCATCCTCAGCCCCCACCTTAGCTTCTGCCTTCGCAATTCACTCAGATTAGTTACTGATTGGTTGGAGTCTTCTTGAAAATGATTCAGTCTTCTTGAAAATGTTAAGACTTTATTTTGTGTCCTAATATGTGGTCTGTTCTAGAGACTATTCCATGTGCATTTGACAAAAATGTGTAATCTACTGCTTTGGATGAAGTGTTCTGTAAATATCAATTAAATCAATCAGATCCATTTAAGGTGGCTATTGCCTTGATAATTTTTTTGTCTGGATAATCTATCCATTGATGACAATGGGATGTTAAAGTTCTCTAGTATGATTGTATTGCTATTGGTATTTACCTTAATGTTTACCAATATTTCCTTTATATACTTACGTGTTGCTATATAAGTTTACAAGAGTTATATCCTCTTATTGGATCGATCCATTTATTGTTGTGTAGTGATCTCTTTGTGTCTTTTATGGCCTTTGTTTTAAAGTCTAGTTTTGTCACATAGATGTATTGCTTACCCCAGTTTTTTTTTTTTCTCTTTTCATTTGCATGTTGTTATTTCTCCTCTTTCATTCTGATTTTGTTTATTTGGGTCCTTTCTCTGCCTCTTGGTGAGCCTGGCTAAATGTCCATCAATCTTATTTATCCTTTCAAAGAACCAGCTCTTGGTTTCATTGATTTTTTTTTGTCTCTATGTCATTTATTCCTGCTCTGTTCTGGTCTTTCCTATCAATATTTCCTTGATTTTATTTACTCTTGGCTTTTCTTATTGCTCTGTTTCTAATTCTCTAAGTTGTAGGTTTAAATAACTTATTACAAGTTTTTCTCATGTAGCTTTTTTGGATTATTGTGTTTTCATTGTCATTTGTTTCCAGGATTTTTTTTTACTGCTTCTTTGACCTCTTTCATAATCCATTCATTATTTAATAGCATGCTATTTAGCCCCCATCTGTTTGATTGGTTTTTGTTGTTGCTGATTTCTATTTTTTTTGCCATTGTGATCTGAGAAGATTCTTTATATGATTTCAATCTTCTTGAATTTGAGAGACTTAGCCTTGATTCTAACATGTCATTTATCTTTGAAAATGTCCCATGTGCACTTGAGAAAAATGTATATTCTGTTGCTTTGGTGTGATATGTTCCAAGGATGTCAATTAGTTCCACCTGGTTTAGTGAGTCATTTAGGATTGCTGTTACTTTCTTGAATTTTTGTCTAGAAGATTTATCCAGTGATAATAATGGGGTATTAAGTCCACTACTATGATTGTGTAGCTGAAGATATTTCCCTTGATATCTTTCAGAAGCTTTTATGTATTTGGATGCTCCAGTATTGGTTGCATATATGTCTACTAGAATTATATCCTTTGTTTTATAATCCCTTTAGTATTATGAAGTGGCCTTCCTTATCTCTTCTTATGGTTTTCACTTTGAGGTGTATTTTGTCATATATAACTATTGCTATCCTAACTTATTTTTCATTTGCCTGATGAATTTTTTTCCCATCCATTTACTTTCAGTTTGTGTAGTCCTTTGTTGTGAGGTGGATCTCTTATAGATAGCATATATATGGTGATGTTTACTTTTCCATTCAGCAATCCTCTGTCTTTTTATTGGAGTGGTAAATCCCTTTACATTTCAGTTTATTATTGACTGGAGGCCTGGTGCATGGGTTTGTGCACTTCTTCCTGGCCTGCACACTATTGCAACCCGGGACCCCTTGGGTGATGTTGGACTTCCGTTTTCGTCCTGAGCCACACTGGGCCAAAAACGGCAGTCTGACATACCCCCCGAGAGATGTAGTAGTGCACAGTGTAGCAGGTGTCTGTGGAGAACCCCAAGCCCAGGCTGGGAATCACACCACCTCCGCTTATCCAGTCTCTACAGAGTCTGCCACTGCCACCACTCAGTAGTGCTGCTGCAGAGGTGGGGGAGGCTTGTCCTGCCACAGCTGTGCTCACCAGTGTCTGATGCCCACTGAGCAGTGCTCCCACTGTGGGGGACACTGAGAACATGGGGGCACCTCCTGCATTGAGCATCTGACCCCTGGTGGTCAGTGTGTGTCATAGCGACCAGTTGACCAATCCTTCAGTTGTTTGGTCTTTTGGTCGCTGAGGCTTTTATATATATACTAGAGGCCTGGTGCACAAAATTCGTGCTCGGGGGTTGGGGGATGTGCCTCAGCCCAGTCTGCACCCTCTCCAATCTGGGACTCCTCAAGGGATGTCCAACTGCCTATTTGGACCCCATCAGGTCTAAATGGGCAGTTGGACATACCTCTCACAATCCAGGACTGCTGGCTCCCAACTGCATACCTGCCTGCCTTCCTGATTGCCCCTAACTGCTTCTGCCTGCCAGCCTGATCACCCTTAACCACTCCCATGCCAGCCTGATTGATCTCTAACTGCTCCCCTGCCAGCCTGTTTGCCCCCAACTTCCTTCCTCTACCAGCCTGATCACCCCTAACTGCCCTCCCCTGCAGGGATGATCACCTCCAATTGCCCTCCCTTGCAGGCCTGGTCGCTCTCAACTGCCCTTACAGGCCTGGTGCCTCCTAACTGCCCTCCCCTGCTGGCCTTCTTGTGGTGGCCATCTTGTGTCCACATAGGGGCAGGATCTTTGACCACATGGGGCAGCCATATTGTGTGTTGCAGTGATGGTCAATCTGCATATTACTCTATTATTATATAGGATAGAAGCCTGGTGCACGGGTGGGGGCCAGCTGGTTTTCCCTGAAGGGTGTCCTGGATAAGGGTGGGGGTTCCCTTGGGGTATGGGGTGGCCTGGGTGAGGGGCTTGTGGTGGTTTGCAGGTCAGCCATGCCCCCTGGTAACCCAAGCAGAGGCCCTGGTATCTGGAATTTATTTACCTTCTATAATTGAATCTTTGTTATCTTGAGTGGAGGCTTAGGTTGGCAGAAAGGGAGGCAGAAAGCTTGGCTTTCTCTGTTGCTGGGGGCAATGCTAGCCTGTTTTCTCCAGCTCTGGCTGACACCATTATTCTTGGGATTTATCTTCTATAATTGAAACTTTGTATCCTGAAGTGGAGGCCTAGGCTGGCCAGGGTGTGTGGAAAGCTTGGCTTCCTCTATTGCTGGGGAAACCCAAGCCTCTCAACTGCTCTCTGTGGCTACAGCCATCTTGGTTAGGGGTTAATTTGCATACTCGCTCTGATTGGCTGGTGGGTGTGGCTGGTGGGTGCAGCTTGTGGGTGTGGTGGAGTGATGGTTAATTTGCATATTACTCTTTTATTAGGTAGGATAAACTAGAAGCCCGGTGCACAAAATTTATTCACAGGGGTGTGTGTCCCTCAGCCCAGCCTGCACCCGTTCCAATCTGGGACTGACCCCTAAAGGGATGTCCAACTGCCCGTTTAGGCCCAATCCAGGTAGGATCAGACCTAAATGGGGAGTTAGATATCCCTCTCACAACCCAGGACTGCTGGCTCCCAATTGCTTGCCTGCTTGCCTTCCTGATTTCCCCTAACTGCTTCTGCCTGACAGCCTGGTCACCCCTAACTGCCCTCCCCTGCAGGCTTGATCGCCCCCAACTGCCCCCCCCCTTGCAGGCCTGGTTCCTTCCAATTGCCCTCCCCTGCTGGCCATCTTGTGTCCACATGGGGGCAGCCATCTTGGGTGTTGGAGTGATGCTCCATCTGCATATTACTCTTTTATTAGATAGGATAGAGGCCTGGTGTACTGGTGGGGGCCAGCTGGTTTGCCCTGAGGGTGTCCCAGATCAGGGTGGGGGTTCCCTTGGGGCATGGGGAGGCCTGGGTGAGGGGCCTGTGGTGGTTTTCAGGCTGACTACGCCCCCCGGGACCCAAACAGAGGCCCTGGTATCTGGGATTTCTTTATGTTCTATAATTGAAACTTGTAGCCTTGAGCAGAGCGAAGCCTCCTGCTTGCTCCAAGGCTGCCACTATTTTTGTTGGGATTTATTTATCTTCTCTAATTGAAACTTTGTAGCAGAGGCAAAGGCAGGCCAAGGCTGTAGGAGCTTGGCTACTGCCATCTCCGGGGGCAACTCAAGCCTCCTGCTTTCTCCAGCTCTGTGGCTGATGTGATTTTTGTTGGGATTTATTTATCTTCTATAATTGAAATTTTGTAGCCTTAGTATAGGCTTTGGCTGGCCAGGGAAGCAGGAAAGCGTGGCTTGCTCCATTGTTGGGGAAACCCAAGCCTCCTGCTTGCTGCAGCTCTGTGATCGCAGCCATCTTGGTTGTGTTAATTTGCATACTCGCTCCTGATTGGCTGGTGGGTGTGACTGGTGGGTGTAGCAGAGGTATTATCAATTTGAATATTACTCTTTTATTAGATACTATAGGTGCTTTTTTTTTTCTTTTTTCTTTTCTTTCTTTTAATTGTCACCCTAGGATATTTTTTTCATTTACTTTTTATAGAGTCCAAGAGAGAGGGAAAGACAGAGAGAAATATCAATTCAAGAGTAACATTGATTGGTTGCTCCAGCATGCACCCCAATAGGGCTTGGGCCAAGGAGGAGCCTACAACCAAGGTACATGCCCTTGACCAGAATCAAACCTGAGAACCTTCAGTTCACAGGATGACACTCTGTCCACTGAGCCAAACCAGCTGTAGGCATTTTTATTCTTTATGTCTATGTTTTTTTCCTCTATTTCTATTCCTTTTTCTTACACCAGTCCTTTTAGGATTTTTTTCATTGCTAGTTTGGTGATAATAAACTCCCTGTTTTTATCTGCAAAACTCCTGATTTCACCTTCAATTTTGAATGACAACCTTGCTGGATACAGTATTCTTGGATTTAGGCCCTTGCTTTTCATTACTCTTTATACTTTATTCCATTCCCTTATATCCTGAGAAATCAGTTGATATTATAATGGAAGATCCCTTGTAGGTAACTTTCTGTCTCTCTCTTGCAGCCCTTAAAGTTTTTTCTTTGTTAATGTTTGCCATTTTATTTTTTTTAATATATATTTTATTGATATTTTACAGAGAGGAAGGGAGAGCAATAGAGAGCTAGAAACGTCAATGAGAGAGAAACATTGACCAGCTGCCTCTTGCACACCCCCTACCGGGGATGTGCCCACAACCAATGTACATGCCCTTGACCGGAATCAAACCTGGAACCTTTCAGTCCGCAGACCAATGCTCTACCACTGAGACAAACCGGTTTCGGCAATGTTTGCCATTTTAATTATGATGTGTCTTCATGTGGGTCTTTTGCATTCATATTGTTTGGGGCTCTCTGTGCTTCCTGGACTTGTGTGACATTTTTCTTCCCCAAGTCAGGGAAGTTTTGTATCATTATTTCTTCAAACATGTTTTCTATTCCTTGCTCAGCTTCTTCTTCTTCTGGCATCTTTAGTATGTGGATATTACTCCATTTCATGTTGTCCAAAAGTTTCCTTAAATTCTTCTACTTTTTAATTCCTTTTTCCAATTGCTGTTCAGATTGGATTTCTTTTTTCAACCCTATCTTCTAACTCACTGATTTGATCCTCAGCTTCTTCTAGTCTACAGTTGAAACTTTCCACAGTGTTCTTTATGGCCTGCTGCTATATTCCTCTTCATTTTTACTCATGTTGGTGTATTTCTCATTCAGCTCCTTATAATTCTCATTGAGTTGCATATAATCTCATTTAGACATTTGAGTATTCTTATAATCATTACTGTAAATTATTTCTCTGACAAATTACTTGCCTCCATTTTGTTTAGTTCATTTTCTGGCTATTCCTTTTTCTTTTTTTCTTTGAGGGTTTTTTTTTTGTTTTTGTTTTTGTTTTTTGTCTCTCAATTTTTGCTGGCCCTTTACATTTTTAAAAATATATTTCATTGATTTTTTTCAGAAAGGGAGGGAGAAGGATAGAGAGTTAGAAACATCAATGAGAAACATTAGTCACCTCCTGCACACCCCCTAGTGGTGATGTTCCTGCAACCAAGGTACATGACCTTGACTGGAATTGAACCTGGGACCCTTCAGTCCATAGACCTGGGACCCTTCAGTCCATAGACTCTATCCACTGAGCCAAACCAGTTAGAGCTGCATTTTTTCTCAGACTATTCCAAAAAATTAAAGAGGAAGAAACACTTTCAAGCTCTGTGAAACCAGCATTACCCTAGTCCCCAAATCAGATAAAGACACTACAAGAAAATAGAATTACAGGCCAATATCCCTCATAAACATAGATGCTAAAATCCTCAAAAAATTCTAGCAAAATCAGATCCAGCATTACATTAGAAAAATCATACACCATGATCAAGTAGGATTTATTGCAGGGATGCAAAGATGTTTCAGTATCCATTAATCAATAAACATGATACATCACATAAATTGAGAGACAAAAATCACATACTCATACTAATCGATGAGAAAAAGCATTTGACAAAATCCAATACCCTTTCTTGATAAAAAAAAATCTCAGCAAAGTGGGACTAAAGGGATCATATTTCAACATAATAAAAGCATTATATGACTAACCTACAGCCAACATCATACTCAATGGGGATAAACTAAGAACAGGAACAAGATAGGGATGCCCACTTTCATCACTCCTGTTCTACATAGTACTGGAAGTGTTAGCATAGTAATCAGACAAGAAGAAGAAATAAAAGTCATCCAAATTGGAAAAGAAGAAGAAAAACTGTCATTATTCGCAGATGACATAATATTGTACATAGAAAACCCTAATTACTCCATAAAAATAACTACTAGACTTAATAAATGAATTCAGCAATGTGGCAGGATACAAGATGAACACCCAGAAATATATGGCTTTTTTATACACCAATAATGAACTTACAAAAAGTGAAATTAAAATAATAATTCCATTTACCATTGCTACAAAAAAATTAAAATACCCAGGACAAAATAACTAAGGAGGCAAAAACCTGCACTCTGAAAACTACAGAACATTGAAAAAAGAAATAGAGGAAGACATAAATAAATGGAAGAATATACTATGTTCATGGGTTGATAGAATCAACATCATTAAAATGATCAGACTACCCAAAGCAATCTATAGATTCAATGCACTCCCCATTAAAATACCAATGCTATATTTCACAGACCTAGAATGAACTTTCCAAAAATTCATCTGCAATGAAAAAGACCCCAAATAGCTGCAGCAATCCTGAAAAAGAAGAACAGTTAGAGGGACCACAGTACCAGATATCAAGCTATATTACAAAGCCACTGTTCTCAAAATTGCCTGGTACTTGCACAAGAACAGACATATAGACCAATGGCTCAGAATAGGGAACCCAGAAATTGACCCAAGCCATTATGCTCAATTAATATTTGACAAAGAAGGCAAGAGCATGCAATGGAGTCAAGACAGTCTCTTCAATAAATGGTGTTGGGAATATTGGACAAGTACATCTAAAAAAAATGCATGTAGATCACCAACTTACACCATACACAAAAATAAAGTCAAACTAGATATAGGACTTAAATGTAAGACGGGAAACCATAAAAATACTAGAGGAATCCACAAGCAGCAAAATATCAGATGTATATTGTAGTAATATTTTTATTGATACAGCTTCTAGGACAGTCAAAACTAAGGAGAAAATAAACAAATGGGACTGCATCAAAATAAAAAGTTTCTGAACAACAAATGGAACCATCAACCAAACAAGAAAAAAGCCCACTACATTGGAGAACTTATTTTTCCCATGTAATATTCAATAAGGGTCTAATCCCCAAAATTCATAGGGAAGTCATACATTTTAACAAAAGGAAGATAATTCAATAAAAAAATGGGCAAAGGACTTAAATAGATAGTTTTTGAAAGTGGACATACAGAATGCCAAGAGGCATATGAAAACATGCTCAGTCACTAATCATCTGAGAGATGCTAATCAAAACGATAATGAGGTACCATCTCATATCTGTCAAAATGGCAATCATCAACAAATCTACAAAGGACAAGTGCTGGTGAGGTTGTGGAGAATAACACACCCTCATACACTGCTGGTGGGAATGCAGACTGGTGCAGCCACTGTGGAAGACAGTATGGAGTTTCCTCAAAAAATTAAAAATGGAACTCTTATTTGACCCAGTCATCCCACTTTTAATAATAGAAATCAGAAACACCAATCAGAAAGGATATATGTACCTCTATGTTCATAGTAGCACAATTTATAATAGCTAATATTTGGAAATAGCCAAAGTGCTCATCAACAGATGAGTTGTTTAAAAATCTGTGGTACGTCTACACAATGGAATACTACCCTGCTGTAAAAAAAGAAAGAACTTTACCATCCGCAACAGCATGGATAGACCTAGAGATTATTATGCTAAGTAAAATTAGCCCATGGGAGAAATTTAAATATCACATGATCTCACTCATTAGTGGAATAACAATGAACAACATAAACTGATTAACAAAAAGTAGATTCAGTGACAGGGAAACATCAAACAGACCATCAAACCTCAGAGGGAATGCAGGGGAGCGGGGGTGGTCAGAGATCAACCAAAGGACTTATATGCATACATTTAAGCATAACCAATGAACACAGACACAATGGAGGTGAGGGCTTGTGCTATGCTGGGGAGAGGTCAATAAGAGCAAAGGAGACATATGTAATATTTTAAACAATAAAGAATTTTAAAATAAATAAAAGTAACAAAAAAAAAGAAATTGAAGAAAAATACCTATGGCTGTCTCCCTAGAAAAAATTTTTATACATTATCACCCTAAATAAACAGACAATTCAAAGGTCCATAGCAGCCTTGAAAACCCACCTGGCCCTCTTGAATACAGACCCTATTATAAAAATGCATCTCTACCATCATCCTTTGGTACTCTGGGCAGAAGATATCTACCATTAACAAGTCACTTACTGGGAGACTGGTGAATGGAAACTGTCCTCTCAAAGATTTGTAGGTAATCTCTGAACATAGATAGAAAAGCCTCTTTCCCAGAATATGAACTCATGATACATTCCATGTTTATTCAATTAATTGAATGTCACTAACTTTGAATGTATATGAGGTACTTATTTATACTTTACTAAAGGCCTGGTGAGTGAAATTCGTACACTGAGGGTGCGGGTTCCTCAGCCACCCTGCATCCTATCCTATTTTGTACTCCCTCAGGGGATGTATGACTGCTAGTTTAAGCCTGATCAAAGCAGTTGAACATTCCTCTTGCAATACAGGATGACTTGCTCCTAACCACTTGCCTGCCTGCCTGCCTGCCTGATCACCTCTAATCCCTCTGCCTGCTGAACTGATTGCCCCTACTCTGTTCCCCTGCCTGCCTGATCACCCTCAACCTCTCTTCCTGCCTGCCTGATTGCCCCTAACTGCCCTCCCCTGATGGCCTGATCTCACTCCCAACTTCCCTTTCATGCCAGCCTGATCACACCCCCAATGGTCCTCCCCTGCTAGCCTGATTTCCCCTAACTGACTCTGCCTTGGCCCCCACAACCATGGTTTTGTCTGGAAGTCAGATATCTGGAAGATGGCTGGTTGACCCAGTCTAATTAGCATATTGCCTTTTTATTAGTATAGATAGGGAGAGCCTTAATTAGCATAGATAGATACTATTGCTTAAATTGGGGCGGGGGAGCCTTTTTAATCAGGAGGAGATGCTCTTGGCAGACAAAAACACATAATCCCTATATCTGGACTCATAGCGCACCAGTCATTAAAAAATTGAACTGCTTTCTTACACCTTACAACAAACAGCTATTGCCCTTAAAACCCCTCGTCAGCCCCCACCTTAGGTTCTGCCTTCACAGTTCACCCAGATTTGGTTCTGATTGGTTTGTTCCTATGACAGCCAGTGTCAAAAGCTTCACCTCCTAGGCAGCCATTGGCTCCTCGCAATTCACCCAGAATTTGTTCTGATTGGTCAGTTTCTATGCCAGTCAGCATCAAAAGCCCTGTCTCCTAGGCAGCCATTGGTTCCTCAAAATTCATCCAGATTGGGTTCTGAATGGTTAGTTTCTATGCCAGTCAGCATCTCCAGGCCTGAACATAGAGGCGAGGCTGATCAGTAACTGGCCCAGGCTGCTGGTGACTGGGCTGAACTGCTGACCTTTGGGAATGAGAGAGAAGCTTGACTGCTGGTGAGGCTGGGAGAAAGAAGCAGGGTCTGCTCACCCTGCTTCTCTATCTGGGCCTTGCCAGCAACTGCTTCTGCTGCTGACCAGCCCCGCCTCTTTCTTTCTCTCTGAGTGGTCAGCACTTCAGCCCACTTGCCTGCTGCGCAGACTGGTGTTTGATCAAACCTTCAGTTGTTGCTATATGACCCTGGCTCTTTATATATATAGCTAATATAAGCTTGTGATTCCCTCTAATTTATAGCAACAGGTATAACAGACTAGTTTGTAGGTGAAGACAATTTAAATTAATAAAATATATACATCTATATATGTGTATCATAAGCCTGGTTTCTCTTTAAGAATTAGTAATAAGACATGATATATACATATGCCAGTATTGATAATAAGTCAACTATCTTCTCAATGGACCTGTTTATCCACTTAAATAGCATTTATTGCTGTATTAATTACTGCTGACAAAAATTCTTATAAAAGTCATCAAGAAAGCAGTATTTTAAGTAAATTAAGTATTCCATTGGCAAGTGTGTTCAAGTTCTAAATTTAGTTAGTAAACTCTTAAAGAAGGGGCAGCAAAGTATATATATATATATATATATATATATATATATATATATATATATATATGTTGCTCATGGATTAGAGAGTCAATACTAATAAAGTTGAAAATTTAAAAACAAAACAATAATAAAAAGTGATGTTCTGTCAAGGTGAATGTTTCTGGAATGGTACCTTTCAGAATGGATGAGTGCTACCTAGCCCCTGGACTAATTGTTGTGTACAGGTTGATAAGTGATTTATGCTTTTCTTAGCCACATTGACCAAGAAGCAGTACTCATGGATCATTTGAAGGTTCTAACTGTCCAGTGCTTAGGTATGGTCACTGAGCAGCCAACAACATACCCATTTCATATAGTATCTTTTGAATTTTATTTTTATATCATATCATATAGTAACATCAACATATTTTTTAATAAAAAATATGTTTTTTGAAAAAAAATGGTGTGAAGAATGTTATTGTTTTCTATCTTTGAAAATCTCTTTAATGCCTGATTTGATGGATAACACTTGGATTCTCATACTCACTTTTGCGTACAGTCTGTTGTGATATGTTGTTTGAGTTGAAGTACATGAGAAATCTAATAACTCAGATATGTAGTTAAAAAATAGAGGAACTTGGCCGAAACCGGTTTGGCTCAGTGGTAGAGCGTCCGTCTGCGGACTGAAAGGTCCCGGGTTCGATTCCGGTCAAGGGCATGTACATTGGTTGCGGGCACATCCCCAGTACGGGGTGTGCAAGAGGCAGCTGGTCAATGTTTCTCTCTCATCGACGTTTCTAGCTCTTTATCTCTCTCCCTTCCTCTCTGTAAAAAAATCAATAAAATATATTTAAAAAAAAGAAAAAGAAAAATAGAGGAACTTGTAACTCCCATGAAAGGTTCTCTGGGACTCCAGGGGTTCTTGGGTCACACTTTGAGAACCACTGTCCTATAAAGTAGTTTGGAAGAACATATGAGTGGTGAGATCATTGGTGATCATACTTGTTTCTTTTTTCATTTATATACTCCACAACAGAGATAGATTACTTGTTCAAATTATAAATGAGAAAGGAAGAAGCATGAGTACATTGAGGAAAGATTTTGGAGGCTCTAGAGATCAAGGCAGAAAAGTTTATATTTTGGAGACCAAAGAGCAACTGTAATTTCTTAAGCAGGCAGATGACCTATTAAAATTGTATTTAGCCCTGGCTTGGTGGGTCAGTTGTTGGAGCACTGTCCTATATACCAAAAGATTGCG
This sequence comes from Pipistrellus hanaki, assembly GCF_964339955.1. Lineage (NCBI taxonomy): Eukaryota > Metazoa > Chordata > Mammalia > Chiroptera > Vespertilionidae > Pipistrellus > Pipistrellus hanaki. The sequence continues at coordinate 88,116,543 of NC_140505.1, read as the reverse complement.
AGTTCCATTCCAGGTCAGGTTCAATACTTGGTTGAGGCACATATGGGATGCAGTCGATCCATGTTTCTTTCTCTCTTACATTGATGTGTGTGTGTGTGTGTGTGTGTGTGTGTGTGTGTTTATTTACCTTTCATTCCCTTCATCTCTCTAAAAATCAATAAACATATCCTCAGGTGAGGATTAAAAATTGTATTTGGGAAAAAAATGACTGGAATTAGAAGAGAGAAGCTACTTTATAGTTCCTCAGTAATATAGGTGAATAATGAGGTGGGCTAAGCCTCAGATATTGGTGGAAATGGAGATAATTTTTCAGAATTTGCAAAAACAGATCCAGAGACAGAGAAGCATCTATCAAACAATCAAATTACAGAGGGAAAGCAGGGGATGGTGATGGAAGGCGGAAAGATCCACCAAAGGACTTGTATGCATGTATATAAACATAACCAATGGACACAGACACTAGGAGGATGAGGGCATGAGAGAGGGGTTTGGTAGGGACATTGAGGGGATAAAGGCACACATGTAATACCTTAATCAATAAAGAAAAAAATAATAAATAGAATACTAAATGGGGAAATATAATAAAATGTACAATGCCACAAAAAATTTTCATAGAAAATTTTAATGCAAAAATACCACAACTTGGATATCTATATATATAAAACCCTAATATGCAAATAGACCAAACAGTGGAACAACTAAACAACTGGTTGCTATGAAGTGCACTGACCACCAGGGGATGCACACTGAAATGGCATGCATCAGCAGCAGGCAGCAGAGTGCAGAACATGGCGGGATGGTGGAGCAGGTGAGCGGGGGTGCCAGATCAAGATGGACTGCTGGTCACTGTAATCAGGGAAAGCCTCTAGTGGTTACTGAAAATTTTTTGCTCCCATGCACTGCGGTCCTACCAGGTGCTCACACCTGCTGCCGGTGCTGGCCCCACTCACACCCACTGCCAGCGCCAGAGCCGCCACTTGCACTTGCTGCCAGCACCTGGCACAGGCCCTGGCCAGCATCCAGCAGCTGGGGAAGGAAGGCCCTGGCCAGCAGTTGGAAGGCCCTGATTAGCCCTGATCACTGGCCAGGCCTAGGGACCCTACCTATGTACAATTTTGCACATCAGGCCTCTAGTAGAGAATAAAGGAGAGGAGGGAGTTAAGATGACTAAGAGTTTTCAAGTCTAAAACATTTGAAGAATTTCTCCCTTATTTTCAACTTTAACCTTTTCTGAAAATTATTCTTAAGTTAACTGAAGTCTTGTCTTATTTTTCAGAGTTTTGCAGTCCATCCTAGGGCTTAGGAGAATGACAGAATGCTTCCCAACCTGTATCTGTCACAGTGACTACCAGAAGAAAAGGAAGATCTATGATATTTCTGGAGAGTTACTTGCTGATTACTTCTCTTAAGCCCTGCAGGCAGTGAAGGGCTGTCTGACCAGTTCCTGTTTTCACTGGACAGCTGCAGTCAACCTCTTATGCACTCCAGCACCCCCATCAGCTCTCTCTTCTCCTTCACCAGCCCAGCAGTGAAGAGACTGCTAGGCTGGAAGCAAGGAGATGAAGAGGAAAAGTGGGCAGAGAAGGCAGTAGACTCTTTAGTGAAGAAGCTAAAGAAGAAGAAAGGAGCCATGGATGAGCTGGAGAGGGCTTTGAGCTGTCCAGGTCAGCCTAGCAAATGTGTTACGATTCCTCGATCCTTGGACGGGCGGCTGCAGGTGTCCCATCGCAAGGGTTTGCCTCATGTTATCTATTGTCGAGTGTGGCGATGGCCTGATCTGCAATCTCACCATGAGTTGAAGGCCCTGGAATGCTGTGAGTTCCCATTTGGCTCCAAGCAGAAAGAGGTGTGCATTAACCCCTATCACTACTGTCGTGTGGAGACATCAGGTCAGTTTTCTTCACGACATCAAGGTGTATTTTAAAAGTTAAAGAGGTTTGTCCCAGTTGATGGAGAGTTATGGGGCATAAGCAATACAAGATCCACCACAATTTCCAAAAAGAGATGGGGGTATTCAATTTTGAGGAACTAATCCACAATTTTGTAGTAAGAAAAACCTAGAATTTTCATTTCAGCATATATGTAAACTCTGATTTTGAAAATGAAGTTTTATATGTTTTGGAGTCGTCATCGTTATGTTCTTCCCACTCTTGGGGCATTTGAAGGTCTTAATATGGATTTTATATGATTAACTAAAAAATAAGCATCCTCCTCTCCAACCCCTCTCCCTCAGCTAAAGTGAACTAAAGTAAACCAAAGAAGTTTCTTCACTGTCACTTTCCCCAAGCTCAAGTAAGTGTAGGTATCTCATTTTTTGGGTCTGAAAACAGCCAATAAAAGAGTTTTTTGGAATCCTTCTAGGGAGGTTTGGGGAGTTTGGGAGTTGTTCTTAATATGGCTTTAGATATAGGAAAATGTTGTCCTACATTCTTTACACATCTGGATGAGTTTGTATGTGTATATACAGTTCACCTCCCTTTTGGAGAAGTCTAGTGTTGATCTTTGTTCCTTCACACTGGCTATAACTGTCTGACTGCTTTTTCCCATTCTGGATTGCATGTTTCTGTGGCTATAGGGATAGGGATAAGTTTTTATGAGAGCTTCCTCTTCCTGATTGACCATCTGCCTCTTTCTAGGAGACCTAAGGTCTGGCACATGAGCTCAGGGAGATGACCATGTCTCTTAGGAGAAAGTTCTGTTGAGGTAGTCAGGCCATGGTTGGAGTGCAGCCTGTCTGTTGGTAAAGGATTTACTAGTTAACCTTACAGCAGAAATGATAAAATGCTTTGTGCCCAGCCTACCCAGGCTTATCTAGGCAACTTCTCAGACTCCTAAATCTTTCCATAATGTTATAAACATTAGTCAAGAAAGTCATCTGTTTGGGTGTGAATACTTCTCATAGTCACTTCATCCCAGGATTGAGTCCCTGTATGAAACTGTGATGAGAAAGTCCCACTCTCCTGGTGAATGTAATGGATTTTCCCTAATCCATATAGGTTTTTGCTTTCTTCCCTTCTTTCTTGTTTCCCTCTGTGCTTTCTTTGCATATTTAAAAAGTCATTAGTGTCTGAGTTCATGACAGAAAGAACTCGATTCTTTTTTTGTTTCAAAGATTTGAGTTATGCCCAGACTGAATAACTCAATGGTTAAGCATTGACCTATGAATCAGGAAGTCACAGTTTTATTCCAGGTCAGGGCATATGCCCAGGTGTGGGCTCATCAAGCCAATCAATGATTCTCTCTCATCCTTGATATTTCTCTCTCTCTCTCTCCCTCCTTTTCCTTTCCTCTCTGAAATCAATTATATATATTTGAGTTATATTAAGCATTCAAAATATATCCAATGAAAAAAATGTTCATTAAGAAATCATCTTTTTTTGAGTAATAAAGTGGAAAAATATCTTGTACAATGTACCTGTTTTACTTTTTACATACTCAAAAACCTAATTTTAGAGGATTGTTTAATATTTTAGTATTTCATATTGTTGTAGGCTCTTTTAGGAATGGTAGTGTGGATGTTTTTACATATTACAAATAGATTTCATAATCATTTTGAGTTTCCAAAATGAAAGAAGGGTAAAGATTGTATTAAATTTTAAGGTTTTTAACTTTCCTAACTTGATTTTTTAATATAAAAATGATCTTTTATATCTAAATTTCTGGCCATGTTTAATGATAATATTTTGAGAACAGTAAAGATACTAATGTTAAGCAAGTTTTCTGGGGCTCTGATTATTACAAAGCTTATGTTTTCACTTTGAAATCTCTCATTTTTTGACCTCTCCTTTTAGGAAGCTAAAATTTTGCTTTACTTTTTACTCACACAGCCACTAAAATACTCTATTTCAATGTTTCTCATATTATCTGTACTGAAGAACCAATTTTTCTTTTTCATATCTTCCATCCTTCAAAAATTGATACATTTACTAGACAAATGAAATTTTGAAGACTTACAAAATACAAGCCCATTTTGTATTATTCATTTTCAAGGTTATAAACATTGTTATCATATTTAGCTAATTATTAATATTAGTAATAGACAGCAAAGGATAAGTCAGACATTATAAGCATGGTCATCTGGGCAGCTTCACCAGGAAGCTGCAATTTCACACTCCTCAGTCCATTCTCTGCAAATCACTGGGAGAAGGGGGTCTAGCAAAAGAGGAGATGTGCACATGTGTAGAGACTTTTGGGTGATACAGGTAAGTTGCTTGTGTGTCAGTCTAACCTGGGAAAAAGATAATTGGCTAGGGGGATAGAGCAACTGTAAGCATGTGAAATCTTGAAGGGTTAATTGGTTAAACTCCTGACTATAATCCCCAAAGAGTTTTCTCTCTTGCACTCTTTTTTTTTTTAATTGACAAATAAAATTTAAGATATTTAAATGCATATGATAATTTTATATACATGTACATTTTAATATTTCTCCTTTCTAATTGACATCTGTGGTGAAAATATTTACACTCTACTCTTAGAAAATTTTAATAATTTTATCAACTATGGTTTCCATGAAAAACAAAACAAAACATTTTTTCATCATTTTGTGGTTCAGAAATTTCAGAGGGGTTCATCCAGGCCCCATAATTAATTTGGCGTCACCTGGGGTGACTGGGGCAGGATTATTCCACATGGCTCCTTCTCACATGTCTGGGACCTCATTACTCCTTGTCCTTGACCTCTTACCTCTTATCCTACAGGGTCTCTGTTTGTGCTTCGGATTTTGTCTAGGATGGTGGTCTTTGGATAGTCATACTTCTTTTTTCCCCCATTTTTTATTAATGGATTATATGTGTACATATCTTACCATTGCGCCCCCCCCCCCACTCCCGTATATGCCCTCAACCCCCAGAGTTTTGCATCCATTGGTTATGCTTATATGCATACAAGTCCTTCAGTTGGTCTCTTATCTCCTCCATATCTCCCTAATCTTCTCACTGTAATTTGACAGTCTGTTGCTTTACTGTCTCTGTATCTATCTTTTTGTTCATCAGTTTATAATGCTATTTATTATCCATAAATGAGTGAGATCATGTGATGTTTTTCTTTCATTAACTGGCTTATTTCACTCAGCATTATGTTCTCCAATTCCATCCAGGTTGCTGCAAATGATAAAAATTCCTTCTTTTTTATGGCAGCATAGTTTTCCATTGTGTAGATATACCATAGTTTTTTGATCCAATCATCTGCTGTCGGGCACATAGGCTGTTTCCAAATATTAGCTATTATAAATTGTGCTGCTATGAACAAAGGAGTGTATATATCCTTTTTGATTGGTGTTTCTAGTTTCTTAGGATATATTCCTAGGAGAGGGATTACTGGGTCAAATGGGAGTTCCATTTTAAGTTTTTTGAGGAAATTCCACACTGTTCTCCACAGTGGTTGCACAGTCTGTATTCCCACCAGCAGTGCACGAGGGTTCCTTTTTCTCCGCATCCAGAGTCCCAAGCAAAATGAACCCCAAAGTCCAACACCAAGGCACATTATAATTAAATTGGCAAACACCAACAACAAAGTAAGAATCTTAAAAGCAGCCAGAGAGAGACAGAAAGTTAAATAAAAAGGAACCCCCATCAGACTAGCAACTGATTTCTCAACGGAAACTCATCAGGCCAGAAGGGAATGGAATGAAATATACAAAGTCACGCAAAGGAAGGGTCTGAATCCAAGAATACTGTACATAGCAAGGCTATCAATCAAAATTGAAGGTGAAATCAGGAGCTTCACAGACAAAAAAAAAGACCAAGGTAATTTATCACCACCAAACCAGCAGTGCAAGAAATGCTACAGGGTCTGCTGGGGGGAAAAATAAATAAAAAATAAAGAAAAGAAATAGGAATTGGAGAAGGAACATAGGGGCATAGAATAAAAATGGCAACAAATAAGTAGCTATCTATAATAACTTTAAATGTAAATGGATTAAATGCCCCAATCAAAAGACATAGGGTAACAGATTGGATAAGAAAACAAGACTCATGTATCTGTTGTCTACAAGAAACCCACCTCAGAAAAAAAGATGTACACAGACTGAGGGTGAAGGGATGGAAGATTTTCCAGGCGAATGGAAATGGAAAAAAAAGCTGGGGTAGCAATACTTATACCTGACAAATTAGATCTCAAAGTGAAGGACATAACAACAGATAAGGAAGGCCACTTCATAATACTAAAGGGATAAATCCAACAAGAAGAAGTAACTCTGGTAAACATATATGCACCCAATACATGAACACCCAAATATATATACATATATATTAAAAAAAAAAAAACTCCTGGAGGATATCAAGAGAGAGATTGAAAGCAATACAATAATAGTAGGAGATTTTAATACCCCACTATCACCATTGGAAAAATCCTCTAAACAAAAAATCAGCAAAGAAACATCAATCCTAAATGACTCACTAGACCAGATGGAATTAATCGACACCTTCAGAACATTTCACCCCAAAGCCACAGAATATACATTCTTCTCAAGGGCAAGTGGGTCATTTTCAAAGATAGACCACATGTTGGGTCATAGACAAAGACTCTTCAAATTCAAAAAGATAGAAATTATATCAAGCATCTTCTCAGATCACAGTGGCATAAAACTTGAAAACAACTACAATAAAAATAATTTTAAAAAAATCAAACACATGGAGACTAAACAGCATGCTATTAAACAATGACTGTGTTACCAGAAAGATCAAGGAAGAAATAAAAAACATTCTGGCAACAAATTACAATGAAAACACAACAATCCAAAATCTATGGGACACAGCAAAAGCAGTCATGAGACGGAAGTTCATAGCTCTCCAAGCCTACTGCAAAAAACAAGAAACAATGGTAATAAATCACCTAACCCTACAACTCAAAGAGTTAGAAAAACAGCAACAAGAAAAGCCCCGTGTAAGCAGAAGGAAGGAAACAATAAAAATTAGAGCAGAGATAAACGACACAAAGACCAAAGAAACAATACAAAAGATCAACAAAACCAAGAGCTGGTTCTTTGAAAGGATAAACAAGATTGATGAACCTCTAGCCAGGCTCACCAAGAAGCAAAGAGAGAGGACCCAAATGAACAAAATCAGAAATGAAAGAGGTGAAATAACAACAGACCCCTCCAAAATACAAAGGGTCGTTACAAAATACTACAAACAAGTCTATTCTAACAAATTGGAGAACCTGGAGGAAATGGACATATTCTTAGAAAAATATAACCTTCCAACACTCAATCATGAAGAATCTAAACAGCTTAATAGGCCAATAACTATGGAAGAAATGGAAGCAGTCAGCAAAAGCTTTCAGCAAACAAAAGCCCAGGGCCAGATGGCTTCACAGGAGAGTTTTACCAAACATTCAAGGAAGAACTAAAACCTATCCTCCTCAGACTATTCCAAAAAATTCAAGAGGATGGAATACTTCCAAGCTCCTTCTATGAAGCCTGTACCACCTTAATACCAAAACCAGATAAAGACAACTCAATGAAAGAGCATTACAGGCCAATATCCCTCATGAACATAGATGCCAAAATCCTCAACAAAATTCTAGCAAATCAGCTCCAGCAGCACATCAGAAAGATCATACACCACGACCAAGTAGGATTTATTCCGGGAATGCAAGGATGGTACAATATCCACAAATCAATAAATGTGATACATCCCATAAACAAATTGAGAGATAAAAATCACATAGTCATATTAATTGATGCAGAAAATGCATTTGACAAAATCCAACATCCTTTCCTGATAAAAACTCTCAACAAGGTGGAAATAAAAGGATCATACCTCAACATAATAAAAGCTATATATGATAAACCCACAGCAAACATCATACTCAGTGGGCAAAAACTAAAACCATTTCCTCTAAGAACAGGAATAAGACAGGGATGCTCACTCTCACAACTCCTGTTTGACATAGTACTGGAAATAAAATAAAATGCAGCCAAATTGGAAAAGAAGAAGTAAAACTGTCCTTATTTGCAGTTGACATGATATTGTACATATAAAAACCCAAAAGACTCCATAAAAAACCTAATAGACCTAATAAATAAATTGGGCAATGTAGTAGGATACAAAATTAATGCCAACAAATCTGTTGAGTTATATGAGGACTTTCTATACACCAATAGTGAACTTACAGAAAGAGAGACTAAAGAAAATCCCATTTACTATCACACCTAAAAAGTTAAGATACTTAGGAATAAACTTAACTAAGGAGGTAAAAGACCTATATGCAGAAAACTACAGGACACTGATAAAAGATATAGAGGAAGATGTAAACAGATGGAAGAACATACCATGTTCCTGTATTGGTAGAATCAACATCATTATAATGTTCATACTACCAAAGCAATCTATAGGTTCAATGCACTCCCCATTAAAATACCAACGGCATGTTTCACAGACCTAGAAAGAACTCTCTCTTGCACTCTCTTATTCCGTGACTCATACTTGCCTGCCATTTGGTTCCCACTCTCAATGGCCTGCATATTGAAACATAAGCTAAAAAAGGGACAAAAAAAAAGAAAGAAAGAAAAGAAACATAATCTAAGTTAGCCAGATGCTAGACTGGACTGTTCTTTAATACTGTGCAGAGACTCTGAGCCAGTGGACTTAATCCTAAATCCTGCTGAAGACAAGATTGGACTTTTTCCATGGTAAGACAGAGGGAGATGGGACTTTAGAAGGTAACTCCCTTAGTTTTATGTGATCAATAAAGCTTTCCATGAAACCCTATTCTCCTGTGGAGGCCTTGAAAAATTCTTTTCCCAATGGCACCCTAAGAACTTCACTTCCACCAGTAATAGGTGGGGATGCAGAGGGCACCCCACAAATAAAATTACTCTGTTGAATAGTTATTAAAGCTTCTAACCATTAATTTTCATTATCAATATTTCTGCCTTTATGGACTGGCACCCAACAGTTGGTGAGGTGCCACCTGTCTTCAGGCCACTATGTGTTGCTCATATCTGGGAGGAACTGCAGAAATGTTTTTGTGGCACACAATGGTTTTATTCTATATGACTGAAGGTAATTTCAGGAGTGTAATTTCTTTGAAAAAAATTATATTCTCTATCAATTTCTGATTTCTTTTTCCCCACTTTATTTTTATTGTTGACCATATTACAGATGTTCCCATTTTCCCCCCTTTCCCTACCTCCACCAAGCCCCTGCCCTCCCCTTCCCTCTGGCCGTCACCTCACTGTTTGCTGTGTCTATGGGTTATCTTTGGCTAATCTCTTCATGTTCTTTCTTCCAGTCCCTCCCCTCTAACAGCTGTCAGTCTGTTCTTTAGTTAATTTTGATAAGGAGTCAACTTCCAAAATATACAAAGAACTCATACATGATATTTGTCTTTCTCTGGCTGGCTTATTTCACTTAATGTAATAATCACCAGATCCATCCATCCTGTTGCTAAAGGTAAGATTTTCTTATTTTTTATTGCCCCATTGTACCAATATTCTATTGTTTAAATATACCACAACTTTTTTTTTTTATCCACTCATCTACTGATGGGCACTTGGGCTGTTTTCAGATATTAGCTATTATAAATAATGCTGCAATGAACATAGGGGTGTGTATATTCTTTCTTTCTTTTTTCTGAATTCTGAGGATATTTTCTCAGAAGTAGGATCACTGGGTCAAATAGCAGTTCTGTTTTGATTTTTTGTGGGAAGCTCTATACTTTTTATCCACTGTGGCTGCACCAGTCTGCATTCTCACCAGTTGTGCAGTAGGGTTCCTTTTTCTCCAGATCCCCAACAGCACTTCTTTCTTTATTTTTTTTTCTTTTCTTTTTTTTTTATAAATATATTTTATTGATTTTCCACAGAGAGGAAGGGAGAGGGATAGAGAGCTAGAAACGTCGATGAGAGAGAAACATCGACCAGCTGCCTCTTGCACACCTCCTACTGGGGATGTGCCCGCAACCAACATACATGCCCCTGACCGGAATCGAACCTGGGACCTTTCAGTCCACAGACCAACACCCTACCACTGAGCCAAACCGGTTTCAGCAGCACTTGTTTCTTGATTTATTCATGGTACCAATTCTGGCAGGTGTCAGGTGATATCTCATTGTGCTTTTAATTTGCATCTTTCTGATGATTAGTGATGTGATATTTTTTTCATGAGTCTTACGGCCATTTGTATGTCTGCTTTGGAGAGCTGTCTCTTCAAGTCCTTTGCCCAATTTTTAATTGGATTGTTTGTCTTCCTGGTGTTGAGTTAGATGAGTTCTTTATATATTTTGGAAGTTGACCCCTTATCAAATATATCATTGGCAAATATGTTCTCTCATACAGTGGGTTGTATTTTCATTTTTTTATGATTTCTTTTGCTGTGTAGAAGCTTTTTATTTTTATGTATTTCAATTTGTATATATGTTTCCTTTGTTTCCCTTGCCTAAGGAGATACATCAACCAAAATTATTGCTAAGGGAGATGTATGACATTTTATTGACTATGTTTTCTTCTAGTATTTTTAAAGTTTTATGACTTACATTTGTCTTTAATCCATTTTGAGTTTGTTCTTGTACATGGTATAAATTGGTGGTCTAGATTTATTTTTTGTGTGCATCTGTCCACTTTTTCTAACATCATTTATGGAAGATGCTGTCTTTACTTCATTGTATGCTTCATTGTTGCCTCCTATGTCAAATACAAACTGTCCATTAAGACATGGGTTGATTTATTGGCACTCCACTCTATTCCTTTGATTCATATGCCTGTTCTTATGCCAATACTCAGCTATTTTTATAAACATGGCCTTGTAGTATACCGTGTTTCCCCGAAAATAAGACATCCTCCGAAAATAAGACCTAGAGCATGAAAAGATAAGACATCCCCTGAAAATAAGACCTAGCGCAACTTTGGGAGAAAAAATTAATATAAGACACTCTCTTATTTTCGGGGAAACAGGGTAGTTTGATATCAGGCATTGGGACACTCTAATTTGTTTTACTTTCTCAAGATTGCTGAGGCTTTGTGTTTTTTGTTGTTCCATTAAAATTTTTGGAGTATTTGTTCTAGAGCTATGAAATATGCCATTGGTACATTGGTATTTTAATAGGGATGCCTTGAATCTGTAAATTGCTATGTGTAATGTGAATATTTTAATGTTATTAATTCTTCGAATTCATAAACACAATATATGCTTCCACATATTTGTATCTTGCTCAGATTCTCTCTTATGTGTTATACAGTTTTCAAAATACAGGTCATTTACCTTATGGATTAAATTTATTCCTATGTACCTTATTTCTGTTTTTTTTTAAAATAAATCTTTATTGTTCATATTATTACAAATGATCCTCAATTTTTTCCCCTCCATTACTCCCCTCCACCAGGTTCCCATCCCACCCTCTGCCCTTTCCCCACCCTCCATTGTCCTCATCCATAGGTGCACAGTTTTTGTTCAGGCTCTTCCCGCACCCCTCACTCCCCTTTTCCCCGAGAATTGTCAGTCCACTCCCCTTGATACCTCTGATTCTATTATATTCACCAGTTAATATTGTTCATCAGGTTTTTTATTTCCCTTGGCTTTTAGTTTCACTTGTTGATAGTTACATATTTGTTGATCATAATTTTTATCTATATCTTCTTCCTTTTCCTAAAGAACCCCCTTCAGCAATTCATATAATTCTGGTTTGGTGGTGATGAACTCCTTTAGCTTTTTTTTTTTTTTTTTTTTTTTTTTGTGTGTGTGTGTGTGTGTGTGTGAAGCTCTTTATCTGGCCTTCGATTCTGAGTGATAGCTTTGCTGAGTAGAGTATTTTTGGCTGTAGGTTCTTGCTATTCATCACCTTGAATATTTCTTGCCATTCCCATCTGGCCTGCATGGTTTCTGTTGAGAAATCAGCTGACAATCGTATGGGTGCTCCTTTATAGGTGACTATTTGTTTTTCTCTTGCCGCTTTTAATATTCTCTCTTTGTCTTTTGCTCTTGGAATTTTAACTATGATGTGCCTTGGTGTGGTCCTCTTTGGATTCCTTTTGTTTGGTGTTCTGTGTGTTTCCTGGACTTATAAGTCTATTTCTTTCCCCAGGTGGGGGAAATCTTTTGTCACTATTTCTTCCAGTATTCTTTCGGTATCTTGCTCTTTCTCTTCTTCTGGGACCCCCATAATTCTGATGTTGGTTCGTTTGAAATTGTCCCAGAGGTTTCTTACACTATCTTCAGCTTTCTGGATTCTCTTATCTTCTTGCTTCTGTGGAGGAGTGTCCTTTGGCTCTTTGTGTTCCAAATCTTTGACTTGATTCTTGTGATCTTCCATTCTGTTTTTAGGACTCTGTATAATATTTTTTATTTCAGACAATGTATTCTTTATTTCTAGTTGATCCCTTTTCATATCCTCATAGGTCTCATTTATTTTATCAGCCTTTTCTAGGAAATTCTTAAAAAACCTTATAAGTGTGGTTTTGAACTCTATATCCAGTTGCTTCTTGTCCTCCATTTCTTTTGTTTGTGATCCGTTTCCTTGTATCAGCATTTTCACAACTTCCCTGAGTTGGTTGGGTGGCTTTGTGTGCTAAGGTGTCCTATATGGTTGAGTGGGTCAGCCTCCCAGTTACCTGAGGTGGACAGTCTTGGTGTAGCCCTTTGTGGACTGTATGTGCAGTCTTGTTGTTAAGCCTGCTTGTTGTTGGCTATGAGGATCAGAAGTGTCTCAGCTAGGAGGGTTTCTGTATTCGCTTGAATGGGGCAGAGTCTCAGGGTGGCACAGCCAAGCTTTGGTGAATCCCGCAAGATTGGTTGTAGGCTCGCGCACCTCTTTGGTATAGGCGCAGACAAGCTTTGGATCTCTGTCTGTCCCTCCCTAGGAGAGTCCTATTCACTGCGAACGAGAAAGCTAGCCACTGGAAGGGCTTCTGTGCTCTGCTTGGATGGGGCGGAGTCTCGGGTGGTGCAGACAAGCTTTAATCAGCCCCTCCCTACGAGGGTCTGGTTTCTGAGTCCCACAGTAATGGCCGCTGGCTTCACACACCTCCAAGAGATCTCTGCCCGCTGCCTGACAGTCTGGCCTCTCCCTGTCTGGGGCCGTCTATCAGAGCGATAGGGTGATTCTGTTTTCCTCCCGAACAAGAAAGCCAGCCACTGCACATTAGCTGTCCGCCCTCTCCGCATGCAGGGAGTAAGCCAGTAGCGAACTCGGCCCGCCCTCTCTGCGCTCTGCATGCAAGCCAGCAGCGAAGTCGGGTGGCTGCCTTTTGGTGCCCGCAGTTCACCGCACCTTCACAGTTCCTGAGGTTCAGCCTGCCTTTTCTCTCCTTCCCAGATGGTAGAGCCTCCTCTCAGCCAGCCACCCAGCACTTCAGGGCAATGTTTCCCCTGTTTTCCAGTTCTAAATTCAAATTTGTTGTGGTAGGCTGCATTCAGGTGTCTACCCTTTGCTGCCGTCTTGGTTTCTCCTCCTTATTTCTGTTTTTGTTGTAATAATAAATGGGATTGTTTTCTTAGTTTCTTTTTCTGATAGTTCATTGTTGGCATATGAAAATGCTGACAATTTCTGAATATTAAGTATGTATCCTGCTACTTTGCTGAATTCATTTATTAGATCTAGTAGTTTTTCTGGTGGAATCTTTAGGGTTGTCTATGTACAGTATCAAGTCTTCTGCAAATAATGACAGTTTTATTTTCTTCTTTTCAATATACAAACTGTTTATTTCTTCTTCTTGTCTCATTACTGTTGTTAGGACTTCCAGTACTATGTTGAATAAGGTGGTGAAAGCAGACATTCCTATCTTGTTCCTGATCTTAAGAAAAACATTTTAAGTTTTTGGAAGTAGGAAATTGTGGCCTCACAATATGATCTTGTAATTATTCCCTCCTCTTGGATTTTTTTTAATAGTTTGAGGAGGTTAGGTGTTAGGTCTTCTTTGAATCTTTGGTAAAATTTTTCTGTGAAGTCATTTATAACAGGGCTTTTGTTTGCTGGGAGTTTTTTTGATTACTGCTTTAATTTCATTAGTTGTAATAAGTCTATTCATGTTTTCTTATTCTTCTTGATTCAGATTTGGAAGATTGTATGTTTCTGGAAATTTGTCCTTTTCACCCAGGTTGTCCAATTTCTAAGCTTATAGCTGTTCATATTATTTTATTGCAATTCTTTGGGCTTCTGTGATGTTAGTTGTTTGTTTTCTCCTCTTTAATTTGTGACTTTATTTATTTATTTAGGTCTTCTCTCTTTTTTTTTTTTTTTTTTTTTTTTTGATGAGTCTGGCTAAAGGTTCATCAATCTTGTTTATCTTTTCAAAGAACCAGCACTTGGTTTCATTTATCTTTTGTGCTTTTTTTTATTTTTTTTTTGTCTCTGTGTCATTTGTTTCTGCTCTGATCTTTATTATTTTCTTCCTTCAACTTACTCAGTGTTTCTTCTGTTGTTTTTTTTATAGTTCCCTTAGGAATAAGTAGTTTATTTGAGATTTTTCTTGTTTCTAGGTCTATAATGCTATGAACGTTCATCTGAAGACTGCTTTCTTTGTGTTTATTTTCATTTGTTTTCAGGTAATTTTACATTTCTTCCTTATTTTAACACATTCATTTTTTAATGACATGCTATTTAGACTTCATGTGTTTTAATGTTTCTGAGTTTTTATTTTAGTTTTTTAGTTTCATACCATTGTGATAGGAGAAGATGCTTAACATGATTTCACTGTACTTGAATTTGTTAAGACTTTTCTTTTCTAACATATGATCTGTCTTTGAGAATGTTCATGTTCACTTGAGAAGAATGTATATTCTGTTGTTTTGAGATGAAATGTTCTATAAGTGTCAATTAAATCCATCCAATCTGGTGTGTGATTTAAGGTTACTTTTTCCTTGTTGATATTTTTTGGTCTGGAAGATGTATCCATTGATGACAATAGGGAGTTAATAACCCTTACTATGATTGTAATGCTGTTGATCTCTCCCTTAAAATCCACTGATATTTTATTAATTTATTTAGGTGCTCCTCGGGTACATATATATTTACGGGGGTTAAATTTTCTTGTTGGATTGATCCCTTTAGTATTACGATCTTCTTTGTCATTTCTTATGGCCTTTGTTTTAAATTTATTTTGTCAGATATAAATATTGCTACACCCGTTTTTGTTTTTCATTTCCATTTGCATGGTATATATATTTTTTTCATCCATTCACTTTCATTTTGTGTGAATCTTTTGTTCTGAGGGGAGTCTCTTGTATAGAGCATATATATATATATATATATATATATATATATATATATACAGTCATGTTTTCTTATTCATTACCTACCCTATGTCTATTGTTTTATTTTTTATGTTTTTAAAAAATATTTATTGTTGAAAGTATTAAAGCTATCCCATTTGTGTTTTTTCTTTCCCATTGGCCCCCTCCACCCCACAACCACCCCTCCCAGGCCTTGACCACACTATTGTTTCTGTCCATGGGTTATGCATATATGCCTATAAATTCCCCAGTTAATCACTGTCCCTCACCCCACCCCTACTGCCTTCCTATGCTTCTATATCTCTGGATCTATTTTTTTCATCAGTTTATTTTGTTCATTAGATTCCACATATAAGTGATATCATATCATACTTATCTCTCTAACTGGCTTATTTCATTTAGCATAATATACCCAGGTCTATACTCTATGTCTTTTTTTTTTAAATATATTTTATTGATTTTGTATAGAGAGGAAAGGAGAGAGATAGAGAGTTAGAAACATTGATGAGAGACAGTCATCGATCAGCTGCCTCTTGCACACCCCCTACTGGGGATATGCCCGCAACCAAGGTACATGCCCTTGACCGGAATTGAACCCGGGATCTTTCAGTCCCCAAGCTGACGCTCTATCCATTGAGCCAAACTGGTCTCGGCCATACTCTATGTCTTTTAATTGAAGCATTTAATCAATTTACATTTAAGGTTATTGCCTATATATACATATATATATATATATATATATATATATATATATATATATATATATTTCTTCTTCTTCATAAAACAGTCCCTTAAACATTATTTGCAATACTGGTTCAATACTATTTGATGATAATGAGCTCCTTTAGCTTTTTTTTTTTTTTTCTGGGAACTTTTTAAATTTTCCTTCCATTTTAAATGATGGGATTGCTGGATAGAGTGGCCTTGATTTCACATCCTTGTTTTTCATTACTTCATCCAATTCCTTCTGGCCAAAGTATTTTTGTTGAGAAATCAGCTGACAGTCTTTTGGAACTCCCTTGTAAATAACTAATTGTGCCCCTCTTACTGCTTTTAAGATTCTCTTTGTAATCTTTGCCATGTTAATTACAATGTGTCTTGGTATGGTCCTCTTTGGATTCATCTTGTTTTTCCTTCAGCAGTTTTCTGCCATTATTTCTTCAAACAAACAGTTTCTCTATCCCTTCCTTGTTCACTTTCTGATACTACTATGATTTCGATGTTGTTATGGTTCACATTGTCCCAAAGTTCCCTTAAAAAAACAAACAAACAAAAAAAAAAACAAGCAATCAGAGCAGCTAAAAGAAAATGAACATTCTTTTAAATTCATTTTCTTTTAGCTGCTCTGATTGCTTGTGTTTTTTTTTCTGCACTGTCTTCCAAATCACTGATTCAATTCTCTGCTTCATTCAACCTACTTTGTTGTTGTTGTTAATCTTCACCTGAAGATACGTTTTACATTGATTTTTAGAAAGGGAGGGAGAGAAGGGAAGAGAGAGAGAAACATCGATTTGAGAGAGATACATTGATTGGCTGCCTCCTGACTGGGAATGGGGAGTGAACACACAATCCACATAGGGCCCTTAACTGGGAATCGAACCCTCATCCCTTTGGTGCACAGTCCAATTCCGTAATCACTGAGAAACACAGGCCATGATCAGCCTACTTTTTATTTTATTTTTTTCTAGTGTATTCTTTTATATATATTTTATTTTTTTATATATTTTATTGATTTTTTACAGAGAGGAGGAGAGAGGGATAGAGAGCTAGAAATGTCGATGAGAGGGAAACATCGACAAGCTGCCTCTTGCACACCCGGGGATGTGCCCGCAACCAATGTACATGCCTTTGACCAGAAACAAACCTGGGACCTTTCAGTCTGCAGACCAATGCTCTACCACTGAGCTAAACCGGTTTTGGCTCTAGTGTATTCTTGATATCAGATCTATTCTTTATTTCTGACTGCTTTTTTTATATTAAAAAAACCTTTATTGTTGAGACTATTACAAATGCCCTTCTTTTCCCCCCTCCATTGCCCCTCTCCACCCAGTTCCCTCTTCCATCCTAGGCCTTTGCCACCCTATTGTCTGTGTCTATAGGTAATGTATATCTACACTAATAAAAGAATAAGATGTAAATTGACTGTACCTTCATGACGCCCACCAGCCAATCAGGAGTGAGTATGCAAATTAATCCAACAAAAATAGAAGATTACTTTGCATATGCAGGTGCCGGGAGGCCAGTGGCAAGGCAACAATGCAGGCATTCTGCTCCACCCCAGCCACTCCATGCCTCTGGGCAGCAGGGGAAGGTGGAAAGGCAGCGCCAGCTGGAGTGAAGGCAGTGCTGGCAGCCAGGGGAAGGAAGGCCCATTCTTGCAGGAATCTTCATGCAATGAGCCTTTAGTATCCATATAAAATCTTTGTTTAATCTCCTCCCACTCTCCCACCCTCTTCCCTCTGAAAACCATCAGTCTGTTCCGTTTCCATGCCTCTGATTATATTATATTTTATTCCCTTTCCACTTCTCCGCCCTTCTTATCTGTTTCTACCTGGCTTCTCCTGTAAATCCTTGGTTATAATATTTCAATTGATTTTTTAGGTTGGTTGCTCTGTAATTTAGCCATAAATCTGATTTGGGGCTGGGAGCAAGTGCCACAGATTCCAGCTACTCTTCAGCCATCTTGAAATTTTTCCTTTACATAAAATACTCATCCTGTTTCAAAACCACATGACTTCTGAAAAATATACAAAAGCTGTTTTCAGCTCCATATTTCACCCCCATATATGCGGTAACTTCTTTCACTATTTTCCCTTGTGTAACACTTAAATATTAAGATAGCATAGTATTTAAAGGGTGGCATAATATTGAAACAAATGTCTGAAAATTCACTATGTCATATTTGCAAGTAGCAGTTGAAATGTGGAAATTGAATTTGCTATTTGGGAATAGCTATTGCTGTGGATTGAATGTTTGTGTCCCTCAAAATACTTATGTTAAACCTAATGCCTAATGCGTAAGGTGATGGTATTAACAGGAGGGGCCTCTGGGAGGTGATTAGGTAATGAGGGCAGAGCCTGATGAATAGGATTAATGTCCTTATAAAGAGGCTTTTGAGAGGTCCCTGGCCCCTTCTATCATGTATGGACACAGTGAGAAAATGGCCCTCTGCAACCAGGAAGAGGGCTCTTACCAGGACCCAACCATGCTGCACCCTAATCTCAGACTTCTGAGCTCCCAGAACTGTGAGAAATAATTTTTTGTTGTTTATAAGCCACCCGGTCTGTGGTATTTCTGTTATGGCACCCCAAATGGACTAAGACAGCTAAGTTGTTTTTTTAAAAAAAGTATTTAAAAATATGATCAGTGCAGATTTAAGGTAACTGAGCCCCTTTGGCCAAATAACCAAGGTTATACTATCAGTTTTCTATACCAATATTCACTGCTTTTGGTTTTACCCAGATAGTAAAAGTTTATTATCAAGGTATTTGTATCAATAAAGAAAAACATATTCTTTCTTTTCTTTTGATGCCTCTATCTTCATGCCAAGAAGAATAGAAGTATATCCATTCTGGAGTCTATGAGGCATTTTGTTTATTAATGGTAGGAATACACTGTAGATATCTCACATGAAACTGAAGTCACAGAAATTATTCAAATTTCTCTTCATTAAAAAAGAAAAAAATGAGTGTTTACTTAAAATTCATTGACATTGTGATGAAGAAGCATCATTGAAAAGAAGCCATATGTCATTTACTACTTTGCAACCCCTCACTTTCAGACTATTCATGAGGTAAGTCATCTTTTTATTACTGCATATTCATAGATACATAAAAGGAAATTCAGAGGCTTATTGTGCAGGTCACTTTTTCATGGTGATGTTGAGTGTTTATTCTTTAATGTCAGAGATAGTATATACAAATACGGCTTTTAAAGGGGGAAGGAATCGTTTGTTTCTCTGATACTCTTACCTGTTGTGGTTTAGTTTCCAGCTTTTCATTCACCTGTTTGAGTTTGTATTCTGCATGTAGAAGTGAGAATTATTACTTGTTAAGAAAGAGATAAATGTATTATGGTAGGTAATCTGTAGATTTTGTAATTGATATTATTGTTGTCTGTTTACTTGAAAATATTTGCTTTGCATGAAAGTTTGTATCAATACTTGCAGGTGGTAAGAAATCAATAGTGTAATTAAAAACAAGAGCTACCCATCCATCTCCAGGAACAACCTCTTTTAATCATTCTTGCTTGGTTCTTATTCTACTTCCCTGTATTATTACTAAAAATTATGACAGTAACTCTATATTATGTGCTTATACATTAGTTTCCAAAATTTATCACTTTAAGATAATTTCATTGATTCTAATATGAAAGATGAGAATTTAGTTAATTCATAGCCTTATTTATTTCTCCCTTTTCTTGATTCTCAATATTTATATTTTAGTTTATAGTTATGTTATTTTTTTGGCAATCCTATTTGTTTCCATTGTGGGATTTGGGTATCAGAGTTATTTTCACAAGTCTCTATAAAACTAAGTTTTAATGGGGCCACAAAGAACCCCCACACTTTTTCCAAAGTTTCTAAATAGAGATTCCTTATCTAAATGTGGCTGCCAGTTTTATCTGGAAAGGCCCACAAACCCAAGCATCAGTAGAATAGGGATAATTTGTTGTCTGGAGTAAGGCTGGTGACCATATCTGATCTCAAGCTTGATAAGAGCTGTGAACCCCCAGCCAGCCTTAGTGGCTTGGTTTGCCTGGTTAGGCTTCTCCAGAACTCAGGAGAAGCCAAGATGCTTGAGTTTCCACCTAATCTTGCTGAGGCTTTATCCAGAACATGCATTTGTTGTGTTTTCTCTCAAGGAAGATCTCTAACTGGATCTCATCCCTTTTATTTTTATTGAAAATTATGTCAGTGTGAGTGTGTGTGTGTGTGTGTGTGTGTGTGTGTGTGTAAAATCAGAAGTTGGATGCACATAGGCTGATAAATTTACCAGATTTTTTATTTTGTTTTTTAGTTACAGTTTCTAGTATCTGATATTATATGCATGAGCCTTTTGTTGGATGCTTTTGCAAAACTGATGCGGAGAATCACAACATTAAGCAAGTCTTCCCAGTACATGGGCATGTTTCCTGTATAGATAACCAAATTGACTCTATTTAAAAAATAAATAAAAAAGATACCACTCTAAAGTCAGACAGTAAACAGAGGATTTTAATATATCATGCCATCTTTATAACATGGAATTAAACAACAGAAGCTGCCAGAAGCCTGATGACTTATATTTAAAATTTACAGAGCATGCTCACTATCCATCCTTCTTAAAACCAGCCACATACTCAGTGTGGCATTGTAACTCCTTAAACTAATGAGCTATTCCAAAGAATTATTGTTGTTGATAACAATTCCAAATAGAAAAGCTGGCGTGTACCTTGGAGGAAAACTGTTATTAATGGACAATTTCATCATAGTGGTAAAGACAGTATATTTTGCTTGCTTCAGCCCACTGTTACCCAAAAGCCCTGGGTTCGTCATGACTGGAGGCTCAGCCAACCAGAAGTCAGTCCTGCAGTTAGTGCTAGGTTGCCATGGTGAGCCAGCACTGACTGCTGGGGTTGTAAGCATGGCTACCCAGCACCGACTGCTGACAGGGCTGCGAATCAGGCCCAGAGAGAGGCCTGAAGAGAGAAGCAGGGTCTGATCCATAGCCTGTGTGGCAGCTATTGATCAACACTTTGCCTGTCTCTTTCCTTCTGGGTGGAGCCAGCAGCCGTGCTTCCATTTCTCTCCAGATCTACACTGGGGCTGCTGATCAGCCTCTTCCTTCTGATCAGGCCCCATTGATAGGCCCAAGACACTGACTGTCATAAAAACTGACCAATCAGAACCAAATCTGGGTGAAGTGTGAGAAGCCAATGGCTGTCTAAGAGGTGGAGTTTTTGATGCTGACTGGCATAGAAACCAACCAATCAGAACCAAATTGGGCCGAAACCAGTTTGGCTCAATGGATAGAGTGTCAACCGACCTGCAGACTCAAGAGTCCCAGGTTCAATTCCGGTCAAGGGCATGTACCTTGGTTGCGGGCACATCCCTGGTGGGGGTGTGCAGAAGGCAGCTGATCAATGTTTCTCTCTCATCGATGTTTCTGATTCTCTATCTCTCTCCCTTCCTCTCTGTAAAATATCAATTATATATTTTATATATATTTTTTTTATTATTATTTTTTTAAATAACCAAATTGGCTGGCAGAGGAGTGCAGTTAGGGGCGAGATCATGCCTGCAAGGGAGGGCAGTTGGGGGTGATATCAGGCCAGCAGGGGAGGGTAGTTAGGGATGATCAGGCAGGCAGAGGCAGTTAGGGGCAATCAGGCCATCAGGGAAGGGCAGTTAGGGGCAAGATAAGGCTGGCATGAGAGGGCTATTGGGGATGATCAGGCAGGCAAGCAGGTGAGGAGCCAGCAGTCTCAGATTGCGAGAAGGATGTCTGACTGCCCACAGGGATCAGGCCTAAACCACCAGCCAGACATCCCCCAAGGGGTCCCTGATTATTGAGAGTGCAGGTTGGATTAAGGGAAACCCCCCTTTCTCCATGCACAAATTTCATGCACCAGGGCACTAGTCTATACTAATAATAGCCTAGGTGGCCCTTGCATGATGCCTTCACATCATCACAAGATGGCCACCCCCACATCATCATAAGATGGCTGCCCCCCCCATGGCATCACAAGATGGTCACCACAAGATGGCCATCAGGGTAGGGCAGTTGTGGGCGATCAGGCTGGCAGGGTAGGGCAGTTGGGGGTGATCGAGTTAGCAAGGGAGGGCAGTTGGGGGCAAATGGGCCTGCAGGGGAGGGCAGCTGGGACAATTGGGCCAGCAGAGTAGGACAGTTGGGGGTCATCAGACTGGCAGGCAGAAGCAGTTAGGGGAGATCAGGCAGGCAGGCAGGTGAGTGTTCAGGAGCCAGTAGTCCCGGATTGTGAGAGGGATGTCCGATTGCCAGTTTAGGCCCAATCCTTGGGATTAGCCCTAAATTGGCAGTCGGATATCCCTCAAGGGATCCCAGATTAGAGAAGGTGCATGCTAGGCTGAAGGAACACCTCCCTTCTCTCCCCCCCCCCCCCCCCCACACACACACAAATTTCATGCACTGGGCCTCTTGTTATAAATAAGTATTCTCCTCATAAGTTCCTAGGCCAATAGATGTAAAGATTAATCAGATCCGAGAGAACAATCTGGGGGACCCAATAATTATGTTGTTTTGTGATGAAAGTGCTCTGGAGTTGTGTCTGTTGCTAGTAAATTTTGAATTAAAAGTTTGGTTAACAAAAAGGAAAAAAAAAATTATTTCCCTTAGAAAAGCCTGGTCCAGTGCCTTCTAGCATCCAGCATTGTTATGGGAAGTCATAAATCAGTTTGAGTTTCATTTCTTTGTAGGTGACTTTGCGGTGATCCTCTGGGAGCTTTTAGAATATTCCATTTGTCTAGATGTTAGAAATTCAATGTGGTATGACTAGTTTTGGATCTGTTTTTATTAATTGGGATGTGCACTCTGGTTCTCTTCAATCTGATGACGTGGATTCTTCTATAGTTCTGAAAATTTTTCTTTGGCTATTTCTTTGATCAATTTTTTTTTCTATTTTCTCTGCTTCTCTGTCTGCATTTACATTGCTCAATAACACTTATGGAATATCTTCTTTCTGTTAGGCATTGTGACACTTTAGAAATCAAAAGGAGCCATGAATGCCTGGACAGTGCTTGCTCTAGAGCAGTGTTTCCCAAAGTGTGGTACGCGTAACCCTAGGGAAGAGTTTGGTGGGGGTACACGTTGCACCGGAGTTTGGTGGGGACATGCACTGCACCGTGCTTAGTTGCGCCTAATTCTACGTTTGAGGGGTACTCAACATTATGAAAATTATAGAAGGGGAACACATATGTCAAAAGTTTGGAAAACACTGCTCTAGAGAATTGCATCAATTCCTAAGTTTTTATACAGAATCAGGATCAAGAAAACTCATGTTCTTCCTAAAGTATGTAACCCATAAGGGAAATGCTAAGTGAACAGGCTTTATTTATAAGTTCTCTATTGCTGCTTACCTTTTACTTATTCACTTGTATTATTACTCACTGTTTATCTTTTACAAAATAACTTTTAGTTGCCTTTATATCTTTCTGGTAACACCAGATAGAATGTTTTTACTTTAGCAGCACTACTGAGCTAAAATTTAGTCATCTGATCATCTAATTGGTCATCTAAAATAATTCAACATGGTCTCTGAGGGAAAAATATTTTCTACGTCACTAATTATTTTATAGCAAGCAATAAAAATCTATTTTGCCTTAAATAGACAAACACTTTATTGGCAGAATAAAAGGAAGACATGAGCAGTTAAATCTTCAGAAGACCAAGTGGTAGGACAGTTTTGCTAATTTCTGTGGTAGGAATAAATAGGCAGCTTGTCTTTAGAATGCTGACCTCACAATGATTCTCCTCTAAACTTTTTTGTTAATTGTTACATTCTGTTTAAGATTCATGCTTTAAGAAGAGAAACCATTGGTTTAACTTGATTCACAAGCTTACTTTGTGGGAAAAGATAGGACTATAATTGACAATTCATAATGAGCAGTAAGAATGGTGAAACAGTACTTCCCAAAGGAAAAACAGAGCTTTATCATAAAAAAGAATGGACAAAAACAGCAAGTGTCCACTCTGTTTTGTGCCAATGAGCCAATGTTCAATTCTAACGCACTGGTTTCTTTCTCATGCTAGTGCTGCCGCCTGTATTGGTGCCGAGACACAGTGAATATAACCCCCAACTGAGCCTTCTGGCCAAGTTCCGCAGTGCCTCCCTCCACAGTGAGCCACTCATGCCGCACAATGCCACCTATCCTGACTCTTTCCAGCAGCCTCCATGCTTGGCATTCCCTCCCTCGTCAGGGCAAGCATTCTCACCGTCCCCGTGCACAGCCATCTACTCTCACTCCCCAGGAAGCCCTTCAGAGCCAGAAAGCCCCTATCAACACTCAGGTCAGTAAAAGTTGCCAGTCTATGTGGTATACAATTCAACACATTTATGGTGTGATTATCATAATTTTTAATCACTGTAACTCATGTTCATGTAGAGCTTTACAGTTCATATGGCAATCTCTTATGTGCTCTTGGACCCTGCCCAGCCTCTAAGGTGATCAGTACTATATCCATTTTGGAGCAGTTATCCTGGAGCTACAACATGCCTTTGCTCTGTTTTTTTTTTTGTCCCAATCCTTTGTAAGCTCTCAGAAATTAAATGGACTTGAATAGCATACTTTGGAATTTTGAGTTCTTTGTCTGTTTGTTTAGTTTTTGTTTTCTAAAGCCAGTAGCAATAAGCTTATAATAAGCTTCTCTAAGCTGAGCAGAAAAAACTGACAGGAGAGCAAGCAATGAGTGCCTCTTTCAACAATCAAAGGGAGTCTCTCCTACAAAGGATGTGTAGGGCAGAAGGAGGCCCCAGTTCCAGGCAGTGCATTCTCCCTTTTTGCTATGAGAAGTAAGCACAGCATCTGAAGCACTGACCTACTCAATCAATATTTGCTGAATTAAAAAAAAAAAAAAAACATGTAAAAGGGAGAGGGAGAACCAAGCCCATAGTGATAATTGCATGTACTATCATACCTATAGTTTTAACTTAGACAATGAAAAAAAATTTTGTGAACCTCAGGAGTGTGAGAAAATATTCTGAGCTAACAAGTTTCTGTAAGCATGCATAAATGCATTTGGTGCCAGATGTTGTGATCTGCCTCATTCATTTCTTCATATATTTATTTATTTAATAGATATTTATGGAACTCATACTATATGCAAGCATTGCCATAGGGTGCCAAGAGTAAAATTAAAAGATTAATAAAAATTATCCCCATCCTCAAAAAATTCATAAAATGTGGGAAGGTAAAGAAGTTGCCTCTTCTCCTTAGAGTTATTCCTTTCTTCCTTTTACCCCCTCAAGCAGTACATTTACTATTTTACATATATATCTATTATTTAAATTCATCACATCTACTACTTGCACACCTATTAAATGTATATAATTTTTGTGTGTCAGTCATTTTATTTTTTATATGTTTAGTGTAGAGCCTAAAATGCAGAAGATGCTCAACAGTTGATTACACAGGCATTTGGAACTTGGCAGTAGAGCTTCAGGGTCATAGATCCGGATTCTATTGAGTCAGTAAGTAATGACTGAGCCTACTCAGACACTGTGTTAGTGATAGAGGTGCAATGATTGATTATGACAACAGTCATTGCCTCTCACTTTCCAGAGACAGTGACTATTAAAAACAATTATGTAAATAAGTGACAACGTGATAGAGGTCTTACCAGTCCAGTCAAGTAATGATAAAGGCTTAAACTGAAAAAGGGATGTGGCGACAGAAAGAAGGCTATTAATTTGAGATTGCAGAGGACTTGATGTGAGGATGAAGGCTGAGCTCTGGCCTGGAAGTCATGCACAGAGTGGAGGAGGCAGTTGAAGCCTTGTAAGTAGCTGAATTCACTGAGAAAGGAACACAACAGAAAGAGACCTCATTTGAGGACAGAGCCCTAGTTAAGAGACAGGAGGATAATTATGTTGCAAAATATACATTTACATAAAACACATTTGTGCTATAAAGATTTCCTGTACTAAATTTGTATACCTGAACTTATTAAACTAACAGGTTGGTGTGTGTTTTCTCTCTTCCCATTCATGAATGACAGACCTCAAGATTTATGCACAAACTGACTAGTTTCTTACAAAGGGAATAGCCCTTTTAATTTCAAAGCAAATTGAGATTAACTGGCTCAGCTCCTTAATGTAACAAAAGTCAACTACTTAAAGTGTGCAGTTCAATGGTTTTTCGTATGTTGTATTATATTTTTTTAAGTTGTAATAAAATACTCATCACAGAAAATTTGTCATTTTAACCACTTTTAAGTGTATGTCCAAGTGGAATTAAGTATATTCACAATGCCGTCTAATCATCACCACTATCTGTTTTCAAAGTTGTTTCATCACCCCAAACAGAAACTCTGTACCCATTAAACAATAGATCCTCATTCCCTGCCTTCCTCCCTGGTTAACTTCTAATCTACTTTTTGTCTCTATTATTGAATTTGCCTATTCTAAGGAATCATGCCATATTTTTGTGTGTGTGTGTGTGTGTGTCTGGCTTATTTAGTTTAGCATACTGTTTTCACAGTTCATCTATGTCATAGCATTTATCAGTTACTTAATTTGTGTGACTGAACAATATTCCATTATATAGGAATATTTAATTTTTAAAAAGTAATTTATTGGTCTATTAGGTATTTGTGGGTGTTTCCCCCCCCCCCATCTTTAAGCTATTGTGAATAATAGCTATGAACATTGATGTGCAAGTAGCTGTTTGAGTCACTGCTTTTAATTCCTGTGGGACTATACCGAGGAGAACAGCTGGGTCATACAGTAACTCTTTATATTAAGACCCTTAATTTTATAGGCAGATTTACTCCAGGTCCTGCTGAAGGGTCATCTTGTTTTATAACTTTTTCACCATTGTTACAGTTCATTTTCTCAAAGGGAAATACCTTATTCGTGGTTATTGGGTACGGTCAGATGACCACCTGCAGTGCCTGTTCAAGCATACATGGCTGCATTCAACCACTGATCTATAGACTCGGGATTTCTGGGAGTTTGGCCAGGAACTTGCATTTATTTACGCATTCATTCATTTACTTTTATTTAAATACTAGAGGCCCAGTTCATGAATTCCTTGCACATAAAACACAAATGTGTTTTGTGTGTGGTTTTTGTGTGTGTGTGTGTGCCCCTCAGCCCAGCTTGCATTCTCTCCAAACTGGGACCCCCTCAAGGGATGTCCGACTGCCCATTTAGGCCCTATCCAGGCAGTCAGACATCCCATTTACAATCCAGGACTGCTGGCTCCCAACCTCTCACCTGCCTGCATTTTAGAGCCTGATTGCCCCTAACTGCTTCTGCCTACCAGCCTTATCACCCCCTAACTACTCCCCTGCCAGCCTTGTCATCCCTAACTGCCATCCCCTGCCAGCCTGGTCGCCCTCAACTGCCTCCCCCCCTGCAGGCCTGGTCCCTAACCATCCTCTGCAGGCCTGGTCTCCCCTAACTGACCTCCCCTGCAGGCCTGATCACCCCTAACTGCCCTCCCCTGCTGGCCCAGTCTCCCCTAACTCCCCTGCCTTGCCAGCCTGGTTGCTCCTAACTGCCCTCCCCTGCCAGCTCGATTGTCCCTAACCGCCCTCCCCTACTGGCCTGGTCACCCCTAACTGTCCTCCCCTACAGGTCTGGTCATCCCCACTGCCCTCCCCTGCTGGCCTGGTTCCCCCAACTTCCCTCCCCTGCTGACCATCTTGTGGCTGCCATCTTTGACCACATGGGGGTGGCCATTTTGTGTGTTGGAGTGATGGTTAATTTGCACATCACATCTTTATTATATAGGATGTTTTTTTTTATTAATTTTTAAGAAGACTTGAAGGAGGGAGAAAGACAGAAAAGAGATACATTGATCTGAGAGAGAAACATTGATCAGCTGTCTCCTATAAATGCTCTCACTGAGGATGAAACTCAATCCCTGGGCATGTGCCCTGATCTAGAATCAAGCTGGTGACCTTGTGATGCATGGAACAACCCTTAATCAACTAAGCCACATAGGCCAGGTAAGAATCTGCATTTTTAACAAGTTTCACTGGTGGTTTTCATGCACATTTAAGTATGAGAACTACTTGAATGGACAATTCAACAAAGGCAGACTGATTCAAAATTTAAGCTGTTGAACTCTATCATTTACATAACAAACTGACATTAAGAATGCATTCAGAAGGAATCAGTTATTCTGAGGTTCTCTTTAAAGAGTGTTTCTTCTGCCTCAGGATTTTTTATTGTGTAATGAATTAATTTCTGATAAGATAGTATCTACTTGATTGCACATCATTTTCTTAACCATGATCACTTTCCAATCATCTATATATATAAAAGCCCAGAGACAAGAATGGCAGAATGACCAGAATGACCAGTGGTTATGATGCACATTGTGGCAGCCAACCAGCCTGATCTGGGTGCTTATTGGCCCCAACACCCCAATCAGGGATGGGACTGGCTGGCCAACTGCCGTGGCCACTCCCCCCACTGACCTGGCCCAATAGGGCCTCTTTGGGATGGGCTGGCTGGACCCAACCTGTGCACAAATTCGTGCACCAGGCCTCTAGTAGGACGGATATTTGGGAAGAAGAACCCTTCTCAATGAGCCTTGGGCTCAAGGTTATAATCTGGTTTCATCTATCCTGTATTTGAGGGCATATTTGAACTATTTCAGAAAAAGAACATTGCTGTGGCCATTGTACAGACCATGACATCAGAGGAGCTAAAATTAAACTAACTTCAAACGGTTAGCTTTCTCTGTTATAAAAGCCAGATAACAGGCTCTTCTGTTACTGAGAAAAGCTAGGAGAATAGCTCCTCAGTTTGAAAATCTTATGAAAGCATTTAAATTCAATGATAATTCATAAGTCAGAGGGAAAACTATTCAACCCTTTAGTGAGGAGCTTAGGACAACCCACTTCCCCTGTAAAACACTCACAGTATCACTTATTATGTTACTGGTCTCTAGCAAAAACACTGTCCACCAAGGAGTTTAACAGCCAAAAAAGTTGGGTCAGGTCATCTTTGTGTAGTTTATCAGTTTGACATTCCTTTGTTTTACTTCTTTCTTATAGTTAACACACCACCTCTATTTTATTAGGCCACAGAAACCTGAGAGAACCAGAATGACTGACCTGTAGATACCACAGCTGATAGTCATTTAATACTATCAATGCCTAATGGAGATACATTTGCAGATGAACAGCTAAATATATTTATTTTCCAGGAGTGTTTTCTGTTACCCCAAAATAAAACAAATAAAAATCCAAACAAACCAAATGTTCTTACTTCTATTTCCCAAATGTTTTAAGGGGCAGTTAGAATGGCTTTCTTTGCATTTTAACTTTGGCATTCTTCAGTACCATAGAGTGGACATTTGTTTAGCATTCTGTTTACTAGAATACATTAATCTTTTATTTTAACCTAACATTTGTAGTTCTTGATGTTTACTATGGAATTGGATATTTAAGAAGTTAATTTTTCCCCATTTCTGTTTTTACTATAGATTTAGAATGGTGTCTTTTGTTGAGGCTTAGAGAGATGCTCTTAGAAATAGATGTAAATAGCATTTTTACAAAATGTTGTGTCTTACAATAGACTAGAAAAACGTTGTCTACTTTAGTGTTCATATAGAGCATGTAGTGATTTTGTATAAATACCATTTTGATACCCTGGATATGAGTTGGGGAAAGAATCTGCATGCCTAACAAGTTCCCAGGTGATGCAGGGCTGCAGGTCCATAAACCACACTGAGTGGGGAGGGTCCAAAGGAGTGTACTACTTAAAGTATCCCAATTCTTTTTATAAGTTAAAGACCTTTTGTAAATCAGGTAACCCCTAATTTATCTGCTTTAAAAATGTATATTTAGTGCATAATGGAACACACTGTAGGTACAAGAATTACAAGGATATTCAAAGAAAAGAAAGGTTATACAATCCATAGAAAGGCAGAGAAAAAGTGTGGGTGACAAAGAACTCTGAACTTTTATTGGCCACTTAACTGAAAAATTTGGGGTGAAAACATAACATTCATGGTTTCCTAATGAAATATACAGCTCTCTTTAAAATATCTTTATGGCACAAGTAATTAAGTATTTGTACATTAAAGAGAATGTGAGTTTATTTAGATAGAATTTTATTTTCTTTCTTAAATAATTTAAAGTGCTATCCAATGTTTCTGATTTGGTTTTGTCATATCCAAACTATCATATTTCATCTTTCATTTGTTAGGAAATGGTACTTTTTGCCACAGGTACTCAGTGTGGCATACAGAAATAGTAATACGCTATGTTTCTCATGCGGAGATGAAGTGACCTGCCAGTTTCCTTTGATCTGTGTTTCTTTTAGAGGTGATGAACTTTGCATGGATCCACTCATATTTTTATTTGCTTGGCCCTCTCAATACTCACAGATATGTGTCCAAATACTGTAAATATGGGAGAGTCACTAGGTCAGTGGCCTTTGCCATAGATGCATTAACCAGATAAGCTCACCACAGTTTTCATTAAAGTGATATATTTGAAATGATTGTAAGGCAGCTTACTTGGTCTTGAAGCCAACTTTCTGCTTAACAGCATTAATGTAAACTTTCTGATGAAATCAGGAGATGGGAAGCCCAAGAACAATAGTAGTAATGTGCTATCTGGTTTGCTTTTTTTTCAGACTTTCGGCCAGTTTGTTATGAGGAGCCCCAGCACTGGTGCTCAATTGCCTACTATGAACTGAACAACCGAATTGGTGAGACGTTCCAGGCTTCCTCCCGAAGCATACTTATAGATGGATTCACAGACCCTTCAAATAACAGGAACAGATTCTGTCTTGGACTTCTTTCTAATGTAAACAGAAACTCAACAATAGAAAATACCAGGAGACACATAGGAAAGGGTAAAAGAAATGTGTAATTTCTTTTTCTGTTCTTCTGAGCTAAAACATAGAAACAGAAACAAGCTGTTCATTGGCTATGTAACCTTTTGGGATGGCACAGGGCTGGGTTTCTCTGCCTATAAAGTGGGCATGACACTTATGAGGGGTTGGCATAGTGTGCATATTATGAAGACAAACATAATGTGAATACAGGATAAAATCCTACCTAATTAAGAGTAAATATGCAAATTGACCATCACATCATCACAAAGATGGAGGCACTCAGTTCCCTCAGCCCTGCCAGAGTCCCCCAGTTTATTCAGCCTGGCTGGGGGAGTGGGGTGGCAGGCGCGTGGTGTGGCCAGACCCGCCCTCAGTCTCCCAGATGCCCAGGGCTGTCCGGAGGTGCAGGCAAGACTTGGACGGTGGCTGCTCAGCAAGGCCACCCAAGGCTCAAGTAACCAGGGCCGGCTGAGGCTTGCGCTGCTGGCAGTGGCAGCAGCAGAGGTGTGATGGGGTGTCGCCTTCCCCTGATTGCCAGGTTGCCTCTTGCCCCTGAGGGTTCTCAGACTGTGAGAGGGGGTAGGCTGGGATGAGGGACCCTCCCCTCCAGTGCATGAATTTTCATGTACTGGGCCTCTAGTTATTAAATAAAAGTATTGTGGATTATTTTTGAGTTTCCCAGAAAGGCTAGATAACTTCTGAAGAGGAAGAATTCTGGCTGCTGGTTATTTATATGAGGTAAAGTTACCTTTGGAGACTTAGAAGCTAGGGAGTTAAAGATCATGAGTTATTTATTTTTGTAAATGACTAGGGCTCTCCTGTGTCTAGGCATAGTTACAACAGCCTATGGCACAAGCCTCACTGGGGTCTGGCCAAGATGTTTTTGAAGCTTCCTTTATTGGCAGAGTCTGGCTGAGGATCTTTAAATCATTTTCTTTTATTTTAGAATAGTTGGTAGTATCTCAGTGATACCTGGATGTCCACTATAATGTCAGATTGTTCTGGAATCACAGGTGTAAAGAAACTTGAGAGCCAATTGATCTTTTCTCTCCTCATCCAGCACCTTACCTTTGGAAAGGAGCTACATGAGCCTTTCTTTCATGATTTCATTTGGTGATGCATTCTAATATTCTTCCTAACATACCTCCTCAGTGCTCCTGTTGTAGTAAATGTACAAGCCATTGATTAAAAACTTTCATTTAATTCATTTATTGATGTTGACTCTTAATGGTGACAATTACTTTATTTTTATTCATAGTCTGTATTTTCCCATGTAGTTTTGAAGTGGCTTCCAAGAAACCTTTGCAGTGAAATGATAAGTGAAAAACAGAAAATCAGAAACTGGGGGTAAAGGAAACAGAAAAAAATACAAGAATGTCATTTAATCACAATCATCGATTGTGATTAAAATTTCACTATAAGTTTCTTGACAAGGAGGGACACTCAATCTGTAATATGATTTTAAAAATAGTTTTAATTCATTTCAGAGAGAGAAAGGGAGAGCAAAAGAAACATTAATGATGAGAGAGAAACATGGATAGGCTGCTTACTGCACATCACCTACTTGGGATCAAGCCTGTAACTTGGACATGTGCATTGACCAGGAATTATACTGTGACCTCTGGTTCAGGGGTTGACACTCAATCATTGAACCATACCGACCAGACTGTAATGTAATTTTTTTTAATAAGTATTTATTGTTCAGATTATTACAGTTGTTCCTCTTTTTTTCTCCCCATAGCTCCCTTCCACTCAATTCCCACCCCACTGAATGCCCTTACACCCCCCATTGTCCTCGTCCATAGGCATTCGTTTTTTGTCCAGTTTCTTCCCGCAACCCATACCCCTTTCCCCCTGAGAATTCAGCCCACTTCCTTTCTATGCCCTGATTCTATTATATTCACCAGTTTATTCTGTTTATCAGATTTTTTTATTCACTTGATTTTTAGATTCACTTGTTGATAGATATGTATTTGTTGTTCATAATTTTTATCTTTATCTTTTTCTTCTTTTTCCTCTTCTTACAGAATACCTTTCAGCATTTCATATAATAATGGTTTGGCAGTGATGAACTCCTTTAGATTTTTCTTATCTGTGAAGCTCTTTGTCTGACCTTTCATTCTGAATGATAGCTTTACTGGGTAGAGTAATCTTGATTGTATGTTCTTGCTATTCATCACTTTGAGTATTTCTTGCCACTCCCATCTGGCCTGCATAGTTTCTGTTGAGAAATCAGCTGACAATTGTATGGGTGCTCCCTTGCAGGTAACTAACTGTTTTTCTCTTGCTGCTTTTAATATTCTCTCTTTGTCTTTTGCTTTTGGCATTTTAATTATGATGTGTCTTGGTGTGGTCCTCTTTGGATTCCTTTTGTTTGGGGTTTTCTGATCTTCCTGGACTTGTAAGCTATTTCTTTCACCAGGTGGGGGGAAGTTTTCTATCATTATTTCTTCAAATAGGTTTTCAGTATCTTGCTCTCTCTCTTCTTCTGACACCCTCATAATTCTGATGTTGGTATGCTTGAAGTTGTCCCAGAGGCTCCTTACATCATCTTCAACTTTTTGGATTCTTTTTCCTTTTTGCTTTTCTAGTTGGGTGTTTTTTATTTCTTCATATTTCAAATTTTTGACTTGATTCTTGGGATTCTCTAGTCTGCTTTTGGATCTCTGTATATTATTCTTTATTTCAGTCAATGTATGCTTAATTTCTAATTGGTCCTTTTTCATATCCTTAAACTATATTTCATATCCTTTCACTATATTTCTCAGAGGTTTCTAGAAAATTATTGAGTAACCTTATAACCATTGTTTTGAACTCTATATCCCAGGGGTCTTCAAACTACGGCCCGCCGGCCACATGCAGCCCACAGAGGAGTCTGATCCGGCCCGCCAGGTTTTTTTGGGCAGTGAGCGCAGCCGAGGTGTTACAGTAGGAATTAGTAGTTCATATAGTCCGGCCCTCCAGCTCTCTGAGGGACCATGATCTGGCCCCCACTTTAAAAAGTTTGAGGACCCCTGCTATATCCAGTAGTTTGCTTTCCTCCATTTCTTTCATTTGTGACCTGTTTCTTTGTCTCTGCATTTTGGACTCTTTCCTGTGTTGATAAAGTGGCTTTGTATGCTAGGGTCCTATAGGGCCCAGTGGCTCAGCCTCGCCAATTACCTGAGGTGGACGCTCTTTGTGGGCTATGTGCATAGTCTTGTTGTAGTCAAGCCTCGATTGCTGTTGGTATCATTGGGTGAAATTGACCTCCAGACCAACTGGTTTTGAGGATCACTTGTGTCTACAATGGGAGAAGTGCTGAGCTGGAAATACCCTTATGGGGCAGAACTTGCTTCAATGAGGCTTTGGTGCTCACTGAGTCTCCCCCTTAATGTGTCTCTTATGGATCTGAAGAGTTGTAATCTGGTGTGGTCTCACTTTGACCACTGGGTGCACTGGCTCTTCGATTTCCAAGGAGGTTCAAAATCAACCACTGCTTAAGGCCACCCAACAGGAGCTACAGAGACATCTATTGATACATATTCCTCTTCTTAGTTTTGGGTTTGGAGGTGCCCAAATGAGGCACAGCTGTGAACCAGTGCAGGCTTCTGATGAACCTTAGGCTTTCTTTTGGAAGCTCTGGAGTTCTTTGACCCAGCTGTAGTTTGTTAGGTTAGGTTGCAAAAGGCCCGGCCATTCATATGCAAATGCCTCTGTGTACAGTTTGAGTGGGGTTGTAAATCGGGTGGGGCATGGTTTCAGGGAATCACTGGTCAGTGCAAATAGCAATGGTTGCCCAATGGCCCTGCCCCAATAGGTCCCTGGGTCTCTGTGTCCCATGCCCTCATGCAGGAACAATGAACTCTGTGACCACCTCTGAGAGAAAACCACCCTTATGTTCCGGCCTGATGCCAGACAGCCCAGTTTCTCCCCATATGAGTCTGGGTCTCCAGAGTCTCACCCAGTTCTGGAGTGCAAAGCAGTCAGGAGTTTATATCTCCCTCCCGATTGAAAAAGACCACAGCGCACCCAGTTGCCAGCCTGTTTACACGTGCATCTCTGTACCTTTGCTCTTTTGCACCTTTGCACCTCTTACCAGTCTAAATGCACTTTTCTCTTTCCTTCTTGTTATAGAACTTCCAGTCAGCCTGCCTTCCCATGGTTCTGGATGATGTCCATTTTTTCTTTTAGTTGTAGTTTTGATGTGGTTGTGTGAGACAGCAAGTTCAGGTGTTTACCTATGCTGCCATCTTGGTTCCTCTCCTGTAATGTAATTTTTATTACAAAGGGAGAAACATAACAGCTCCTCAAAGGAAATAATATATTTTTTTAATGAATTTTTAAACAAATTTCTCAAGTATGGTTTTAGTTTCAAATGTTTTTCATAAGAATATGCAAGTGAGCCAAAACTGGTTTGGCTCAGTGGATAGAGCATTGGCTTGCAGACTGAAAGGTCCTGGGTTCGATTCCGGTCAAGGGCATGTACCTTGGTTGTGGGCATATCCCCAGTAGGGATTGTGCAAGAGGCAGCTGATCGATGACTCTCTCTCATCGATGTTTCTAACTCTCTATCCCTCTCTCTTCCTCTCTGTAAAAAATCAATAAAAATATATATATATTTTTTTTAAAAAGAATATGCAAGTGAAATCTAAAGGCAGAACATTAAAATATAATATTGTAGAGCTGTTTGCTGAGGGGCTTTTCAGATTGATCTACATGTTGGATTTCTACTTGATCCAAAGATAGAGTTAAAATATTGAAGGAGTATTTAGTGTATTCTGGGATCTTTCTGCAAGCAGCTTGTTCAAAGTGCTGCTGATATGGACATGAAGAGTTGGTGTTTTATGTGGTTGGCTGAGAGCTGATCCATAGGGTTAAGGAACCATAGGAGAGAGAGATTAAGAAAGCTTAACTAAGTGCTTACTTGGATGGAAGGGCAGTCCACCCTCACATGGTGCATAGATAACACCCAACCAACTGAGCCACACAGGCCAGGAGTGGCTTGGAATATTTTTAAAGTAAGAGTTAGCAGTTTTTATGAGGTCAGGGGATTTTTTTTTTTTTTTTTTAGG
Organism: Pipistrellus hanaki; assembly: GCF_964339955.1. Lineage (NCBI taxonomy): Eukaryota > Metazoa > Chordata > Mammalia > Chiroptera > Vespertilionidae > Pipistrellus > Pipistrellus hanaki. Next base: position 88,080,782 of record NC_140505.1, on the reverse strand, counting down.
TGCTCCTGTGGATTATTTGGTTCAGAGTATCAGGGATTCCTGGAGAATCAGCCTAAATAAATTTGCAATACAATGCACTCCTAAATTAAAGAATAAATCAACTTGTTCTATGAGTTAATTAATAGAGACACTTAGATTTCAGAGATACTCATTCATGTCCAAAAATTTATTGAGCATCTGCTCTTAGCCAGACTATTCTGCTCCTAGGGATGCATCAGTGGGAAACAAACCAAAACCTAACAAACAAAAAAGATGAAAAATTCCTGCCTCATGAATCACATTTTACTAAGGAAAGACAGACAAGAAATCCTATCTAATAAAAGGGTAATATGTAAATTAACCATCACTCCATCACAAAGATGGTGGTGCCCCGTCCTCTCAGCCCCGCCGGAGTCCCCTCATCTCAGGGGGTGGTCACTGAAAATGGGCAGCATGAGTGGTCTAGCAGAATGCTTGCCTCATCACCATGGTGATGAGGCAAGCATTCTGTGCCCAGCCATGGATGGGCCCTTGTCAGCACTCACTCAATTTACCTGAGTGAGTGCTGACAGGAGCATGTCATCCCTGTGATTTACTCATCTTAATTGGAGGGAAAGAGGTGTGCAAGCTAGCAGTGCTGGAAGCCCAAGGAGATACGCAGAATTCCACTTGGGGAAATACAAAAGACATGGCTCATACAGGCACAGCCACTCTGGGGCACTTCACAAATGAATGGGGTGTTTTCTTCCCATTCCTGCTATACCTAGCATGCAAATGCCTGAACCAAGGCTGTATAACAGATAAAACGGATGGGCCTCTGGGCCGCAGAGAACCTCTGAGCAGCTAGGCCCCAAAGAGAGCACTGGCACATGTATTTGTGCACAGAGCTACTAGTAACATATATAATATGTCCAATGATAAGTGTTTAGAATTAAACAAAAGAGGGGAAGTGGGTAGGGAAGGACATGTTATAATTTACAACAGAGTAGCCAGGGAAGTCCTTCCTAAGAAGGTGACATTGGAGCAGGGAGCTAAAAGGGAAATTAGCAATGTGAATATCTGAGAAATGCTTTCCAAGCAAAGGGAACAGCAGTTGCAAAGGCCCTGGCAAACTATAGAAACAGATGGGAAGCCAGGGCGAGTGGAACTGAGTGAGTAAGCAGGTGGGACAGTCATAGAAGAAGCAGAACCAGATCCTGCCTGCTTTGAATGTTTCTTCTGTGACTCTGTGAGAAATGGGAAGATAGATTTAAATTGAGTTTACTGATCTTAGTTTTCACTTTAAAAGGATCACCTGAAAGCTATGTTAATATTAAACTGTAGAAGATGGGCAAGGTGGAAGGTTTCTACTCCAGCCATTTCTTCCCTCAGTAGTTATCAATTAGCTTAGAGACCACTTCCAGGCTGTGTCCCTTGCCACTTAAGTTAGCTCAGATAGCTGACTCTCCTAAAGAATTTAATGCTCACCTTCTCAGCAGAGCATGCATTTTGAATTGTTTTCTCTAGTGGCCATCACCACTATGCTGACTCACTTACTCATGCTCTTTCACCCTGCTTTCTGTCTAATAGAACACACTGAGATAGTAGGACAAGTCTGTGAGATGGTAGGTTAAGTACCAAGTATTTATTTATGGCCTTGCAACAGTTAGCTGGTGCAAAAAGAATAGAACCTATTACTTTAACCTTGCTAGCAAAGTGCTTTAAATTGTCATTAGCAAATTGATGCTAGCATAGAGACTACCAATTAAATATCAGAGGCAATACTCTGAAGGACCTGGGACAGCCTTAACTGGTTTGGCTTAGTGGATAGAGTGTGGCCTGCAGACTCAAGGGTCCCAGGTTCGATTCTGGTCAAGGGCATGTATCTTGGTTGTGGGCACATCCCAGGAGGGGGTGTGCAGGAGGCAGCTGATCAATGTTTCTTTCTCATCAATGTTTCTAACTCTCTATCTCCCTTTCTCTCTGTAAAAAATCAATGAAACATTTTTTTTTAAAAGAACCTGGAACAATGTATTCTAATATAAAGTCTATCCATATTCTTCCCTGAAAAATAGGCAAATTACTTGAACTCTTTCAAATGACTGATACCTACCCCCACTGATTACTAATACTTGCTTGTATTATTTTTATAGTAACCCTGCACATTAGGTTTTCTTAGTCCCATTTCACAGATGAGACAACTGAAGCTCAGAGTTCAGTAGCTTACACATGTCACATAAGTGATGCCAGAGATTTCCACTCCTGGCTCTCGTTCCCAGGCCCATTTGCTCCCCCATCTGGAAGGGAGGGACCCCTCCTGGTTTTTTATGTTGATACCCCTCATAATGCATTGTTTGAAGAACTGAACCTTTCATTATGTAATGCAAATACCTAGTATGTGCCACAGCAGTGGTACCTCATAGTCAAGTCAGAGATATTGAAATAAGGCTCTATTAACAATAAACACTTGCATTTCATAGTGATTTACTTTTAAAATGTTAATTAGAGAAGATTTTATGTTTTTCTTCAAAAAATATTCCAGAAAAGGAGTACTGCACTAAGGGTTACACAGAGTCCCAACCTAATAAAAGAGTAATATGCAAATTAACCATCACTCTGCTACATCCATAAGCCATGCCCACCAGCCACACCCTCCAGCCAATCAGAGTGAGTATGCAAATAAACCCAACAAAGATGGCTACAGCCACAGAGAGCAGGAGGGAGGCTTGGATTTCACAGGCAATGGAGGAAACCAAGCTTTCTGCCTGCCCTTGCTGGCCTAAGCCTCCACTCAAGGCTACAAAGTTTCAATTATAGAAGGTAAACAAATCCAAACAGAAATGGCAGCAGCCACGGAGCTGGAAAGAGTGGGAGGCTAGGGTTGCCCCTGACAATGGAAGAAGCAAAGCTTTCCATACACCCTGGCCAGCCCAGGCCTTTGCTTAAGGGTACAAAGTTTCAATTATAGAAGATACATAAGTCCCAATAGAAATGGCTGCCCCCACAGAGCAAGCAGGAGGCTTGGCTCCGCTCCAAGCTACAAAGTTTCTATGGTAGAAGATAAACAAATTCCAGATACCAGAGCCTCTGCTTGGGCATGGCCGGCCTGCAAACCACCACAGGCTCCTCGCTCAGGCTGCCTCACACCCTAAGGGAACCCCCACCCTGATCTGGGACACCCTTCAGGTCAAACCAGCTGCCCTCTCCCCCCCCATGCACAAGGCCTCTATCCTATCTAATAAAAGAGTAATATACAGATTGACCATCACTCTAACACACAAGATGGCCAGCAGGGGAGGGCAGATGGGAGGCACCAGGCCTGCAAGGGAGAGCAGTTGGATGCAATCAATCCTGCAGGGGAGGGCAGTTAGGGGTGACCAGGCCAGCAGAGGAGGGAAGTTGGGGGCAAACAGGCTGGCAGGGGAGCAGTTAGACATCAATCAACCTGGCAGCAGAGCGGTTAGGGGGTTATCAGGCTGGCAGGCAGAAGCAGTTAGAGGCAATCAGGAAGGCAGACAGGTGCATAGTTGGGAGCCAGCAGTCCTGGATTGTGAGAGGGATGTCCGAGTGGGATTTGGCCTAAACAGGCAGTCCGATATACCTCGAAAGGTCCCAGATTGGAGAGGGTGCAGGCTAGGCTGAGAGACACCCCTCCCCGCCCCCCCCCCCCCCACGCTCCGTGCATAAATTTTATGCACTGGACTTCTAGTGGGAGAATAATAAGGATCTTTATAGAAAAAAAAAGAAGAATAAAAAAGAAAAAAAAACTACTGACATACAATACCTATATGTGGCTGCCCAAAATAAACCAAAGGTCATTTCCTGCAATTTGGTAATGATGGAATGAATAGCCTTCTAGGTCATTGGAGTATAATACTTGCCTGCTTTTTTATAGTGGCTTTTAAAATGGCTCCTATTTCCAGATAATTAGGAAAACCACATTTTGAATTAACTGTATGAGCAGAGATATGCTCTTAAGATAATTGAGGTAGGGTTATATATACTCTGAGAAAGCATGACCTAAGATAATCATAATCAATAGTACAGTCATCTGTGAGCACTTGTGATTTGTGCTATAACTGAAGTTAACTCTTCATAATGACCCTGTACCAGGTTCTTGGCATGAAAATGACTCTTGAGCAAGACAAGCACATTTCACTTTTGCAGATATAGACATGTTGCATTTGTCCTGTCAGATGTTTGTTCTTCCCCTAGTTAGTGGGGGAAAGGAGTTGGTAGTTATAATAATTCTTGAGACATTAACCCTAATTCTTGAACTTTTGGGGCAAATCAAAACTTTCCTGAAAATCATCATGTGTACCAAAGCAGTAAATTGTTAGAGCTAGTTTTTCACTTTCTAGTTCAAGTTCTGTAGAATACCAGTAATTCTTCCTGTTTTATGAAAGAAATTATCCTGAGAACAGATTTTGGTTTCTCAATTCTTTAGAAAGAGGATTTGCACTTCAAGGTGATTTTTAGATTGCTTCCTTTTCCAAAAGACGCTGTTTTCCTTTCTTAAAATACCCTTTCCATCCTGCCTTTGAACATGGGTAAGACTTCTCATTCGAAAGCAAATCCTAACAAAAAAAACAAAACAAAACAAAACAAAAAATTAACATAGAATGTCATATTATTGCAGTTATTAAACTTGAAGTTGCAAAATACTTAATATCATAAGAAAGTGTTCACAATACACTAATGAATGAAAAAAGTTAGAAAAATGCTATAGAGTATGATCTAATTTTGCTTTTAAAATGCATGTAAAAGACTGAAAGATATATAATAGATATTTAGCTATTTTATTTCTGGGCTGTAGATTTGTGGCTGATTTTTATTTTCGGTGTCTCTGCATTTTTAAAATTTTTTTCTAGTGGGCTTTCTTGTTCAGGTGAGAATGGTCTGGGAGGAAGTGTGTGAGAGCGTGCCAAGATCCCAGCAGCCATGATGAGAGAGAAGCTTTGCATGCAGCCCAGCCAGGCAAGAGTCACTGAGCTGTGAGTGGCAAAGTGGAGCATCCCATGTAGCTCGGTTGGACCCAAACTGGCTTGTTCATCATGTTGTTTAGAGAGATTTAAATGTCTTTAAATACAGATTTGGGGGATCAACCTTGCTACCAGGGTAGAGGCTGCTTTGTGTTGATTAGGAGCCCCTTTCTCCAGAGAATCTATGCCAGCTGTTGGGGAAGCTTGTGATAATTTTGTACACAGATCTGCAATGACTGTGAGGCAAACCCTGAAGTTGTGCAGTGCATACCTGCAGGTACAATCCTATGGAGGGTCCACTTGCAACCTCTGCCCTAAACCCCTGGTTTGGATCAGGAAATCTATACTTTTATATAATTTTTTTAAAATATATTTTTTATTGATTTTATACAGAGAGGAAGGGAGAGAGATAGAGAGTTAGAAACATCGATGAGAGAGAGTCATCGATCACCTGCCTCTTGCACACCCCCTACTGGGGATATGCCCGCAACCAAGGTACATGCCCTTGACCGGAATTGAACCCGGGACCCTTCAGTCCCCAAGCCGACGCTCTATCCATTGAGCCAAACCGGTCCCGGCATACTTTTATATAATTATTTTTTATCAAAGAATTTTTTATGTTGGAAAATTGCAAACATTATTACACCCAGAAATACGCACTTGTGTAAAATTCCAGATGATCCAGGTTTTAAAATGGTTGTGCATAAGAGAGTGAAACAGAGGCAAGGGGAAGATCAATTACAAAGTCAAGAGAAGGTATTGAGTTTGTGCAAGTAAGTTCAGGATTGTTTTTTTCCTAAGCAGAATGGAGATGCCTCAGTCTCTGAGGGTGTGATAATGAGATCTACCTTCTGTGGTGGTATTTCCCCACTTTCCCTTTCAGGAGAGGATTCCTCCCACATAGGGGCACTGACTCCCTCCTCTGACTATTAGAAGATTCCAGAGTTCTGGAACCCTCTCATCAGCCTAATTTTCCAGTTTCTCCTCTGTCATTTCTCTGTCATTCAAGGCCCCAGAAGAGGGCTAAAGGGAACAAACACCCTTGCAGTCAGACTCAGCAACCCAAATTAAAGCTAATATATCTCTGGTCCTAATGAAACAAAACGCAGGACTCCCAGTTCCCTAATCTCATGAAAGGTGAGTGGCAGTCACACACAAATAGAAAGTTCAAATAAAGAAAGATGTAGCCCAAGAAGAGCTGTAGTTCAAAGTATGGGTAGAACTTGCCTGATGAGCATAATGTCTTGGTTCTCTTGGTCATCTCAGATAGCTTTCTTTGGGCACTTATCTTTATTGCTTGCTCGTCTCTATAATTATACAGGATCTAATGTAAGTGGCGTAAAGCCACTATTTTGGCCCTGGCTAGTGTGGCTCAGTTGGTTGAGCCTTGTCCCATGCACCAAAATGTTGCCAGTGGTCAGGGTACATGGTCAGGGCACATGCCCAGGTTGGGGGTTCGATTCCTGGTCGGGGAGAGTTCAAGAAGCAGCTGGCTCTCTCACATCGATGTTTCTCTCTCACACACTTTCCCTCTCTAAAAAATCAATTAAAAAGCACATTTAAAGCCACTATTTTGGTCTACTATATGGCTGCAAATAAAATCATGTGTCTACTTGACACTTCTTTAGATGCTGCAGTGTCTAGCCAAAACCAGCCCCCTTCAGATTGGGCTTGGATTTCATCCTTGTGGTTCTGAGCTGGCTCAGCCTTTCATGTGCTCATCCCATCTCACTGGCTCTGCTCCCTCTTTTAGCTCAGTATGCTCACCTACTGCCTAACTGCCCAAGCTCTTCTTTCCTTTGTTATTCTGCTAACTGGGCTGTGGTTTCAGATAAGACATAAACAGGATTGAAAACATCTCCTAAATAAAGACCAAAGTTAGATAACAAATCTTATCTATTCTACTTAATGGGTTTGGGAGAATTATTATTTGAAGGTTATTAAATTCAAATATGTAGTAAACACAGGCCCACTCTCCCTCTATTACCTATTGGAATTACTGGCTGGAACCTCGATCTTCTCATCAATGCAGAAGAGATTTTAAGGTCAACGAAAATGAAAGTAAAGCAAAATGGGGTTTACTGGAGAGAGAGAGAGAGAGAGAGAGAGAGAGAGAGAGAGAGAGAGAGACAGAGAGAGAGAGAACCTGAACTGCTGGATTATATGGTTTAAATGAGAGATTTTCTGGATGGAAACTTTAATTTGCATTCAGGGATGACTGACATAAAAGGTTTATATAATTATATTTTTCTGCACATACCCTTACCCATAATGGGGGTAGGGGGTAGGGAGAGTCAAAACCACAGTGCAAATTTTATTATAATTAGTCCAGGACCCTAATAAGGTTGCATTAAGGTCATGTCATTTTCTTCTGAGCTTGCACCAAGAACCCGCTGGTTCTGATTCTGCCTGCTGGTGGTCTGCTGGATGCTGGGCTGCCCATAGAGAAATGAACTGAAGGCAGTGTTGGTCTGACCCCTGTACAGGACCCCAGGGCAGGCCCCACTTTAACTTTCTACCTAACAGTTTGAGGTAAATTTATGGTGTCCTTTACCTTTTAGTTGTTTTGTGCCTTGGACTTCTGCATCATATCTTATAGTCTGTGTCTCTCCTATTCCTTTGATGATATCTACACCATACTCTGAGAGTTCTTACATTGTCCAAATTGTGAGAACTCTGTGCCTGCCATAATCCATGATACTGTAGAAATTTACCATGGCACTTTCCACCAAGTGCTATAGAGACTTGACCCTGTTAAACCCTGAGAGATTTTCTATGTGATAGAAAGATTTATCCATAGGTCTACCTGGAAGAGGACAGATAGATTTCCTAGAAACAATAGTAGCCAAGAGGCAAGCTAGAGTGTAGGCAAAGAGAATCTGGTTGGGAAGGAGAGGTGTATTAAATTCTAACAATGCATGGATGATGAGAATTATATGCCAAGAATGTAGATGAGTTGGAGTCATGACTGTGAGCAGAATTCTTGGGTATCAATGTGGTGAGTCAGAGTATGGTGCTTTTGGAGGCGGCTCCAAGAGGCAGTAAAGCCTGATGGTCATCCTCTCTCCTTTTACGTGTCTCAGTTTCTCTCACTGCTGTCTAAAACCACCATGAGGACTTGGAGTGCTGGGTGACCAAACCTTATATGCACTTCTCATACAGGTCAAAGTTTAATTACAATTGTATTGTTGAGTCCCTATGAGGCTCCTGCATGTCACTAGGGAGATCCTCTGACACCTCCACAAGGACCCTCAGTCACCTGAGAGTGTCTGCTTACACAGACTGGGAGGAAGATGTGCCTCATATCTTTGGTGTCAATTCATCTCCAGGTGCTCATAGTTATTTTAGTTTTCCACTGGCAGGCAGTTATCCCTTTTTAACTAGAATTACTGCCTTGATCTCCCAATCCTGGACAAGAAGGAAGAGTAAAGCAGTCTTTTTTCCAGCCTTGTGGCCAGAGAACTTACAGTTTGTGAAATATGAGTTGTGGTGCCAAAAAGATGTTATCAATTAGGGTTATTGGCTGGGAGTCCGGTTCTTCTTGTCAATACAGAAAATATTTTAAGGTCAACGAAAATGAAAGTAAAGCAAAGTGGGGTTTATTGAAGATAAATGAGTGGTGGGCCAGTTAAGAGACACAATGACCTTGAACTCCTGGGTTATATTGTTTAAATGAGGGATTTTCTGGGTGGAGACTTTCATTTGCATTCAGGGATGATTGACAAAAAAATAGTTACATAACTATATTTTTTCTGCACATTCTCTTACCCATATACATACAGAAAAATATATTGAGGGGTGTGTGTGTGTGTCCAAAACCACAATGCCAATTTTATTATAATTGGTCCAGGACTCTAGTAAGGTCACATTGAGGTCATGTCATTTTCTTCTGAGCTTGTGCCAAGAATCCACTGGTGGTCTGCTGGATGCTGGGCTGTGCATAGAGAAATGAGCTGAAGGCAATGTTAGTCTGACCCTTGTTCAGGACCCCATGGTAGGTCCCACCCCAGTTGCTTATGTCTAACTCCTAACACCTCTCTCATTATCTTACTTTCTTTTCCTTTTCTTTTTTATGAAACACCACAAGCACCCCAGAGGCAGGCCTGCCACCTGGAGTTCACAGAGTTCTTCAAGGAAGTCAGGGTTTGGAGGTTCTCTTTTGTAATTTCCAACATGTCAGTCCAACCAAGTAATTATATGCTAGCCAATTAAGAACATACTTCTGCCTACACCTCAGGGCCTGAGCCATGGGTGTCAGACCCCAAGCCATTCGGGGAGAATGAATAATGGATATGAGAAAAAAAAGGGAGAGGAAGACTGAGAGAAGAGAAGAGCGGTCTGATCTGTATAGAGAGAGGGGAACCTTAGCCTGAATATCAACTGTGCTTTATCTGTGTGACCCTGGATCAGTTTCTTCAGAGTGATATGGTTGGAATACATAATCCTGAAAACCATTATTTTCTAAAATTGTATTAAGGGAAAGAAGATAGGAAAAGGAGACAATAGATATGTTGGGAGGTATTCACATACAAAGGTCCTCAAGTGCTACTTAGAACCTGAAAAAGAAATTCAGCAGCTGTCTCAGTAATGTTTCCTAAATGCAAAGTTATGCATATTTGGATCTGAGAACCCCTGATGGGCTCTAAATTCTATTTTAAAATTTTGTTTATTTTGAGGCAATCTAAAATATATCACTTTAAGTATATTCTAGTTCATTTCTAGGAATATCTTGTAACTGCAGGATGATTAAATTTACAAGCATGTAGTAGTGGTAGAGAATTTTATTTCCGTTAAAAGGTTGGAGAAAATTTGTTCTGGTATTTAATATCTACAGACTTTCTTCATTTTATCTAACCCCAGTCACTTGCTATAAATTTATGTTGAATTACAAAACCAGAAATTTGAAAGGAAATAACGCACATTTAATTTGGAGTAAAAATTAGTGTGAGCAGTGCCATTTATTTATTTATTTATTTGTTTGTTTGTTTGTTTATTTTAAATATTTTATTGATTTTTCACAGAGAGGAAGGGAGAGGGACAGATAGAAACATCGATGAGAGAGAATCATCGACCAGTTGCCTCCTGCACCCCCTCCCCACCACTGGGGATGTGCCCGCAACCAATGTACATGCCCTTGACTGGAATCAAACCTGGGATCCTTCAGTCTGCAGACCAATGCTCTGAGCCAAACCAGTTTCGGCATGAGCAGTGCCTTTTAATTCCAAGAATGTGGGAGAGAGTAACATAAACTATGCTTTGATTGTCTATATCTGAAAATGTGGCAAGCATTTCTTTGTTTATAAGTAAAAAATAGACATTATTTCTATGATCTATATTAGAAGTTGATAAGCTTTAAAAAGAATTAGGTCTCTTTTAGGTATTTATGAAGAGAAATGGATTTATAATTGTTGGTAAAATAAAATTTAAACTTCATTTATTGTTTCCTCTGAAGTGGATTTAGTGTATACACTTAAGTAATATTTTTCGTATTACTGTGTCCAATTTTAATTTTTTACTTATATATGTACCAGAAGAGCTATTTGATATTTTAGGCATTAAGTATTTTGTATTAAATATTATAAACTTACTTTTACTTAATCTTTTAAATATGTTTTTATTGATTTTTAGAGAGAGAGGGGAAGGGAGTGGGATAGAGAGATGGAAATAACAATAAATAGAAAGAAACATTATCGATCAGCTGCCTCCAGCACGCCCCCTAGCGGGAATTAAGCCTGCAACTCGGGCATGTGCCCTGACCAGAAATCAAGCTGTGACCTCCTAGTTAATGTGTCAGCATTTAACCTCTGAGCCATACCTACTGGGTGAGCTCACTTTTAAAGTGAATGTGAGATTAAGAAAATAATGGAAGGAGCTGATTTACTTGTTCTGTAAACTGATGGTAAACATGGGTTGCAATTCACTTTTATTTTAAATGGACTCATGGAAAAAGCACAAATAAGAATTAAAACAAGTTGGCATTTAAGTCACATATCTTACTAATCTGTAATTGGTGATATGAAAATTAACTTCACAGTAGATAGTCACATTTCTTCAGGTTACAAAGGTCAATGAGAAGAGAATGGGGATACAGCTAAACTAAAGATGGTGCAGGTATTTGAAGACTGTTTTTGTCTCATAGGTGTGCATTTATATTATGTTGGGGGAGAGGTCTATGCTGAATGTGTGAGCGACAGCAGCATCTTTGTCCAGAGTCGGAACTGCAACTATCAGCACGGTTTCCACCCAGCCACTGTCTGCAAGATCCCCAGTGGTTGTAGCCTCAAGATCTTCAACAACCAGCTCTTTGCTCAGCTGCTTGCTCAGTCAGTTCACCATGGATTTGAAGTAGTCTATGAGTTAACTAAGATGTGCACTATCCGGATGAGTTTCGTTAAGGTAAGGAGTGCTTGCTTCCACATTGAAGATGGAAACTGAAAACCAAAAAAGGCATTCTTTGGCTGATGTGGCACTTACACAGCCAGTTTTAGTAGATTGCAGGGTTGGGTTTTTTTTTGTTTTCTTTGAAGTTTATTTCATTGTTTGTAGGAAGATCTCTTCTATGAATATGATCTCTCTTGTTTAGCAATTATAAGAAAATTCTTAAGCATAACACTTTTGAAGGAAAAACAACTTAAAGTAGTTATCTGATGTTTAATGCAGAAGATAAAGTGACAATAACCCTATCTAATAAGAGAATAATATGCAAATTGACCATCACTCCAACACACAAGATGACTGCCCCCATGTGGACACAAGATGGCCACCACAAGATGGCCAGAAGGGGAGGGCAGTTGGGAGGCACCAGGCCTACAAGGGAGGGCAGTTGTGGGTGACCAAGCATGCAGGGCAGGGCAGTTAGGGGTGACCAGGCCTTCAGGGGAGGGCAGTGAGGGGTAACCAGCCAGCAGGGGAGGGCAGTTAGGAGCAATCAGGCTGGCAGGGGAATGGTTAGGGTGATCAGGCTGGCAGACAGAAGTGATTAGGGGCAATCAGGAAGGCAGGCAGGTGACAGTTGGGAACCAGCAGTTTTGGGTTGTGAGAGGGATATCTGACTACCTGTTTAGGCCCAATCCTACCGGGATCGGGCTTAAATGGGCAGCTGGACATCCCTCAAGGGGTCCCATATTGGAGAGGGTGCAGACTGAGCTGAGGGACACACACCCCTGTGCGTGAATTTTGTGCACCGAGCCTCTAGTATTTTTATAAGATGCAAGGTTATAGAGATTTTTCCAACTCTCAAATTGCCAAGCATGATTATCCTACATAATAATAGAGTAATATGCAAATTAACCACCACTCTGCTACACCTACAAGCCACGCCCACCAGCCAATCAGAGCGGGTATGCAAATTAACCCACCAAATATGTTGGGTTAATTTGTATACGCTGAGGGAGGGAGGAGTGAAGACAGCATAGAAGGAAGAGGAAGGGAAAGTGGAAAGCAAGGCGGCTGCCACTACTGGAGAGAAGGCGCTGGCAGCGCGTGTGGGGCGGGGCGGGGCAAGGTGCACCGTGGCAGAGGCAGTGGCAATGGGAGCGGCAGACAGGGCGGATCGGGTGGGTAGGGCGGGGCATGCAGCAGGGGCATGCAGGGCCCCAGAAGTGGCGTCAGCAGGTGAGGCAAGTCAGGGAGAGCCATCCCGCCCACCCCACTCCACCCCACCCTGCACCCTGCAGCGGGAGAGGTGTGGGGGAGGTGGCAGTGGCAGGAGGGAAGCCCGCCAGAAGTCTTGCAGGAATATTCCTGCAACAGGTCACTAGTAATTTAATAAATGTTGATGAATTTTCCTGAATGAAATTAGAGACTCGTCTAACTCTTAGCATGCAGGCAAATAGAGGAGGTAATATTCTATATAATAAAAGGCCAGAGGCATCACGAGTGAAACAACCAGAGACCAGACCACAATGGCCCATTACAAGCTGGCCTCACCCCCAAGCAAGAGGTTAGGGGCAATCAGGGAGGCAGGCAGAGTGGTTTGGGGTGATCAGATAGACAGACAGCTCCTCGCAGGGCTGGCCCCACTCCCTAGCAAAGAAAGAGAGAGGCCCAGCCAACCAAGTCATTGCACCCCAGCCTGTGGCTTGCAGAGGAAGGCTACTGGTGGGGGGGGAGGGAGTGGAGGACAGCGATGCACAAATGGCAAGCAGTGGCAGCAGCAGGGGTAGGGCCAGTTGCCTGCAGCTGGGGGAAGGAAAGCCCCAATAGGCTCTGACCTCAGGCCAGGCCTAGGGACCCTAGGGCTTCTACTTAGGAGTCCCAGATTGTGAGAGGGTGCAGGCCAGGCTGAGGGACCCCTCCAAGTGCATGAATTACCAAGCACCAGGCTTCTAATATACTGAATGGCAGAACAACCAAACAACCAGTCACTATGACATGTGCTGACCACCAGGGGGCATACATGGAACATGGCAGGGTTTGGCAGCAGGTGGCAAAGCACAGAAGATGATGGGCATTGGCAGCAGCGGGATGGTGGAGCAGGTGAATGGGGGCGCCAGACCAAGGTGGGGCAGCGTCGGTAGCTAACATTGGGGTGAGCCTCTGGTGGTTACTAAAAGTTCTTTGCTCCCACACACTGCAGTCTCACCCAGCACTCTCACCTGCTTCCAGCACTGGCTCTGCTCGTACCTGCTGCCGGCACTGGAGCCGCCACTCACACCCGCTGCCAGCGCCTAGTTCTAGCCCTGATCACTCGGCACCATCAATGGGTGCGAGCGGTAGCTGCAGGCCCTGATCACCCCTCAGGCTTCTTCAGCTCCCACTGCTCCTGAGGGGCCATTGGGGCAGCAGCCACTGCTCACACCCACTGATGGCCCTGCTCACACCTGCTGCTGGCACAGGCTCCAATGGTTCCACGCTGTCAGCAGGTGTGAGCAGAGCTGGCACCATCAGTGGGTGGGAGCAGCAGCAGGAGTGGGGTTTCCGGCAGACATAGGACCAGGAGGCCATGGCAGGAGGGGCCAGGCAGGGGTGCAGAGGATGGGCCAAGACCTGCCCCTGTGCCCACCACAGCCTCAAGGTCCACAGTTCCTTTCAAGGTGCACAACTTCATGCATTGGGCCCATAGTTTATAAATAAGCTACAAACAGAAGTGACTATAATACAAGATATTGTAAATTAACTGCTTTCATAAAAGCATAAACAAATGGAGACAGTGGTCAAGGACAATAGGGGGTTGGGGAAATGAGTGGGGAGGGGTGTGGGATTGGAATGGGGAGTTGAGGACAAATAAGACATTTTTTAAAAAATGGAGATAGAAACCTGGTTAGTATGATTAATTTTGAGAGAGTAATGTTATGTGTATGAATATTTATGAAATTTATCAAATTAATCTTATTAAAGTTGATGTGAAGGTTGGAAAACTGAGGAAGTTACAACTGGATTTGCACATTGAAGTTAAAAGCCTGTTTCACCATCTGCTGTTTACTCTCTTGCAAAGTGATTGCAAATGATTTTCTTATTTCAAAGTCTCGAGGATCCAAGATGGCTGCGCCCAGGTAAACACCTAGCCGCAGCCGCACACAACAATTTCAATAAAATACAACTAAAATATAAAATGGACATTACCCAGAACTACAGGAAAGTCGACTGACTGGAAATTCTACAATGAGAAGCAAGGAGAAAACCAGAAGGAAGCGCGGAGGAGCTGTAAAAGCCCAAGGTACGGAGACACACGGCACGTGGAGAGGACGGAGCCGGAGAGGAGGGAGGCCGAGTGCCTGGCTGGCGTTCCCTAGTGGGAAGGAGATAAAACTCCGACTGTGTTCGGCCCCAGTTCCGACTGTTCTGAACCCCAGTTCTAGGCCAGACCCCGGGGACCCAGGCTCATCCACAGGGAGCCGGGCTGTAAGGCGGAACCCCGGGGGAGCGGCGAAAGGAGGTCCAGCGGCACGCACACTGCGCGCAGAGAAGGGTCAGTTGGCTGTGCCGCGGGATTGCCCTGGCCGGAAGGAGACTGGGGCTCCAGTCTGCTCTGAACGCCACCTCCAATTCCACTTCCAACTGAACTGAACTCCAATACCGGGCTCATTGGGGGAGAGCATAGACTGTTTGGCAGCAGGCAAAAATCGAGGGCACCTATCTCTCAGAGGCACTTTGCAGCGAGTACTGAAGGACCCTGAGACGCAGGAGCCGCATAGGGCGGGGCTGACGGAAGCCAAGGCTGTAGGCTCCACCCTGAAATCCCATCCCATCTGTAACTGCGAAATGCGACAACGAAATAGATCACAAACGAAAGAAATGGAGGACAAAAAGTGACTGGATATAGAGTTCAAATCTACGCTTATAAGGTTTTTCAAGAATTTCCTAGAAAAGATGGATAAGACCTATGAGGATATGAAAAGAGATCAACTAGAATTAATAAGTAGTCAACAAGAAATGATAAGGGATCAACAAGAAATGATAAGGGATCAAGAAGAAATAAAGAATACATTGTCTGAAATAAAAAATATTATACAGAGTCCTAAAAACAGAATGGAAGATTGCAAGAATCAAGTCAAAGATTTGGAACATAAAGAACCAGAAGACACACCTCCACAGAAGCTAGAAGGCAAGAAAATCCAGAAAATTGAAGATAATGTAAGAAACCTCTGGGACAACTTCAAGCGAACCAACATCAGAATTATGGGGGTCCCAGAAGATGAGAGAGAGCAAGATATCGAAAACATACTGAAAGAAATAGTGACAGAAAACTTCCCCCACCTGGTGAAAGAATTAGACTTACAAGTCCAGGAAGTTCACAGAACTCCAAACAAAAGGAATCCAAAGAGGACCACACCAAGACACATCATAATTAAAATTCCAAGAGCAAAAGACAAAGAGAGAATATTAAAAGCAGCAAGAGCAAAGAAGGTAGTTACCTATAAAGGAGCACCTATACGATTGTCAGCTGACTTCTCAACAGAAATCATGCAGGCCTGACGGGAATGGCAAGAAATATTCAAGGTGATGAATAGTAAGAACCTACAGCCAAAGATAATCTATCCAGCAAAGCTATCACTCAGAATCGAAGGTCAGATAAAGAGCTTCACTAATAAAAAAAAAAGCTAAAGGAGTTCATCACCACCAAACCAGAATTATATGAATTGCTGAAGGGGGTTCTTTCAGAAGAGAAAGTAAATAAAGATAAAAATTATGATCAACAAATACGTAACTATCAACAAGTGAATCTAAAAACCAAGGAAATTAAAAAAATCTGATGAACAATATTAACTGTTGAATATAATAGAATCAGAGGTATGGAAGGGGAGTGAACTGATGATTCTTGGGGAAAAGGGGAGAAGGGGATGTGGGAAGAGACTGAACATAAACTGTGCACCTATGGATGGGGACAATGGGGAGTGGGGAGGGGGCGGAGGGTGGGATGGGAACCTGGTGGAGGAGAGCAATGGTGGGGGGGGGGAGAGAAAGGAACATTTGTAATAATATGAACAATAAAAACTTATTTTAAAAAAGTCTCAATTTACTTATCAAACTACCTACATGTTATTTTTTAAATATTTTACTGATTTTTTACAGAGAGGAAGGGAGAGAGTCAGAGAGGTAGAAACGTTGATGAGAGAGAAACATCGACCAGCTGCCTCCTGCCAGAAATGTGCCCACAACCTAGGTACGTGCCTTTGTCTGGAATCGAACCTGGGACCTTTCAGTCCGCAGGCCAATGCTCTATCCACTAAGCCAAACCGGTTTCAGCTACCTACGTTTATTGACACAATTTTCATTGTCACATACCCATCTAAAGAATCAGTATGTCTTGTCCTAGGTGTTTTTCAAGTAAAATTTATTAGTCTTTTAAAATTACCATGGAAAATAATTGTCCTGTTTTTCTGTCCTCATATTATGTTTTTATTATATTTTTAATTTTAGTAATTTAAAAAAATCAAAAATACAAATACAATTTTAAAAATGACTTCTTGAGACTATTTCTGTTTTGTGAAGATAAAGCAGTTTTATTCAGTTTTACTGGTAAGCTATAAAAAGCATTTTTACCTTGTAAAACAATTCACTAATTCCTGGAAATTTTTTCCAATTTCTGATGCTTTAGACTCAGCAGAAGGGATTAAATTTCCATTAATGAACAATTATTTGAATCGCATGGTTATTTTTACAGATTTTTGTTTTTTAAATTATGGTGAAATACCAATATCTCAGAGCTAATTATTTCACTATGAAATATACTTGCATAGAAATCTGATTTTCCTAAAATCAACTAGATGTATTTAATAGACATACAACATTTAAATCATAAAGTTGCATAATTCACAGAAAACAATCTATTACTAATATTTCAGGGACTTAAAAAAAATCCTTAGCAAATACTGTATTTCCCCGAAAATAAGACATCCTCTGAAAATAAGACCTAGCACATGGAAAGATAAGACATCCCCTGAAAATAAGACCTAGAGCAACATTGGGAGAAAAAATTAATATAAGACACTGTCTTATTTTTGGGGAAACAGGGTATAACTACAGATTATCAGTTTAAAAGAAATTTAAAAGGTCTCGTCACATTAAAGAAATGTGTAACTATGGGAGGTGATGGATCTTAACTAAACTTATGGTAATCATTTTGCAATATATGTATATACCAAGTCATTATGTTGTATACTGAAAATTGATACAATGTTCTGTATGAAGTATATCTCAAAGAAACTGGAGGGGAGAGAGACAGTACAAATTAAAAGAACATAAAATATTTCATTAATGATTTCATACTGATTATATATTGATATAATACTTTGGATATATTGAATTGAGTAAAACATTATTAGATTAAAAAATAAAAATGAAATAAATTACAGATGACTAAACACTAGTTAGCTATTATTAGGGGATAATAGACAAGATCATCTTTAAGGACTCTTTTAGCTCTAATTTTTACTAATTCTAGGGCTCATATCATCAGTCAACAAATATTTTTGAGCACCTATCATGTGCCAGGCCAGGCACCATTCTAGGAACTGGAATACCTCAATGATTACACAAAGATCTCTGCCCTCATAAAATCAATATATTAGGAAAGAGAGACACAATAAACAACAGCTATAATAAAGAATTTGAATATAAAGAAAAAATGTAGAGCAGAGTAAAGGAAATTAGAATGCTGGGGAAGAGGTAGATTGCAGGTTTGAATGAGGTGGTCAGGGAACCTCACTGAAGAGGCAGAACATGAGCAAAGACTTGAATGACACAGAAAGATAGCTCTAAGGATATCTGGGGGAAGAGCAGGAGACACACAGGGAAGGGCAAGCCCTGCCACAAGAAGCAAGAGCATGGCTAGGAATTTGTAGTAGCAAGGCTGATGTGACTGGAGCATAATGAGTGAGGGTTATGTGAGATCAGAACTGTAACAGGGAATCGATCAATGCTTTATAAGCCAGTGCAAGGGTTTTGGCTTTTACTCTAAAGAGAAGTGGAGCCATTGCAGGGATTTGAGCAGAAAACTTTCATGATCTGACTTGGGCTTTTAAAGGATCACTCTGGCTATTGTGTGGATGTAGGCAGGGTTAAAAGCAGGGGGACCAGTTAGGAGGCTACAGCAATATTCACATGAGAGATGATGATTGCTCCCAGTAGGAGAGTTCTAATAGAAGTTGTGAGAAGTGGAAGGATCTGAATGGGAAGGTTAATTTGATATGGGGTATGAGAAAAAGAGAGGAGTTAGATGAAGTTTCCTTCAATCAAGATGAAGAATATGCAGATGGCTCAGGTTTGGATACAAGACAGAGTTCAGTTTTAGTGAGAATAACTTGGAGGTGTTTGTCATACATCCTGTGAAGTTCTGAATAGGCAGTTGGATGTACAAGTTAGTCTTTAGTTGGAGAGAGAAAGCTGGGTTGGGAAGGTAAATTTAGAAATTGTCAGATTATGGACAGCATTGAACTCCATGAGCCTGAATGAGATCACCAACATAGGAGAGGTTCCAGGATAGAGTCCTGGGACATTCTAATTTTAAAAGATAGTGGAGAATGGAGACAGGGGGAATATGGCAGTGTAGGTATATGCCTGTACTCTCCACCTCCCACAACCACATCAAAATTACAACTAAAACACAGAAGAACCTTCATCCAGAACTGTTGTAAAGCTGGCTGTGTGGAAGTCCTTTAACTAAAGAAGTAAAGAAGGAAGCACACTGAGACTGGTAGGAGGTGCAGAGGCATGGAATGGGCTGGGCTGGCACCCATGTGTGCTGCTTTTTTAATTGGGAGGGAGATCATTTCTGTGGAGGCTGCCAAAAGAAGCAAGGGTTTCCAGACCCACACCAGATCCCTAGCTGAGTGCCCCAGAGCTGGGAAAAGAAATCCCTCTGGGCAGTAAGAAATATAAGCTATAAAAACCAATGTGGATTGGGGATCAGTGACACAGAGGCTGCTGGAGACCATCTGTTCCTCTTAAAAGGCCAGCGCCACAAACTAAACTTACATGATCCTGATTCCTCTGAGCCCCAGCACAGGGCAAGGCTCTGGGGGACACAGACAGATACAAGGAGAAACTGGATTGTCTGGCATCATAGCAGAAACTCAAGGTGGCTTTCTCCCAGATATAGATGCTCACAGGGATCATTGTTCCTATGCTGGGACCTCCTAGGTCACAGGGCTGACTGGCAACCATTTCTGTTTGCTTTTCCCTGATGATTCTCTAACACACTGTTCCTCATCCAATTTACAACTCCACCAAAGCTGTGTGTAGTGTATTTTGCATATGAATGGCCTGCCCTTGCTCAGGCTAAACTGTCTCTAACGAGCTGCAGCTGGGTCAGGCAGGAGCCCCAAACTTATGAATAAAAGGCTCAAGACCTGGCAACAGCACCAGCCTGCCTTGCTTCATAGCTTGTTATGGGAACTTCTGGGAGCTTCCAAACCTGATACAAAGAGGAGGGATCTAAAGATCTCTTTGTAGCTACTGCTGGGTAGCCCCAGGCAGTGGCTGACTTCACATTTCCCTGGAGACCCAAGAGCCAGTGTACCCAGTGGTCAGTGTCAGGCTATACCAGATTACAATTCTACACATCTATAAGCAACATACTCAAGGGGAAGAATCAGTGAGCATCAAAGTCCTGCTCCATAGGGATGTCTCCTACAGAGCAGCTCTCCCTCTGTAGTTACAGCTGGTTATCACAGCTAATTGGCTTGGAAGTCAATTCCTGACAATGACACCAACAGCAATCAAGTCTCAGCTACAACAAGACTGTGCTCACAGTCCATAAAGGGGTGCTACTAGAGTTCACAGCTCACATGATTGGCAAGGCTGAGCCACTGGATCTTATAGAATACTTACTACACATGGGCACTCTACCAACTGAAGGAGACTTAGCAGCTTTACCTAAAACAGAAACAAACACAGGGAAACAACCAAAATACAGAGACCAAGAAACATGTCACAAATAAAAGAAATGGAAGAAAGCAAACTACTGGATATAGAGTTCAAAACCATGGTTATAAGTTTACTCAAGAATCTTCTAGAAACCTGCAAAAAAATGGAAAAGAACCATTCAGAAATTAAGTATACACTGACTGAAATAAAGAATAATATACATGGATTCAACAGTAGAGGAGAGGATTCTGAAAATCAAATCAATGATTTAAAATATGAGGAAGCAAAAACCACCCAATCAGAAGAGCAAAAAGAAAAAAGAATCCAAAAATATAAATATACTGTAAGGGGCTTCTGAGAATTTCAAGTATACCAATGTTCACATTATGGGAGTGCCAGATGAAGAGGGAGAGCAAGATATTGAAAACCTAGAAATAATGACAGAAAACTTCCCCTATCTGGTGGGGGGGGAAAATAGGTACACAAGCCCAGGAAGCACAGAGAGTCCCAAACAAGAGCAACCCAAAAGGGACCACACCAAGACACATAATAATTAAAATATCAAGGGCTAAAGACAAAGAGAGAATCTTAAAAGCAGCAATAGAAAAGCAGTTAGTTACCTACATGGGAATGCTCATATGACTGTCAGCTGATTTCCCAACAGAAACTATGCATGGCAGATAAGAATGGCAGGCAAGAAATATTGAAAATGATGAATAGCAAGGACTACAACCAAGATTACTCTACCCAGCAATGCTCTCATTTAGAATTGAAGGTCAGAGAGAGCTTCACAGACAAGAAGATGCTAAATGAGTTCATCACCACCAAAGCAGTATTATATGAAATGTTGAAGGGCATTTTTTAAGAGGAAGAAAAAAAAGAAAAGATAAAAAATATGAACAACAAAATGACAACAAATACATACCTATCAACAATTGAACCTAAAAGTAAAAATAGATGAATATAAAAGTAAATGAACAAAATAAACTGGTGAATAAAATATAATCAGAGGCATGGAAATGGAACAAACTGACAATTTTCAGAGGGAAGCGGGTGGGAAGAGATTAAACAAAGATCTTATATGCATACTAGAGGCCTGGTGCATGAAATTCATGCACTGAGTAAGTGGGGTGTTCCTTAACCCAACCTGCACCCTCTCCAATCTGGGACTCACAGGGATTGGTCCTAAACTGGCAGTTGGACATCCCTCTCACAATCCAGGACTGTTGGCTCCCAACTGCTCACCTGCCTGCCTTCCTGATTGCTCCTAATGGCTTCTTCCTGCCAACTTGATCAATGCCTAACTGCTCCCCTGCCAGCCTAATTTCCCCCAACTGCCCTCTCCTGTTGGCCCAATTGCCTCCAGCTGCTCTCCCTTGCCAGCCCGCTTGCCCCTAACTGCTCTCCCTACAGACCTGGTCCCCCCTTAACTGCCCTCTCTCTGGCCTGATCACCACCAACTGCCCTCCCATGCCAGCCATCTTGTGACCACATGGGCGTGGCCATCTTATGCAAGGGCATGATGGTCATTTTGCTTATTACCTCTTTATTATATAGGATATGCATTACCTATGGAGACAGACAATAAAGGTGTGTTTAAAAAAAAAAAAAAAGAAAGAAAGAAAAAAGAAAAGAAAAGATAGTGGAGAAGAGAAAGAACCAGTAAAGAAAACTGAGAATGTGCCACCACCAAAATAGTAGTAAAACCAAGAAAGGAAGGTCCTTTCTCAGCCAAAAAAAGAAAATACATTGTGGAGGAGAGGGGATGAACTACAGCAAATACTGTCCATGTGACACAAAGACTGAAAGCTGATCATTAATTTGATAAGAACAATACTGTTGAAGGCTGGGTGAAATGTTGATTAGAATGGATTTAAGAGAGAATGGACAAAGAGGAATTGAGACAGCCAGTGTAGATGCCTGTTTTTGAGGGGTTTTGCTACAAAGGGAGTCAAAGACATAAAACGGTAATCTGTGGTGGTTGTAATGCCAAGAGAAGTATTTTGAAGATGGAAGACATTTCAGCATCATGATGATGATTTGATGGAAAGAAAAAAGAGAGAATGGGGAGAGTTTCTGGAATGCTGTTCCCAGAGATGAGTAAGTCTTATGGCTTATTTAGAAACACAGATAATCTATAGTAAAAGGTAGAAAGGTCAAGTCTGTGGGTGCAGTGCTATGAAAATTCTCTTCTGATTGCTTCCTTTCTCTCATTAAAATAGGAAAAAAGAAAATCTGTTGTAAGCAGGCTGGAAGAGTAGGTGGAAGGGTAGGAGAAATGAAAAAGGGTGGGGAAAGAATGCTACGATTTCCAAATTTCAAGGGTTCACTTGAAATTTCTAGTCACATATGTAAAGTGTGATCAGGCAGCATGGTGTTTGAAATCTAACTTTTTAAAAAATAAAAATGTACCAATTTTATATCAATATCTACTTTCATTTTTTAATTAAAGCTGTTGGATAATTTCTGTAATTTAGAATTAATTATTACCAGAAATGAGGAAAATATTAATGCTATTAAATACTGACAGTGAGTAAAATTATTGGACCATGCATTTATAAAAGCCATGTTACATAGTAAAAAGTTTCAATTATATTTAACTGAAGGAAATATCCTTTAGCTTTTTATTTCTAACGAGAGGCCCGGTGCATGAAATACGTGCACTCAGTGTGTGGGGGGTCCCTCAGCCTGGCCTGCACCCTCTCACAATCCAGGAGTCCTCAGGGGATGTCCAACTGATGGCTTAGGCCCGCTCCTCTCTCAGTTCCGATTGGCCAGCCTCCAGCAACAAGCTAACCTACCTGTTGAAGCACCTGACCCTGGTGGTCAGTGCATATCATAGTGAGCAGTTGAGTGGCCTTATTAGCATTAGCATATTACGTTTTGATTGGTTGAACAGACACTTAGCATATTAGGCTTTTATTATATAGGATTACAACACATTCTTATTTTGACATAATTTATCTTTTTCACCCAATTATTATACCAAACAAAATTTTCCAAATATTAAGCCTTTCTTTACCATTTATGAAATATGACTTACTCTTTGAGTTCCTTAAAAAAAATTGAAATTTTAATTTTCACTGTGAACTTGTTGAATCAAAAATTATAGAACATCACTACATGAGTTAAAAAAATGGAATAAAAATTAAAAGTGGTATCTATATAATCAGCAAATTATCAGATAAGACATTTTAACTACTTCACATTTCTTCTTAGAACGAGTAAGAATAAACTGGTTCCAAAGTTCTTCAAGGGTTGGCATTTTTACTGCAAGCTTTATATCACATTGTTAAGCTACTCAACAAGACATCTCTAAGTAAATGGTGGTGTTTACAAGTATAAAATTGTTGGTAGGTGGTACTCTATATAATCAAGGTGAGGGAACTTTTTATAAAATTATATTTTTAAAAAGGCAGAATTTCTGATAATTATCAGTTTCTCAAAGGCTAGAATGAGAAAGATGTAGATAATGAAATACTCACTGATTAATAATATTTTGCTTTGAGAAAGCCATAAATGATTCTAAGACATAAGCAATAATGATAAAAAAAATATATATATAATAAATATGCTGTATCTCTTTTTAAGCCAAAGCATGCTTTTCCCCTCAGGACAGTTCTCATTTTTACATTCTTGGTCTCTTTTGTCCAGAACAGGAACCTTTTTTTGAGTCAGTATTTGAATAGAGTTCATAATCCAAAGTCATTTTTTTCTCCACTGGATGATTTAAGCTGCAAAATGGCAAAAGACTAAGTCAGTTATAAAGCATTTTTAGTATAATAAATGTCAATTTACAAGAACTGTCAATAGACTTCTATACAAAACCCTAAAAGTTGCTACAGTAGTGGTCAGAACTAACATGATTCTTCCATATGCTCAGAAAAGAAACCTTACAGGGTCCTTCCAAAGCTGCATAATTTCCCAAATGAGTTTCCTCTGGTTACGGAGCCTGTTCATTCCTGCAGTCATTTTTCAGTCATTTAGCTTTTGCAATATTTTCTTGATGTTTTTGTTTTTTCTTTTGCTCCTTTTCCCTGGTCTCAATCTTCTTGGCCAGTTTCCAGGATAGTACAGCACTTGCTAGAAACAATGGAGTAAGGGCCAAAATAACTTGTAAGGAAGTCATATGGATCCTTTGCAGCCCATTCCATAACATGCTCAGCCCAAGTCTTTATGTCAAACATCTTTGTAGCAGTGTTAGGAAAAGGGTCTTATGCTTGAGTTGTGATCTCTAACTTTGTCCTCTATTAGTGAGCCTATTACAATTTCAGATGGATGACCCCTGGTTGGTTGTCTTCTTCTTTAGCTCTACTACACACTTTAAGAGGTTTAATTCTATATGCTTGGACTCAGACCCCAATTCCCAACTCCTGAAATCCAACTTTTAAATAACTTTACAGAGAATCAATTTTCCCAATAACAAAACTAATTTGCTTAACTGGATCTGTCCTCATTTTAAAAATAACTTTTCATACAGAGAAAAAATATACAAACTTATTTACTTATCTATTCATTTAGTTAGTTATTTGCTGCCTCTCCTATAAACGGTAATAAATAGGAAATTGCTCAAAGCGAGCCAGAGAAACAGGAGGAATAAGTTTTTAAATCAATCCTGAAAAATGAAGAGCATCCTCTAGTTCTTCCTTTATAAGTTTCAGATCCATCTTTGGTCTGCAGTTACCATTTTGTTCAAAACACTGTCTTCAGCCTTATGGGGGTGAACATAAGTTCAAGTTTCTTCCCTTGTGGGGAGAAAATGAGTTGCCATTGTTTCTGACATGACTAGAGCCTAAACATGTATAGGTTCATGCATTTAGTTGTGACCCAAAGAAAAGCATTGATTTGGACTCATCTTAGGATGTCTGGTTGATGCAAAACTTATCCTGTACTTAATATAGTTTATATTCTCCCAGGTCTTGAGAGCTACTCTGTTGCCTTGATTAAGTGTCCACTGAGCTCTGTGTTGTGCCTCTGGAGGCTGACTGCAAAGTCTGACACAATCACTCTTGGCTCCACTCTTGCTTTCCAGGGTTGGGGAGCTGAGTACCATCGCCAGGATGTCACGAGCACCCCCTGCTGGATTGAGATTCATCTTCACGGGCCACTGCAGTGGTTGGACAAAGTTCTGACTCAAATGGGCTCTCCACATAACCCGATTTCTTCTGTGTCTTAATAGTTAAGTATTAATCCCCATTTTTATAGAACAGATGCTGTTGCAGACAGTGGCTTATATCATTTCAGATTTGCAACTAAAGTGTCTAAGTATATCTGTAAATACGTAATATATACTGTTCATCTGTTTTATCACCACTTATTTTCTGCTTTCTAGTTAAGCTGATGCCATAGAAAAGCAGGGTTTTTTGCTCCTATGATGTAAGAAGCAGCAGCTCCATTTGTGGGAGGAAACAAAGAAAGGCAACTCTATCAATAGTATCTAAAGGTTTTTGGTACTGTATAACAAAAGGCAGCTTTAGTCAGCAACGTGAATATAAGGCAGGTTGTGTCGCCCACCAGAAAAATACTAAAACTGTTTATACAGCAAAAGTCGGGTAGTAGCAGCACTAGAGTAAATAACACTTTTAGACAAAATGTAGCAATCAAACTCATTTAATTTAAATGATTTCACTTTTAGTGCTATTGGCAAGAAAAAAAATAAGCTTATACAATGTTATGTAAGATAAGACACATAAACTTTATTTCTGAAGTTGAAATACTTATACTTGGACAGTTGTGCTCATATTTTTATTTATTTTTAATTTATTTTTTATTTTTTTTAGAGAAACATCTTTTATTTGGGGAACATATACCAAAACAGATCAGTAAGTAAAATAGATTCTAGAGAATATGGCCCTGTGCTCAGCCCCCCACTGCCACTCCCAATAACTCTGGGGGTGAACATTCCCCATGTCCCCTTGGGCTTCTATGATATAAAAAGTTTTGGCTCAATGTTTATCACCTGTGGCATATGGGCACCATATATCCATGTTCAGTATTCCTAGAGTGCAGCAATGGTAGGGCCCTCAGAGCTGCCAACCCTCCCTCCACTCCAACTCAACAAACATTTCTGCCCCACACCGGAATCTGGGAGTAAAATAAGGAGCAAAAGGACCCCTTCACTGAGGTGCTGAGCAAGGGCTCAGTGCATCACTGTGCTTTGAGAAAGAGGGAGGGCATTTTATTTGGCACTTTAAAAATAGAGTGAGCAGAACTGGGGAAGCCAGAGAAGGTACCAATACTGGCAGAAAGAGGCCAGTTGGCACTAGTGTCTTGGGTGAAGGGAAGGAGAAAGATGTGAGAATAGGAGTAAGAAAATTAGGAGGGATCCACTCCTAATGACAGAGAGCTGAAATGGGCTAGAAACAAGAGAATTGCTGACTCTGGGTCTGTGTCCTCTCTACTTCCATCCCAAAGCCTCCCGTGGCAGTTTGTCCCTGTGTAGTGTCTGCCCAATTCTAGTGCTCAGTGTCTTCCCTAATACTAATGCCTCTTGATCATGTCTTTAGTGACCTGATCTTGTTTTGTCCCTTGAGCCTGGGGATCAGACTTTTATCTACCCACTTCTTTCCCATTGGTCAGATTGTCCCAAAAGCTCCATCCTCACCTCTCAGAACTCTTTGGACTTCAATACGTCCCTTCCCCATTCTTTTTTTTTTTTTTTAAATAAATTTTTATTGTTCATATTATTACAAGTGTTCCTTTCCTTCCCCTTCCCACCCCACCCTCTGCCCTTTCCCCACCCCCCATTGTCCTCATCCATAGGTGCACAGTTTATGTTGTCTCTTCCCACATCCCCCTCTCCCTTTTTCCCCAAGAATCATCAGTTCACTCCCCTTCCATACCTCTGATTCTATTATATTCAACAGTTAATATTGTTCATCAGATTTTTTTTTAATTTCCTTGGTTTTTAGATTCACTTGTTGATAGTTACGTATTTGTTGTTCATAATTTTTATCTTTATTTACTTTCTCTTCTGAAAGAACCCCCTTCAGCAATTCATATAATTCTGGTTTGGTGGTGATGAACTCCTTTAGCTTTTTTTTATTAGTGAAGCTCTTTATCTGACCTTCGATTCTGAGTGATAGCTTTGCTGGGTAGAGTATTTTTGGCTGTAGGTTCTTGCTATTCATCACCTTGAATATTTCTTGCCATTCCCGTCTGGCCTGCATGGTTTCTGTTGAGAAATCAGCTGACAATCATATAGGTGCTCCTTTATAGGTAACCACCTGCTTAGCTCTTGCTGCTTTTAATATTCTCTCTTTGTCCTTTGCTCTTGGAATCTTAATTATGATTTGTCTTGGTGTGGTCCTCTTTGGATTCCTCTTATTTGGGGTTCTGTGTGCTTCCTGGACTTGTAAGTCCAATTCTTTCACCAGGTGGGGGAAGTTTTCTGTCACTATTTCTTTCAGTATGTTTTCGATATCTTGCTCTCTCTCATCTTCTGGGACCCCCATGATTCTGATGTTGGATCGTTTGAAGTTGTCCCAGAGGTTTCTTACATTATCTTCAATTTTCTGGATTCTCTCGCCTTCTAGCTTCTGCAGAGGAGTGTCTTCTGGCTCTTTATGTTCCAAATCTTTGACTTGATTCTTGCGATCTTCTATTCTGTTTTTAGGACTCTGTAAAATATTTTTTATTTCAGACAATGTATTCTTTATTTCTTGTTGATCCCTTATCATTTCTTTTTGCGTCCTTTTCATATCCTCATAGGTCTCATTTATTTTATCGGCCTTTTCTAGGAGATTCTTGAAAAACCTTATAAGTGTGGTTTTGAACTCTATATCCAGTCGCTTTTTGTCCTCCATTTCTTTCGTTTGTGATCTATTTGGTTTAGGCATTTTCGCAGGCAGCTTTCCTGATGGGGCGGAGTTTCAGGGTGGAGCCTACAGCCTTGGCTTTCGTCAGCCCCGCCCTATGCAACTCCTGAGACTCAGGGTCCTTCAGTACTTGTTGCAAGCACCTCTGAGAGAAAGGTGCCCTCGATTTTCGCCTGCTGCCAAACAGTGTAGGCTCTCCTGCAATGGGCCCGAAACTGGGGTTCAGTTCAGTTGGAAGTGGAGTTGGAGATGGCGTTCAGAGCAGTCTGGAGCCTGTCTCCTTCCCGCCAGGGCAGTCCTACGGCACAGCCGGCCGTCCCTTCTCTGCGCGCAGTGTGCGCGCCTCTGGGACCTCCTTTCGCCTTACAGCCCAGCTCCCTATGGGTGAGCCTGGGTCCCCGGGGTCTGGCCCAGAACTGGGGTTCAGAGCAGTCAGGGGCCCAGCACAGTCGGAGTGTTTATCTCCTTTCCGCTAGGGAACGCCAGCCAGGCCCTCGGCCTCCCTCCTCTCCGGCTCCGTCCTCTCCGCGCGCCGCGTGTCTCCGTACCTTGGGCTTTTACAGCTCCTCCGCGCTTCCTTCTGGTTTTCTCCTTGCTTCTCGTTGTAGAATTTCCAGTCAGTCGACTTTCCTGTAGTTCTGGGTAATGTCCATTTTATATTTTAGTTGTATTTTATTGAAATTGTTGCATGCGGCTGCGGCTAGGTGCCTACCCGAGCAGCCATCTTGGATTCTCCCCTTCCCCATTCTTGAGGGTGGAAGGTAGGTCAAGGGGCACCTGGTTCCCAGTCTCCCCTTGCCCCTCTTGGAGTCTCTTAGACTTGGATAAAGAGTAGGCCAGTCGGTAGGGCAAAGCCTGATAGGAGCAGAATGACCTTGAGGATCCTCTTGTCAGAAGTGGCCAGCTCCTGGGGCAGGATTTCCAAGTAAATGATACCAAGAAAGGTGCCAGCTGCCATGCCCTCCAGCACAGACTGGGCCAGCTGGTGCAGTGGGCCAGCTGATTCTGCCAGAGCCGCACCCAGCCCGATGCCCAGGGGTGTCGTGCATGAGAAGAGAATGCCACAGCCAGCCACCACCTTTGCTCGCAGGTGGCTCTGCAGCAGCCTCAGGGACAAGCTGACGGCCAGAATACCCTTATGGAACAGCAGACCCAGGCACAGCTCCATGGCCCGAGCCCGGTCTCGCTGCAGCCCCACCGCCAGCCCCTCGAACACCGAGTGCAGAGCCAGGGAGAACACAGGCACGCAGGGCTGAGGGAGCTGCCAGAGCTCCGCTCGCCTGTGGGAGGCCTTGCCCATCGTGCCAGTGCTGCGGCCAACCATTCGTTGTTCCCAGCAGCGCCCTTGTCTCCTCTCGAGGTGGTGGCACCAACTGCTCCCTGTAAGCCAGCGTGATCTGCTCCATCACCAGGACCAGGAAGAAGCCCATGGCCACTTCCTGAAGCGTCATGTGCAGGGCTGCCAGGGAGACAGGTCCAGGAGGCAGGTGGCCAGAAACACACACACACACACACACACACACACACACACACACACACACACACCGGCAAAGCAGCTTACCAGGCTCAGGGCTTTCTGGCGGAAGGCCGAGGCTTCGGGGTTCGCTCCGAGTCGGCGTAGCACACAGATGGGCACCAGACTGCAGATGAGCGTGAGCACCAGCAGGAGCACCAGGGCCCCCAACTTCACCTCCAGCCCCACAGGCAGGGGGGGGTCCGAGGCGACTGCCTCTGGGCGCCACACCAGGAGCTCCGGTTCTCCCCAGGCCCCATGGTGGCCAGGGTTGCTCCACTGACTCTCAGACCTCGCGAGGGTCTCACTCCGTGGCACCCGCGGGGTTCTGGCCTCCAGCAGGGAATTCCCCTGTGCTCATATTAGTGGTTCATTTTAAACAAATTTAGACTGTAATTGGAAAAGAAACTGCGAAGCTGAAGTCATGTTCCTTCATAATCTTACTACTGTAAAAAAAAGCAATGAGTCTAATATGGCAATATAAATATGAAAATAGCATGAAATGAGCTGTATTCCCAAATTGTAAGACCAGAACTTAGTTACAGAATCACCCAAGGAGATTCCTGCTTTCCACATAGGAAATGAGCCTCCTGTTTAGCTGGCTGTTCTTGCAGACAATCCTGCATGAACAGCCAGGGAGCTCTAAGACCAGGGAGCTCTAATCCTGCATGAATCTGCACAGGGAGCTCTAAGACCAGGTGTGTAGATCCTGTATGAAGAAGAAGCAGGTAATAACAGGAGGGTTGGACAAAAGCATTGTATGTTTACTTACACCTTCTCACATCCCCACATTAAAAGTGTCTGGGCGATGGCCCTTCTTTTGCCTTATTTTCCTCACCCGTTGGCAAATATTAAATATTTATAGGTCATTAAAACAATGGTGAAGATTTGAGAAAATCAAGACCATTACTGAGATCAACTTATGAGTTATTTAACTTAGTATCTCTATTGAATAAATTATTTACTGGTCAAATCTGGTAGGCTCTTATAAAGCTAAATTCTCACACCTGGAAATAACTTCTCAAGTAAAGTGATAATAATTTCATAATCTATACAATTTCTGGGGAACAGTAGTATTGAATAATAGGACATTAAAAAAACAGTGTTTAAAAATTGTTCTTATTTACCCTTGGATAATAAAGAGGAAAATCCCCCAAATTTCTAGGTACTCTTATATATGTATAATATATATAAGTTCTACCCACTAAATACTGCATTGCTTGAAAAAGTATCACACCCTCTTAAAAATTTATAATTTAAGAAGGCAGTTATGCTGCCGGGACCAGTTTGGCTCAGTGGTAGAGCGTCGGCCTGCGGACTGAAAGGTCCCGGGTTCGATTCCGGTCAAGGGCATGTACCGTGGTTGCGGGCACATCCCCAGTAGGGGGTGTGCAAGAGGCAGCTAATCAATGATTCTCTCTGATTGATGTTTCTAGCTCTCTATCCCTCTCTCCTCCTCTCTGTGAAAAATCAATAAAATTTAATAAATAAAAAAAAGAAGAAGGCAGTTATGCTTGTACTTCAGTAATTCAAAAGGTTTCTTCATTAATACATTCTATCTCAACTCTTTGTAACTTAGTGAACACAGTAGTTATTTCTCATTAAATTGTATTCAAGATAGAAATGATGATGTGAAAAAAAATGAGTGAGTTACTACTGTCACCTCTATGACTAGTGTTATATAATAGAAACTTTCATATATACAATAGAAAGTAAATATTACATTTTACATGAAGACTAGATAACCTATTTAGTGTTTAGAAAACCCTGTAGTTCATTGGTTAATCAACTATAAATTGTGCACCTGTATGTTCCAGGTACAATGTTAGGTGCTGTAGAATCAAATGTAAATAAGAGACAGCCCAGCCCTTGGGCTGAGAGTTTAATACTATATCTGTTTGTGTAGACATCCTCATATTTCAGAATTTGCAAAGCAAAACAGAACATACCATTTTTCTTGACTTAAAAAATGTATTGGTTTCTTAATTATCTCTTTTAAATCATTTGCCTTCTCTTCTGAGCATTTAGGTATTGGATGAAGACTTCCTTGGATAAATGCTACTTTTCTTCTGCCTAGTTTTTCTCCTCCTGTTCCTTCTATTTTCTAATAGTTTTCCATCTCCCATTTTCCCTGGAAAGGGCATTAATATGGTGAATCTTTTTTTATACAAATATCATTCCATGAGAGAACAGCAAGTACACCACATGGTTTTTTATCCAGAGATCAAACATAACTTTCTTGATTTTCTGAGCCCTAACCGGTTTGGCTCAGTGGATAGTGTCGGCCTGCAGACTGAAAAGTTCCAGGTTCGATTCCAGTCAAGGGCATGTACCTTGGTTGCGGGCACATCCCCAGTAGGGGGTGTGCAAGAGGCAGCTGATCGATGTTTCTGGCTTTTAATCCCTCTCTCTTCCTCTCTGTAAAAACTCAATAAAAATATATTTTAAAAATTATTCTCTGATGATCTTATACCTTTACAGAATTAGTCAAAACTGATTATTTGTAAATGACATTTAAAAAACTTGATTTTGTATACAATTTTTAGAAACTGGGATAAAATATTCCAGAATTACTTATTTGAAAATAAATAATTAAAATGGTACATAAACATCATCATCATTTATGTCTTATTAAAAGCCTTTGTTTGGATATGTGTGAAATTCAGAGAATTTAGAATTGATGAGAGGTGAACACTTTAGTCATTGTAACATAGTCACATTTTAATCAGTCTTTAAAATTTTTTTTGCTGGAAAAGATTCCCAAAGCTATAATGCAGTATTTTATTTTAGAATTAGAGGCCCAGTGCACAAATTTGTGCACCAGTGGGGTCCTTTGGCCTGGCCTGCAAGATAGGGCTCAAACTGGCTCTGATATCCCTTGAGGGTCCCGGATTGCAAGAGGGTGCAGGCCAGGTCAAGGGCTCCCTCAGGTGCGCAATCAGGGCCTATCTAGCTCAGTCCCAATCAGCCAGACCCCAGAGCAAGCTAACCTACCGCTTGGAGCATCTGCCCCCTAGTGGTCAGTGCATATCATAGCAAGCAGTTGAGCAACCATTAGCATATTATGATTTGATTGGTTGAACAGCTGACTGGTTGACTGGACACTTAGCATATTAGGCTTTTATTATGTAGGATTACAAATGTGTTCATTGCATTCATTTCTTGAAGTAGACAATACAAAAAAAGTAATAGTATTCTTTTATAGGTTAAGTAGAAAAGTGGACATGCTAAGCCAGGAAATACATCAGTGATGCTAAACATGTTCAACGTTGCCATGGACAAGGGTTATATACATAAAGAATAATAACATTCTCTATGTCACAAGACACAGACTTTTATCATATTGTTTAGGCCTGTTTTATTTTTTGGTATGTTTTTTTCTTATTAAAAAAATTGATAGGTGGCTCTAGCCAGTTTGGCTCAGTGGATTGAATGTCAGCCTGTTGACTGAAGGGTCCCAGATTCGATTCCAGTCAAGGGCACATGCCTGGTTGCAGGTTCTATCTCCCCAGTGGGGTGTGTGCAGGAGGCAGCCGATCAATGATTCTCTCTCATCATTGATGTTTCTATCTCTCTCTCCCTCGTCCTTCCTCTCTGAAATCAATAGGTGAAATTTTAATAGATATTAAGCTATATTCAAAATGTCAGAGTAGCAGAAGTCACGCCTACTTCACTTGTTTATTTGAGAGGTACATTGCAACCATAAAAGATGCAGAGTGAAGGATTCAATCCATTAAAAATATTGAAGACCTACACCAAATAAGTGCTTTACCTTCAGTTGTAAGGATGAAGAATATAACTAAAATAATAATATCTGCCTGTACTTTGGAACTATGTCACTATTCAACACATTGACTGTATGCTTTACTTATTTATTTTTTTTACATTCTGTATAAGTCAGGAAAAGTTGGAATACACTGTAACATTTAAATTCCCTTTATATCATCTTCTAAGGAACTGAATACCCCATAACAAAGACACAAGCATTTTATAAATATCACTTGCTATACTTTAAGCTCCTACTTACTTTTTAATGGGCCTTTAATATTTGTTATGTATATTTAATAATTACAGCAAAATATAACATGCATTCCAAATTTTGTATTTCTGTTATGATTTAACAGCATTCAAGATTAGGTGATTCTGTATATATTAAGGATGAGCTCAAATTAATGTAAAACACACACAAAAAAACTACTTCTGTTTATGTTTTTAATTATAATATCTAGATTTCAACTATCCTTCAAATGCACAGCTGTATTATTTTTGTTGTTTATAATAAAGAACTAGAGGCCTGATTCACAAAACTCGTGCACTGGGGGTTAGGGGGTGTCCCTCAGCCCAGCCTGCACCATCTCCAATCTGGGACCCAGATTAAGCCTTATCCCACAGGCAGTCAGATATCCCTCTCACAATCCAGGACTGCTGGCTCCCAATTGCTCGCCTGCCTGCCAGCCTAATAACCCCTAACCACTCCCCTACCAGCCTAATCAATGTCTAACTGCTCCCCTGCCAACCAGGTCGCCCCCAACTGCCCTCCCCTGCCATTCCAGTCACCCCTAACTGCCCTCCCCTGCTGGCCTGGTCTCCCCCAACTGCCCTCCCCTGCCAGCCTGGTTGCCCCTAACTTCTCTCCCCTGCAGGCCTGGTCACCCCTAACTGCCTCCCCTGTGGGCCTGGCTGCCCCCAACTTCCCTTCCCTGCCAGCAGGCAGAGTGGTTAGGGGCTATCAGGCAGGCAGGCAAGCAGTTGGGGCCAGTAGTCCTGGATTGTGAGAGGGATGTCTGACTGCTCATTTAGGCCCAATCCTATTGGGCAGTTGGACATCCCTCAAGGGGTCCCAGATTGGAAAAGGTACAGGTTGGGCTGAGGGACATCCCCCTCCCCCGTGCATGAATTTTGTGCACTGGGCCTCTAGTTATCAATAAGACAAAAATAGCAAATGGAGAGGATGTTGAGAAAAGTAATCCCTAGTACACTTCTGGTGGGGAATACAAATTGGAAAACAGTATGGAGGTGCCTCAAAAAATTAAGACTAGAATCATCAATCTTTCTTCTCGGTATCTACCTGAAAATTTTGAAAAAATTTATTTGTAAAGGTATATGTACCTTGCGTTCATTGGAGCATTATATAAACAGTTAAGACATGGAAACAATCCAAGTGTCCTTTGACAGATGATTAGATAAAGAAGATATAATGTGTGGTACACATTATACAATGGAATACTGCTTGGCCATAAAAAAAGATGAAATATTGCCAACATGAATACAACTTGAAAGAATCATGCTAAATGAAATAAGTCACATACAAAACTATAAGAACTGTTTTATTTTATTTATTTATGGAATATATAAACAGAAAGTAACAAACTAACAAGCTAAATGACAACAAAAATAAATTCATAGATACAAACAACAGAATTTTGCTCACCAAAGAGAAGGGGAATAGAGAGAAACCAGTCAAATACATGGTGACAGAAGGAGACTAGACTTTGAGTGGTGAGTATACAGATGTTGTATTACAAAAATTATACTCCTAAAATTTATATAATGTTATTAACCAATTTTATACCAATAAATTTAAATTTTTTTAAAAATTTCAAGCAAAAAAGAAAAAAACCGTAAGTAAGAGAAAATACATTTAAAGTCCTGTATAGCCCTAGCTGGTTTGGCTCATTGAATAGACTGTCGGCCTGTGGACTTAAAGGATCTGGGTTTGATACCAGTCAAAGTCACAAGCTCGGGTTGTGGGCTTGATCCCTAGTAGGAGGAATGCATGAGGCAGTCAATTTATGATTTTCTCACATCATTGATGTTTCTATCTCTCTTTCTATCTCCCTTCCTCTCTGAAATGTGAGTGTGTGTGTGTGTGTGTGTGTGTTCCTGTACATATGTATTGGGGGGAAATCCACATGTAAGTGGATCCACACAATTCAAACCTATATCATTAAAGGGTCAATAGTACATATTCAGTTGTACAGCAGTAGTAAATGTAGCTTTGACAGTTAAACAGTTAAAATTGTTTTATTTTAAGCACTTAGCTATTTTCAAAATATGTATTTTAGTAAAACAAGAAGGATAAGGAATTATGATGTTGCAACCCCAAGTTAACAAAGAGTATTAAAAAAAAAAAAAAAACACCAATTCTGCAACTTTATCACTGTGTGATCATTAATGATTCTGTTATTTGTAGGGAGCGGTTATAGGGGTAAGCCTCAGACTGACCTGCTGGCAAAGTTGCAAACAAGTCCCAGCTTAGAGGACCCAGTCCTCTAAGCATAAAGCTTGATCTTGTGACTGTTCCCTGGGTAGCTAATGGGCTGTGGGAGGGGCAGCAAATGCTGCCAAAACCCTTGAAACTTATAAGAACATTGTAAATTACCTTGTTTACCCCTGACTATAAATAAAGCATCAGCTTTGCAGTCTGGATTTGTTCTGTGGCCTCAGCAAGGCACAGAAAATCCACCTAGACCCAGCTTATTTTCTGTCTTTTCTTCATCCTTCACTGGCCCTCCCTCAGTCTTGCCAAACCCTTGGCTGTGCTGGTGCAGCGCAATTATTTGCATGGATCTGATAAAAATATTAGGCGTGGCCTCAGAATTACTAGAGTGGGCTGAAAAATGATATTAAATAGAGTAAATATAATGAAAATTACATTCAATTTGACTTTTAAGCCAAAAATTATTCACAACTATAATGTTATTCGCATACAATGCTTGCAAATCTCATCAGATAGAAAGAAATAAAATCCTAAAAATTCTAAAAGTAATCCACTGATATTTAATCTGTGGAGAGAGGCTCAGGAGCAGGAGTCAGAAGACATTTTCTATGAAGGGCCAGATAGTAAATATTTTCATCTCTGAAAGCTCTGTGGCCTCTATTGACTGTTGTGACTACTCAGCTCTACCACTATAGTGCAAAAGCCACCACACACAGTATGTAAGCATATGAGCATAGCTGTGTGCTAATAAAAGTTTTTGGATATCAAAACTTGAATTTCCTATAAGTTTCATGTCACACACAAATATATATATATATATATATATATATATATATATATATATATATATATATATATATATATTCTTTTCCCCCAAAACTACCTAAAAATGTAAAATGATTCTTAGCCTTTGGCATCTGGCCTGGGGAGTGGTGTCAGAGCTTGCTTTCAAAGTCCTAACTCTAGGGGCAGAGAGGCCATCTTGAATATTCTAATCTCAGCCATGCTCCTCATGAAATACCCAAAACCTGAACACCTGAACAGCTCAGCCAACCACAAGATTGTAATTAAAAGAAAAGAAAAAAAAATTTGTCATTTTAAGTCACTACAAACTCATTAGTCAACAGAGCCAAATATCAACAGTACAATGATTGAAATTTCTTTTGAGAGCCAAATTTTTTAAACTTAAACTTCTTCTAACATCACTTCTTCAAAATAAGTAACTTGATATCTGAAGGCCTGGATTTAAGTTCAGTAGCTGTGTGATCTTTGAGCAAGCAATTTAACTTCTGCAAGACTATATCTGCAGCTGTAGGGTGTCCCCAAAAAAATGTATACTCAATTTATAGGTAATAACTCAATTTTCACTCCTCCTAAGGTTTAACTGATTTGAAAAAATGTGAAGCCAGACTAAACTTTGAACAAAGAAAATTTATCCAAAAATGTGACTAGACTTTTTTTTTTTTTTTTTATGGAGATACACAAAAGAAAGTATATGGTACAAAACAAAAGATAGTCAATGAATTGAAGGTGCACAAATACCAAACTAAATAATTTTTGATGTTTGCGATTCTATTGCTTCATGCTATCAGCAGTGCCTGGACCAGAATGGTTACCAGTTTGAAAACAGACATTGACAAAAAATATATTCATTTCTGTATATTCTTTTAAATGTTGAAAATGTCTATAAACACTGACTTTAAAATCATTCAAAGTTTATATACATTTTTGGGACACCCTGTATATTATACATACTAGAGGCCTGTTGCATGAAATTTGTGCATGAGGGAGAGGTCCCTCAGCCCAGTCTGCATGCTTTTGCATCCTGGGACATCCCTCACAATCCGTGACTACTGGCTCTTATTGTTCACCTGCCTGCCTGCCTGATCACCCCTAACCACTCTGCCTGCCTGCCTGATCATGCCTAACCACTCTGCCTGCCTGCCTGATCACCCCTAACCATGCTCGCCTGCCTAATAGCCCCTAACCACTCACCTGCCTGCCTGTCTGCCTAATCGCCCCTAACCACTCGCCTGCCTGCCTGATCACCCCTAACTACTCGCCTACATGACTCATCACCCCTAATCCCTCTGCCTGCCTGCCTAACTGCCTCTACCTCAGCCCTCACTGCCACGGCTTCATCAGGAAGGATGTCTGGACATCCGGAAGGTTGTTCAGCTGTCCAGTCTAATCAGCATATTGCACTTTTATTACTATCTACACTAATAAAAGAGATTCAAATAGACCGTACCTCCATGATACCCACCAGCCAATCAGGAGTATGCAAATTAACCCAAGAAAGCTAGCAGATTAATTTGCATACACAAGCACCAAGCAGCCTGGGTCCCAGGAACATCCTCGTGACCCAGGCTGCTCTGAGCCTGTAGGTCCATGCATAGGCCCTGAGTGGCCAGGGTTTCAGAACACCTCCAGCCAGGAGTGACCTATGGGCACCAGCAGCAAGCAGCCTGGGTCCAGCAGCCAGGGGCACCAAGCAGGCTGGGTTCGGGGACAAGCAGCTGGGGATGACAAGTGCAAGCATCTGTGGGTGGGGCAGGAACTGTCGCCATGGCGATGTGGCAGGAGTTCCCGCCCCATGGCCACTGTGTGTGCGCCTATGCCAAGTGGCCTGGGTCCACTCCCCCCAGCCCAGTGGACACAGCGAATGTAGGGCCATTGGGCTTGGGGGCATGCCCCCGGTGGCTGGGGACATGCCCCTTGCCCAGTGGACACAATACATGGGATGGGCTGCACATGGGCTGCAGAGGAAGCACCTTTTCTTTTCTAAACTACATTTTATTGATTTTTTACAGAGAAGAGAGGAGAGTGATAAGACTGTCAGAAATATTGATGAGAAACATCATCAGTTGCCTCTTGCACATTCCCCACTGGGGATGTGCCCCAACCAAGGTTCATGCCCTTAATAGGAATCAAACCTGGGACCCTTCAGTCTGCAGACGGATGCTCTACCCATTGAGACAAACCACTTCAAGCATAAACACCTTTTTGACCATTCATTGGCTAAGCTCCCTGTACGCTACCACTTGGGTAATAAGAGTACAAGAAGTGATCTAGGGTTTTTCCACCACACTCCTGGAGGATAAAAAACGAAGGTTTGCTGCTGGAGGAGCTCAGAAATGACATATTCTGCCCTAGCTGGTTTGGCTCAGTGGATAGAGCCTCAGCCTGCTGACCGCAGGGTCTGGGTTTAATTCTAATCAAGAGCATGTACCTAGGTTACAGGCTCCTCCCTGGCTGGGGCCAGGTCAGGGCTCATGCAGGAGGCAACCAATCAAAGTGTCCCTCTCACACGGATGTTTCTGTCTCTCCCTCCCTCTCTCTTCTACACTCTCTAAAAATCAATGGAAACATATCCTCAGGTGAGGAGAGAAAAAATAAACGTCATATCCTATGAAAGACACATTTTGAAAATGCCTTAAAAAGTTGTCATTTTTCTCATGGGAAAGGAATTGGAGTCCATGTTGATGAAAACAACTTGGCAATGGGAGCAGCAGGTTGACGGGGCTGGCACCTTCCCCTGATCAGCACGGTCACCTCCTGCAGAGAGGCCAGACTGCAGCTCAGGACATCCCCTGAGGGCTCCCAGACTGTGAGAGGGGGCAGGCTTGGCTGAGAGTCACCCCCCCACTCCGTGCACAAATTTTGTGCACTGGGTTCCTAGTAGATAATAATTGTGCATACACTATGGGATTGTTGTGGAAAACAAGTATGTATGCAGAATTGTTTTGTAAGTTATAAAGGGCTAGAAAATTGACATAATTTTGTCATGTTGCCTTTAGCTTATGCTTTTTGTCATGCACCTCCAGTAGGGTATACATTTTGGGCCTTAGAAAAGATGGTAAGAAATGGCAGTAAGGCAATAGCACTATAAATAAGTGCTACATACAGTATATGGAAAGAAAGATGCACTAGTAAAAACATTTCTTCCCATAAATGAAATAGAAAGCAAAGGAAAAAGCATAAACTCTATACACTCCTCAATTTGTAACAAAATTTCAGTTTGTAATAAACATTTTTAAAAACATCATATGTGCATAATAGAACTTTATTGAATACAGGATTATTTTTGCAAAAGATGGTCTCCCAACAACTGAGCTCCCCATTCCCCTAACCCAGAACACCAGTGCCCCGATTTTCCTGTATGGAAGCAACTACCAATTTTGTATGTGTGCATGTCTGTACTTCATGTATAATTTTTGGTAACATTAGTTATGATTCTTTGTACAGTGGAATCTTGGTACTCTAACAATTTGTTCTAGAAATCTGTTTGAGAAACAATTTGTTCAAAAAAGAAAACATTTTTCCCATCTATACTAATAAAAGTTTAATATGCTAATTAGACAAGATAGATTAGATGTTTTGCTGACATCCTTCTGGAAGTTCTTCTGGACAAAGTCATGGTGGCGGGGGCCGAGGTG
Source organism: Pipistrellus hanaki (assembly GCF_964339955.1). Lineage (NCBI taxonomy): Eukaryota > Metazoa > Chordata > Mammalia > Chiroptera > Vespertilionidae > Pipistrellus > Pipistrellus hanaki. The sequence continues at coordinate 88,040,544 of NC_140505.1, read as the reverse complement.
GTTAGAGGCAATCAGCAGAGGAGAGTGGTTAGAGGCGATCAGGCAGGCAGGCAGCTGAGCAGTTAGGAGCCAATGATCCTGTGGGATGGTGCCTAAACTGGCACTCGGACATCCCCCGAGGGGTCCTGGATTGGAGAGGATGCAGGCCGGGCTGAGGGGCCTCCCCCTCACTCCCACATGCCATGTACAAATTTCATGCACCAAGCCTCTAGTTAGAAAAAATGTAAATTGGCCAAAGCCGGTTTTGTTCAGTGGATAGAGCGTCGGCCTGTGGACTGAAGGGTCCCAGGTTCGATTCCGGTCATGGGCATGTACCTTGGTTGCGGGCACATCCCCAGTCGGGGAGGGGAGTGCAGGAGGCAGCTGATCAATGTTTCTCTCTCATCGATGTTTCTGACTCTCTATCCCTCTCCTTCCTCTCTGTAAGAAATCAATAAAATATATATTTTTTAAAAGAAAAAATGTAAATTGAATTAATCCATTCAAGGCCCCCAAATGATTGAATTTTAACTTTTCTGAATTGCCTATGATTGTTTCATGAACACTTTCACACTGTTGGCAACATGAACACTCTTCATGGCCTTTTATATTTTAAAATTATGCTAATCATCAAATTTGCCATGCCATATTGGGTAGCCAGGTCAGACACTCAAATACCTCTATCATACTTTGCAATTATTTCCTTCTTAAACTCTATCATTGTTCACACAACTTTCCTTTTCACTTTGCTGCTATCACTAACCCTCTTAGGACACATGGTGACTTACTGTACATATTTAATAAGTGGTAACAAAAGCAAAAAAACATAAAAATATTCACAGCACAATTTCCTCAGATGTTAACAACACAAGGTGTAGTGGTAAACCGATTCATACTGGTGCATTCTATCCTTCGTCACCTGAGAGACATGTGACTGATCATACAGGTATCAACATGAAAGGGTTCAGCTGAAGAATCAGTTTTTTTCAACAACCGAGACATTGTTGCATAAACTTGGTTGAGAAATTATTTTAGATGGGAGACATTCAAGAACTGGGGTTTGACAATATTTGCCTAGTCATAAGTAAATCTTAATCTATAGTTCACTTATAATTTTTGGCCAAAATGTTTTTGTCAGATACTTCATTTGAGGACCAACTAGTTGGTTGTCTCCTTTTTCTCCATTGTTAGTTTAGATGAACTACTCGTATAGCATAACATCTTTTGTACTTTCCTTTCCCTTTCATTATCACTTTTTAGCAAGTTCCTGCTATAGTCTAAAACTGCTGGTTGGTGAACTTGAAGCAAAATCACTCTGGGCTTTCTCTGACCTGAGCCCTTTGTGGGTGACTTTTCAGTCACTAAATTCTACAGGCTTATTCATTCACTCTCCACATCATGCTCTTCAAGTGAAAGCCTGGAAATGCTTCTATAACTGAGAATTTCAAAATTTTTAATTGGTTGATAGACATATTATGGAGTTTAATCAAAATTGGGGCAGTCATTCACTAACTCATTGTAATTAGTACTGTTTGTTTCCTAAGTTAAATATCTCATGCTTTTTCATTCTTCCCACACTTGCTCTATACTGTCATAGAAAACTGCATTCCGTGTTGGCCTCATATCTTTTATGCAAAGACAGAACAACATCCATTACCAAAAGTACTTTCTTAAAGAATCCTATATTCATCTTCTTCCATTAAGTGAATTCGAGATAAGCTTGCAATCTATCTTTCCTGCTACTATGGCTGGTTGAGCCCTGTGAAATAGTGTAACATAACTGCAGATTGCCATTATACAATAGATTACTGGTTTCTAGGCGGCCAAATCTTTGATGCCACTCATCAATCCTTTTACCTACAATATTATTTAGAATTATATAAGTTTGGCTGAATGTAATATATATCAAAGTAACTGTGGCAGACACTAGATATTCTCTCTCTCTTTTACTTAGTAACCCAAAAACACGGTGTCCCAGGCTAGTATGGTGGTTGTTCCTCAAGGCCAACCAAGGACATAAGATCTTTCTATCTTGTTCCACCTTCCCCAATGAATTGCCCTCCTTTGTCCTACAAGTGACCTGCTGTTTTTCCATATTCCAAGCAGCAGAATGAAGAAGGGAAGTGGGCTCTCTTCTCCCATTGGCCATAACTCTTTTCCCATTGGCCATAACTTATATGGCCCCATTCTTTTGCAAGGACTGATGAGTCTTAACATTTTTTTAATTGAAAAAATATATACTGAAAAGTGCAAAAATCATAAATGTATAGCTTTCCAAACTTTCATTGACAGAACACACATGCATAACCATCATGCAGAACACACACACACACACACACACACACACACACACACACACAAAGGAGTTTGGTATTATCAGAACCCTCCCTTTATACCCTTTCAAGGATGACCACTGCTGTGTTCTAACAATAGTTTCACCTGCTTTTGTACTATATATAAATGAAATCATCCAAAAAATCACTTGTCTCTGAATTCTTTGACAAGATCTTACGTGAGAATCAGCAGTATTGTTGGTTCCCAACCAAAAATTCTATTACTATGAATGGATAAACTATATATTTAGTCTCTCTCATTGACTTCCATATCTAATTGTTTTCTTTTTCCTAAAGCCTTTTATTATCAACTCCCTCACTTCATATTAGCTGATTACTTTGCTGAAAAGTGGAATAAGTGAATTCATTTATCACTATAAATATACTGCATTTATACTTATTATCTCCTTTCTTCTAGCCTCAAATGAATTAGCAATAACATTACTTCAGTCATATTCTGTCAACGCAGTTACAGGGCCTGCCCAGATTCAAGGGGTTAAAAAATTAAATACAGTTGTTTTTCTAAAAAATATTTTTATCTCAGAGAAGGGAGAGGGAAAGAGAAACATTATGAGAAATATTGATTGGCTGCCTCCTGCATGCCCCACACAGGGAATCGAGCCCACAACCTGGGTGTCAGGGCCAGCCTGACAGGTGAACGGGGCTGAGGTAGAGAAGTGGGAATTAAAAATAAAAAGATAAAAAGATAGGAAAGTGGGATTGGGACAGCTGCAAGCCATTGACAGACTGCCACAGCTTTATTAACTGTGTAATGCCTTTTATACACAAACACTTGAATAGGAAGTCGGTCAAGAGAAAAGTATTATTTGTTCCTCTTAATCACTAAGGGAGAGAGAGCAGGACAAATTCTTGGTACAGCAAATCTCAGTAATAGTTACTGAGACTTCAGGTAAGCCATGAATGGTTGCTCTCATTCTGCTGACAATTGGAAATCACCATCCAAACAGGTCAGGGAACACTGTGCGGGTAGAGGACTGAATCTTACCAGTCCCTTCATGGGCAAGGATTCTGTCAGCTTATACCCGATCTCCAACACCTGGGCATGTGCCCTGATGAGGAATCAACCCACAACCACCTGTTTCATAGGTAGATGCTCAACCACTGAGCCATGCCAGCTGAGCTAAAATCCAGTTCTAAATAGACCACATTGCATAGGAGCATGTGGGGTAGGAGATTTTGTTGTGGACATCTTTGGAAAGTGCAGTCTACCACACCAAACTTGAAAGCATTTACAGAACCAATAATATACCAACTTTCAGAACTGTGAGAATAAAGTGTTTTAAGCCACTAGATTTTGTACCAGTTATCTATTCTCAGAATGCTGCATAACAAACCACTCCAAAACTCTGTGGCTTATAATCGTCAGCATTTATTATTGCTCACAAGTCTATAGGTCAGCTGGGTGGTTCTGCCAATCTGGGGTAGGCCTGGCTGATGTCAATTGGTATCCAATGTACCTGCAGTTGGTTGGCAGGCTGGCTGGGGATAGCTCATCTAGCATAGCTTCACTCGCATATCTGGCTGTTTACCAACTACTGGCTGGTACAACAGGTGACTGGGCCATGTGTCTCATTATCCAGCAGGCTAGGCGAAGCTAGGCTTGTTACCATGGTAGTTGGGTAGGGTTCCAAAAGAACAAGCAGAAGTTTTCAAAACCTTTGGAAAAAAGTTTACTCAAACTGGCAACATATTATTTCCTCTGCATTCTATTAACCCAAACAAGCCACAAGTTCAGTCTTCCAGATTTAAGAGGTAGGTAAAGAAACTCAACCACCTGGTGGAAAAAATTACATTGCAAAAGTCATGAAAACATAGAGGGTTAAAAAATTGAGGGCATAATACAATAAATCTAACCTAAATAAATAAAAACCTAATTGTTTCATTGACCTATAAAAGTTCAATCCCTTAAGATGGAAATCTATATAAATTTTTAAATTTAATTTTATTGTGGACAGTATTACAGATGTCCCCCAACTCCCCTCCTCCACCCAACCCTGCTCACCCCAACTCAGGTTCTCATTGCATTGCTGTGTCCATAGACCATGCATATATGCATATAATTCTTTTTTTTTAAAATATATTTTATTGATTTTGTATAGAGAGGAAGAGAGAGGGATAGAGAGTTAGAAACATCGATGAGAGAGAGTCATCGATCAGCTGCCTCTTGCACACCCCCTACTGGGGATATACCCGCAACTAAGGTACATGCCCTTGACCGGAATCGAACCCGGGATCTTTCAGTCCCCAAGCCGACGCTCTATCCATTGAGCCAAACCGGTTTCGGCTATGCATATAATTCTTTAATCTCTTCCTACCTCTTTCCCTCTGAGATCTACCAGTGTGCTACATGAATCCATGTCTCTAGACCTATTAATATACCTGTCAGTTTATTCTGTTCATTAGATTTTATGTGTAAATGAGATCATGTGATACTGATACCGGAACCGGAGAGCAGGAATTCTTCTCAGGGTCATGTTTCACGGAATGAAGCCATGGAGGAGAGGAGTTCAAACAAGGCAGGAGTTTATTGCAAGCAAACAAAGACTCCCTGTTCAGGGTGAGAATCCAAGTGGGTTGCCACCAAAACATTCTGTTCTTCCCCCTGTATCTGCTAACGGCCCATTCTTTGTCTAACTGTGCCAGTCTTTGATTGGTTCCTGGCCGTTTTGCAACATTTTATTTTGCACTTGTAAGAAAAATATCCTTGTCTCAAAACATCCTATTTTTCTGCTATCCTGCTATTCTCCAAAACATTTTGTGGTTTCAGCTAGCTCCAAGATTCCTCCTTCTTCGACCCTGTACCCTATCTACCTAATTCTGCTTCTCACTCCTCAGTATTACATGAAATCCCTTTTGTTTTAATTCAGCTCTCACTAGCTTAGTTCCATCATTTCCTATTCTTCCTATCCTATCTATTAAAAGAGTAATATGTAAATTGACCATCACTCCAACACACAAGATGACTGCCCCCATGTGGACACAAGACGGCTACCACAAGATGGCCAGCAGGGGAGGGCAGTTGGGGGGCGATCAAGCCTGCAGGGAGGGGGAGGGCAGTTAAGGGTGACCAGGCCAGCAGAGGAGGGAAGTTATGGGGGACTGGTGATCAGGCTGGCAGGCAGAAGCAGTTAGAGGCAATCAGGAAGGCAGGCAGGTTAGCAGTTAGGATCTAGCCGTCCTTGATTGTGACAGGGATGTCCAACTGCCTGTTTAGGCCTGTTCCTAAGATCAGGCCTAAACGAGCAGTTGGACATCCCTCAAGGGGTCCCAGATTGGAAATGGTGCAGGCTGAACTGAAGGACACAGCCCCCATGCACGAATTTCATGCACTGGGCCTCTAGTTCTATTTATAAAAGCACAGTTGATTATTTTTCCCCACATAAAAGTTAACTTACACTATAGGGATTCAATAAAGCTCCCAATACCATAAGCTAGAGAACAAGTAAGTTAATTACAAATGCAAATTAATTCTTCTGTATTCAGTCTGAAGCAACTACATAATAGAGTAAGTGAATCAGACAACTCAAAGGTCAACAAGTGAACTTTAATGAATAATTTTGGTAAAAGTGTTTTTGCACAGATATGCAAGTCTAAAGAATATAAAAATGAACAAAAACATTCTTTCTCTCCTTAAGTGTCTAGTACAGCTATGACTCAGTTTAAATTATATATTTCAGAGTTTAAAAACCAAGAAACTGACACAGTTTTGAAGTTAAACTTGAGACACCTACATTTATTGTTCTAACACTGGACATACTGTAATTTGTTACTCTTATTGATAGGTTTGCCTTTTAAAAGTTTTCCTAGGAAAAAAAATATAAGAAAAAAGTAACTATATATATATTAGCATCATTCTTCAAAGATTATTTAGGAATAACACAGTCTTAAGTATAGCTCAATTTTTAAAAACATTGACAAAATGCTGGAATGTTACTCTTTTTTTCAGGATCTGTTACTAAAAAATACATGAGTATTAAAAAAATAATTTGTCCTGGCACTGGTGGGATGAACTTACATCTATACTGTTCACAAAGTCAACACACACAGTGTCTCTTTAAAAAAGATCAACACTAACAACATGAAGCGAACTTGTGGAGGTGCATTCATTCCAGTGTACTATTAATCCTCGTCAGGTTTCACTAGCACATTCCTAAAAACAGACACATACTCTAATTTCACAGATATTTACAATTTAACTTTCCCTAGAGATATAAAGTATACTTACCTCTTTGACAGCTCCAGTCTTAATTGCAAAAAGTCTCCTAACACATTTTTTCATCACGGTAGCTATCAGTGTTTCTTAAGAGGAATATGACTAGCATTGTGAATAAGAAATTCTTAGTTGTTTGGGACCATTCCAAATACTGCAGAACATGTAGCATTCCTGACTCATTCACTAAAAGCCAGCAAGTTTCACAATCACTGTGAAACATGCCACATTTCCAACTGCTCCTTGGATGAGAACCACTGAGTTAGACCCAAGATTAATGTAAAGTAATTTCATAATTTTCACAGAAACTAACTGCTTCAGAATCTTCAGTAACAATGACAGAAGAACATTTTATTAAAAACACATTATAATTAAATGTTACTTTAAAAAGATAAGCTAATTTCTTTAAACTTATGATGATCTGAAAGGATCAGTTACATAAAGTGCAATCTCTATTTATCCCCAAATGCACACATATATTTACAGGAAAATAACTGTTTATGTTCTACTGGCTTATCTTACTCTACCTATCTTGGTATAAAAATATTTTTGTCTACTACAATAAGCTAAAAAAAACATGTAGAGTTTCTTAATAAATTCCCTCACACTGATGGTCCTGAAAACTGCTGCTGTCTTTGCTCCAAAACTTGCTGATTTAATAGCTGTTGTTGTTTCTGTAAAAACTGCACCACTTCTGGGCTTCTTAATAATGACTTAAAAAGAAAAAAAGAAAAAAACATGTTTATTAATAGCATTATTTTTATGGGATTAGATTGTAAACATGATATGACATTATTGCTATGTCCTTACACAAGATACAATACACTTAGAAAACAAAACATACCTAAGTTAGTGTCTGCATCTTATACACTGCATTTAAACTCTCCTATCTAATAAAAGAGTACTATGCAAATTGACTGTTCAGTTCTTTATTACGGTATGCTTCTTGGTGTTCCGCAAGTTTTTTCCCCCTGGCCTTTGTTCTGTGGTGGGAAGCTTACAAATGCCCTTTAGTCCTAACATTTCTCTCCTCTTTCTATTTGTTAGTAATTATTCATACAGAATTGGAAACTGACCAGCTAGCAGCTTGGTATGTCCCATTAATATAAGGGAAGGTGAAATTATCAGAACAATTCATAACGTATTTATTAGATACTGGAAGATCTAATAATGTCTGACTTTTACTAGAACACCCAGTAAAAGTCAGACATTAACAACAGGAAGCTACTGCAGCAACCTTTAGAGAAAATATCCCTGCATCCTTTTCCCAGACAGTAAGTCCCAATGCATAAAGGACCTCATATGTGACTTTCTTCCCAAAATGAATGTATCCTATCCAATAAAAGAGTAATATGCAAATTAACCATCACCCGGTATGCCCACAAGCCACACCCACCAGCCAATCAGGAGCAAGTATACAAATTAACCCAACCAAGAAGGCTGCAGCCAGGGAGCAAGCAGGAGTTTTGGATTTCCCTGGCAATGGAGGAAACCAAACTTTCCACACACACCCTGGCCAGCCCAGGCCTCCAATCAATGCTACGAAGTTTCAATTATAGAAGATAAATAAATCCCAACAAAAATGGCAGCAGCCACGGAGCTGGAGTGAGCAGGAGGCTTGAGTTTCCCCTGGCAATGCAGGAAGCCAAGCTTCCCACAGCTATGGCCTGCCTTGTCTCTGCTCACAGTTTCAATTACAGAAGATAAATAAATCCCAACAAAAATGTCTGCAGCAGTGAAGCAAGCAGGAGGCTTGTCTCTGCTCAAGGCTACAAAGTTTCAGTTATAGAAGATAAATAAATCCCAGATACCAGGGCCTCTGCTTAGGTCACCAGGGCAGGAAATGGACAGCTTGCAAACCACCACAGGCCCCTCACCCAGGCCACCCCACACCCCAAGGGAATCCTGATCCGAGACACCCTTCAGAACAAACCAGCTGGCCCCCACCTGTGCACCAGGCCTCTAACCTATCTAATAAAAGAATAATATGCAAATTGACTGTCACTCCAACATACAAGATGGCTGCCCCCATGTGGAGACCCAGGCCTTCAGGAGAGGGCAGTTAGGGGTGACCAGGCCGGCAGATGAGGGAAGTTGGGGCAAACAGGCTTGCAGGGGAGGATTTAGGAATCAATCAGGCTGGCATGGGAGTGATTAGGGGGTGATCAGGCTGGCAGGCAGAAGCAGTTAGGGGCAATCAGGCAGGCGAGGGTTGGGAGCCAGCAGTCCTAGATTGTGAGAGGGGTGTCTAACTGTCTGTTTAGGCCTGGGCATCACCCAAGGGGTCCCAGATTGTAGAGGGTGCAGGCTGGGATGAGGGGCACACACACCCATGAATGAATTTCATGCACCAAGCCTCTAGTAAAGTAATAAAATTTGATATCATACATCAAAATACTAAAATCTAAAAACAAAACCTGATCTTATTTGTGACTTCGTACACAAAGGAAATGTTTTATATGATATAGAGGCCTGATGCATGAAATTCATGCAAGAGTAGGCTCTCGTAGCCCCGGCTTTGTCTGGAAGGTCACCTGGAAGGTTGTTTGGACAGTCCTCTGGGCAGCCGTTGGGTTGATTTGCATATTACTTTTATTATTATAGATGCCAGCATATATACTCTCTAAAAAACCTAAGAGTAAATAGCCAAAAGCACTGACCCAGGATTAGAGCAAGGAAAATGAAAAGAGGCCACATGTGAAAATGGCAATTAAATGACACTTTGAAAATACATTTAATATTGGTATTAGAACTCAAATTTCTCCACAAACTTACTAAATTTTTCTGAAGAAATAGAAAAATTGTGTGTTTATTTGGGGTGTGTGTGTTTAAATATAGGTTATGTGTGCATTGATAGGTACATTACCAAAATTTCTGAAAAGAAAGAATACAACTGCTTTAAAATAGCCAATACTTTTAGAACATGTTTCATTTTAAAATACAGTTGTAATCATATAACAAATATAATAGACTATGGTTAATGTGTTTTTTTTCTATAATAAAATAGATATAAAATTGATGAAAAATAAAACTCTGGCTCCAGTAAATTGAAAAAGATAAACTGAAAAGATGAAATAGAAATACTATCATTAAACACTAATTTTAAAATAGCATATAGCACAATACATTTTCTATTTATTAGTTTTATTTAAAATTTAGTTGTATAAACTATCCAACATTTTATTAAATAAATGTATAACAGTCTTCTTAATTTTTATGAAACTGTTGAGCATTTAGATTGTTTATACTACTATTTTACTATTTATGATAAATATATTTCTGACAATATCTTTATGCTTAACATTATTCATATTTCGGGTTTATTTTCTGCGAACATCTTTACAGTAAATATGATTTCTGAGTCAAAGGGGATGCTTGAAAGTGTTCAACTGCTTTCTAGAAGCATTGTGCCAATATATGATGCCACCAACCAAACAAAATTAGAGTGCCTATTTCATGGAACCCTCAATATCACTGTGTTATTTACCGTATTTTTCGGACCATAAGATGCACTTTTTCCCCCCCAGAAGTGGGGGGAAAAAGTCCCTGCGTCTTATGGTCCAAATATAGCCTACACATATACTTTAAAAAAAAAGTTTTTTTACTTGCCCGGCTCTGTGTGGTCTCTGTGTGCTTGCCCGGCTCTAAAATGGTTCTAAATGCTGCTGTTTACTTTACAGGGTTGATTACATGTATTTATGACTGTGATGTTGGGTTTTAATGCACATAAAATATTTTAGGACACTATTTGTTTCAGAATCTTTTTTTCTTCATTTCCCTTCTCTAAAAACTGGTGCGTCTTATGGTCCGGTGCGTCTTATGATCCGAAAAATACGGTAAATTGTTTCCACTTATGGCTATTGTTTATTATATTATCACAATACTGCATTACAATATACCTTTGTATATAATTTAATGGTAGAAATTCTGCTGTTTCCTCCTTGTTATATCTTTTACAATATAGCGAAGCCAAATTTTTTCCTCAGCAACTCATATTTTACATAACAAAAATGTTAACCATAGTTTTTTAATATTTGCTAAAATTATTTTTCCTGTTATTTAAGTATGCATTTTTATTTTTTACCATTTTTAACTTTAATGCATTATTATTTTTTTTTAAAATATATTTTATTGATTTTCCACAGAGAGGAAGGGAGAGGGATAGAGAGCTAGAAACGTCGATGAGAGAGAAACATCGACCAGCTGCCTCTTGCACACTCCCCACTGGGGATGTGCCCACAACCAATGTACATGCCCTTGACCAGAATCAAACCTGGGACCTTTCAGACCGACGCTCTATCCACTGAGCCAAACCGGTTTCGGCAATGCATTGTTATTTTTATCACCATTTTTTACTTTAGCATTTTTTACGTAGTCAAATTTATAATCTTCTCTGAAATTCTGTCTACTTCTTTTAAACCACATGTGTCAAACACAAGGCCCGCGGGCCAAATCCGGCCGGCCAGGCCTTGCAATGTGGCCCGCACTGCACTGTCATCACTGCACTCCGCTGTCAGTTTATGACATTGTCAGTTTATGACTGTTCAGTAAACCATTCGGCCCGCGATTTAGGCTGGATTTTAGATTTTGGCCCCTTCTCTGATTGAGTTCAACACCCCTATGACATTCCAAATTTTTAAAAGAACATTTTTATTAATTTTTATAACTATTTAAAAACAAATTAGTACGAGTCTTTTTTGAGAGAGGAAGGGAAAAGGTGAGAGAAACTTCTATGTGAAAACTGAACATAGGTAGGCTGCCTCCTGCATGCCAAATACTGGGGATTGAGCCCACAACCCAGGCATGTGTTTTAACAGGAAATCAAGCTGGCAATTTTTCTGTGCACAGGACAATGCCCACAAGGGCCAGAGCTTCCATTCCAGATTTTTGAGATAAAGTCCTAATTCTATTTTTTTAATTTTAAAAAAATCTTTATCAGGAATTTATTTCCATTTATAGTGTCCTTTCTTTTTGTCCTCAAGATATTATCCAGCCAAAACCGGTTTGGCTCAATGGATAGAGCGTCGGATTGGGAACTGAAAGGTCCCGAGTTCGATTCTGGTCAAGGACATGTACCTTGGTTGCAGTCATATCCCCAGTAGGGGATGTGCAAGAGGCAGCTGATCGATGACTCTCTCTCATCGATGTTTCTTTTTTTTTTTTAATATATTTTTTATTGATTTTATACAGAGAGGAAGGGAGAAAGATAGAGAGTCAGAAACATCGATGAGAGAGAGTCATCGATCAGCTGCCTCTTGCACACCCCCTACTGGGGATATGCCTGCAACCAAGGTACATGCCCTTGACCGGAATCGAACCCGGGACCCTTCAGTCCCCAAGCCGACGCTCTATCCATTGAGCCAAACTGGTCCCGGCTCTCTCATCGATGTTTCTAACTCTCTATCTCTCTCCCTTCCTCTCTGTACAAAATCAATAAAATATATATTTTTTTAAAATATTATCCAATTATTCCAGTATTTGAGTAATCTCTCCTAAGTTCTGATATCTTCTATCAAATGTATAATAGAGATCCTTATTAAATATTAGTATATTTCAACTTCATTAGAGCATTATTCCACAAACTCCAGAATTCAGTATAAGAAGTTTATTTTAAAATCCCAACTTGCTCAGATATCCAGGCTTAGGGAATGAAGATATAGGATTAAAAGTATTCCTGCTCAGCCATGCACTAAGATGTCATGGGTTCCATTCCCAGTCAGGGCACATGCCTGGATTTCAGGCTCCATTCCCAGTAGAGGGTGTGCAGGAGTCGGCCAATCGATATTTTGATGTTTCTCTCTCCCTCCCAGTTCCCTTCCTTTGTCTGTCTCTCTCTAAAACAAACACACAAAAACAACAATATAAAAACTTTAAAAATTCCTGCTCATATACTCTTGTGAGAAAATTATGAGCATTCATGTAGAGGCACAATTCTGATTTGTCCAACAATTTTTAAAATCTAAACTTTCCATTTATAACAAACAACTTTTGTTAATAGACTTGTAAATACTTAAAAAACAGATACTTACCAGTCTTTTTTGATTTAACACTTGCTCTAAAAGTGTAGGTCTTGCAGGACGATCCCCCAAAGCTCCTGTTCTTTGTTTAACAATTGAGAGAATGCTATCTGTAGTTTCCTGGAATAAATTATAAAAGTGCAAATAGGATTAACATTTAAGAAAGTAATTCATGATTACAGCCATTTCTATGATGACGTAAATAGGTCTTCCTTTTTGTCCAGTCCCTGGACAAGAAATAGGCAACATGTTGACAATTAAGTTGATGTAATACTCCTCACTCCCTCTCTCTCTCTAGGACAGTGGTTGGCAAACTCATTAGTCAACAGAGCCAAATATCAACAGTATAACAATTGAAATTTCTTTTGAGAGCCAAATTTTTTAAACTTAAACTTCTTCTAATGCCATTTCTTCAAAATAGACTTCGCCCAGGCCATGGTATTTTGTGGAAGAGCCACATTCAAGGGGCCAAAGAGTTGCATGTGGCTCTCAAGCTGCAGTTTGCCAACCACGGCTCTAGGATTTCAAACCTGGGGTCTTCAGTATCTTTAAGGGTCTTAAAATTAATAGTGGGGCAGAAGTAGTGGTGGGGAGGGGTACAAAGAGTTACTTGTAAGCTATTGTCAATCTTATAAAAAATGCCTAGTAAAAATTGAACATTTTCTCCATAAAAGCTATCCAGGCCAAAACAAAGTCTGCCTGCCTTTGGATTGAATATATGAACTCAAAGGCAATTTACATATTAAGACGTTCTAACTGGCACTTTTTTGTCCAAATAACAAAAAAAGGGGGGAAGGGAGGAGAGGCAGTAAAATTGCTTAAGGCAACAACTGACAAGACAAAGCTTTCAAAATTTACAAGTTTTAAGGAGAAAAATGACAAACTTGTTTTGAAAAAGACTGGAAAACACTAGCATAAACAAAATAAGTGAGTCTTAAAAGGACATTATGACATCATTACCCAAACAAAATCAGTAGCACTTCCTACCAAATATGTACCCCCATAGTTATCTGATAGAATCTTAAATTTTCCTGGCATAACAAAATACGGTGTATTGTTCTAGTTGACTCCAACATTCTCAATACATGATATAGTATGGACCACATCCAAAAATTCTGACTAAAAAAATATAAAACTGTATTTGTCTTATTTTATAGTCATGCCTACTGTGAGTTGACCCATCTCTTTGCTCTTCATTTAGGTTATTATCAAAACTGTTTTTTTCTCTTGGGCTTCACTCTATTGCTTCTGAATTGTCTATTAGAATATCCCTTTATTTTTTTCATTATAAGAAAAGCAAGGCTTACAGAAGGATGTTCCTTCAGAAGGAAACAGCACTAAAAGCACCTCAAATCAAGATGAGTGGGTTACCACCCCAATAAACACATTTTGGATTTTTTTAAAAAATGTCCAATACCTAAACAATTTAGGCTTCAAGTATAAAATAAAGTAAAATAAAATAAAATAAATAATAAAATAAAATAAAATAATAAAATAAAATAAAAGTAACAACTAAAAAAGAGTATTCTAATACCCAGGGAAAGCCAAAGTAATTTCTCCCTTCCTCTTTCCTTAAAGGGTTAACTTTATTTATGGGGCTAATTTTTAAAATTAAACTTATTGGGAAAAGATTAATCATCTTACATAATAAAACCTTAATATGCAAATCGACCTAACAGCAGAATAACCAGTTGCTATGATGTTCACTGATCACCAGGGGGCATATGCTGAACACAGGAGCTGCTCCCTGATGGTCAGTACACTCCCATGGGGGGAGAGCCACTTAGCCAGAAGTCAGGCTGATGGCTGGCTAGAGCAGTGGCAGTGGAGGTAGCCTCTCCTGCCTCCGCGGCAGTGCTAAGGACTCCTTGAGGGATGTCCAACTGCCAGCTTAGGTCCGCTCCCTGCCAGCAGGCGGACATCCCCTGAGGGATCCCCCTTCCCTCCAGTGCACAGGGCCTCTAGTATTATATAAATTTCAGTTGTACAACTTTATAATACGACATTTGTATACTTGATTGTATGCTCACCACTTGAAGTCTAGTCTCCTTCTGTCACCATATATTTAACCCCCTTTTTTCTCCTCCACCTCCCCCAAATCCTTTTGACCTCTCATAATCACTACTCTGTGGGACTATTTCATTTTTATGTATACGAGAATAGAATGCTGAAATTAACTTGATGGCAGATATCTTGTATTCTGGATAACCCCTGACAAAGTACTATGTAAATTCAGAATGCTAATATCACAAAATCATAGAAAGTTGTAGTGGAAATAACCTTGCATTGTCTAGTCCAAACTTTTGTAAATATTGGAAATCCCTTTTCAAAGATTTTGAATGCTTTTTGTCCTAAGAAGTTTAACCAACTTTTGAGGCAACCCATTTGGTTTTGAAAAGCTCTAACATTTAGGTGGTTTTTACTTAGGTTCAACTTTTACATATATATAAATGTGCTCCTTATTTAACCTTGATTTGTGTAAGAAATACTGATTTAAATACATTAATTTCTAATCTTGCTGCTCAAACTATAGCAGAAGACCCACATCATCATCTATGAGTCCCTACTATAATGATCTCCCTAAAGAGTCTATACAGCTATCGCCTTTTGACTTTAATCCCACCCCAATAAAGTAGGAACCCCAGTAACTCCCTAAACAGAAACTTTCATTTAAAGACTCGAAATCCAAAACCTAGAAACAGGCATTCAATACCATATAAAAATTGGCTTCAAACCCTATCTCCACATTTATCTTTCATAAATTTTTTCACACAAAAAATGGGCAAAGAACCTAAACAGACACTTTTCTAAAGTGAACACACTAGTACGGATGGCCAAGAAAATGAAAAAATGCTCAAAGTCACTAATTATTAGAGAGATGCAAATTAAAATGGCAATGAGACATCACCTCCACACCTGCTGAATGGCCAGCGTCAAAAATCACCTAAATTGCCGAAACCGGTTTGGCTCAGTGGTAGAGCATCGGTCTGCGCACTGAAAGGTTCCGGGTTCGATTCCAGTCAAGGGTATGTACATTGGTTGCGGGCATATCCCCGGTGGGGGGTGTGCAGGAGGTAGCTGGTCGATGTTTCTCTCTCATGGATGTTTCTAGCTCTCTATCTCTCTCCCTTCCTCCCTGTAGGATCAATATATATTTTTTTAAAAATAACCTAAAATTATTTTTGAAAAGGAACGTTATTGAAGTTGTATTTTTTTTTTGGGGGGGGGGGAAGGGGAGAGACTGTAATTCAGTATCAATTTACCTTTTATACATTTTCCTCAAGCTATAGATGGGAATGCTGGCCCATTTTAAAAAAGACAATAGGGATAAAAAAAAACTATGGTACATCTACACAATGGAATAATATGCTGCCATAAAAAAAGAAGGAATTCTTATCATTTGCAGCAACCTGGATGGGATTGGAGAACATCATGCTGAGTGAAATAAGCCAGTCAATTAAAGAAAAACACCACATGATCTCATTCATTTATGGATAATAAAGAACATTATAAACTGATGAACAAAAAGATAGATACAGAGATAGTAAAGCAACAGACAGACTGTCAAATTACAGTGGAAAGGGTAGGGAGATCTGGGGGAGATAAGAGATCAACTGAAGGACTTGTATGCATGCATATAAGCATAACCAATGGACTAAAAACTCTGGGGAGGGAGGGCATGTATGGGAGGGGGGCAATGGTAAGATATGTACACATAATATACCTTTATAAAAAGAAAGAAAAAAGACAATAGTTCCAGGTAAATAACATCTTTCTTGAAAAATGCAAATAAGTACATTATCTTCTCTCTCTGAAGTGAACTATGAAGTGAATGGGTACCTTTGGAATATACAAAAAGATAAACGACCACCTTTACTGACTTTCTGTAATAAGTGTGATGTTTATTTCCATAATTGCTTGTAATCTGAGACGTGGTAAAATATTGCATTTTACAAGGATATGGATGGGGCAGGTTTTAAACCTAAGATCCATAGGCATCCTGAATTCTATGAATGTGTATGAAAAATTAAATACCTACATATGTGCATTTTTCTGGGAAAAGGGTTCATTGGGTGTCATCAAATTCTAAAAGAAGTCCTTTTACCATAAACAGATTAAGACTCAATGGAATGAAAGGGAATGAGAAGTCAGAAGACCCTAATCAGTGTGAATTAAGTACATGTTTGTGACTTCAGATATTAGAAATATTTAGAACATTACATTTGTAAACAATTACAAAATCTAAAATTTGAGCAATGAGGCAGCTGTTCAAGTCCAGCCAAAAACTAATTTAAACACTTTTAAAATACATTCTAGGACAGCTCTCAGTTTTAAAAATTATTTTCTGAATCACTTTTAACAAAATTCAAGTTTTCTCTGCACTGAAGAAGTATTAAAAGAAGGAAAACACACAGGATGAAGTATCTGCTTATCTTCAATAACCTCAAAGAATACCACTAATAATCTATAATAATAAAAGCATAATATGCTAATTAGATCCTACATCTGTCCTTCCAGAGGAAGCCAGGGCTGCCAGGGAAGCCGGGAAGCCAGGGAAGGAAGGCCTACTCTTGCGTGAATTTCGGGCATCGGGCCTCTAGTGACACCAGTAATAGCTAAGGCTTATTGACTTTTACTATCTGCTGGACACCATATGAACACTCAATATGGAATACCTCATGTATTCACAGTAACATTTTGAACTAGGCACTATTTTAACAGCTTTTTTACAGATGAAGAAACTTAAGCTTAAAAGAGTTCAAGGGCACATGGCCAGGAAATGATAGAATGGAGATTTGCAGTCAGCAGTCCAATACCAGCTGACTGACTTTAACTGGCAACACAGTTCAATTCAAACAATCTAAAACTTTCTGAGGCATATACCCAATTTATTATTCAATTATTTTTCTCCAGAGGTACTAAAAACAAAGTAGTAGTGAGAAC
The DNA here is from genome assembly GCF_964339955.1 of Pipistrellus hanaki. Classification (NCBI taxonomy): domain Eukaryota; kingdom Metazoa; phylum Chordata; class Mammalia; order Chiroptera; family Vespertilionidae; genus Pipistrellus; species Pipistrellus hanaki. The sequence continues at coordinate 88,023,040 of NC_140505.1, read as the reverse complement.
AGGGGACAAAGCATGGGTTTACTGAGAATAGGGTATTAAGTATAGGGATACAGGAAGCAGAGTGCTAAGAACTGTGATACTGACAATAGACAGGGTAGTGAAAACAGTAAGAGATTATCTTCTCCAAAGTACCAATTTTATCTGGGTTCCTGTCTCTTTGCCTGCTCCTTTAGCGATGAACCGAATCAATCATTTGCTATCTGTCCTTCCAGTTCATATCCCAGACCTTAGAAATTACATCTTTTCTGAAGTGCCACATCATTTTCATTAAAATTTATTCATCTATTACAAGGATGCAACAGAACTATTAAGGCTTTGCACACGTTTGTATGAACTTTAATTTAAGGCAAGCACTCACTCGCTCTCAAGCCTCAAGTCCAGCCAAGCAACACGGTCCATATAAGGGCCAGTGGGCAGGGCAGGAAGTGAGGTTTGCACAAGAATGGGTTTGCTTCCCTCCCCTCCTCTCCCCACTAGACCCCAGTTAAAGTCTAATACCTCCAGCTTGACGTTCCCCGCACTGCCAGCCGGGGCGGCTCCACCGCAATTCAGGGCCTGGTCACTTTTCTTCTTTTTGTACTTATCCTTGTACATCTTGTTGCGGTGTTTCTTGCACATCCACGGCTTGCGTTGCTTGGCCACCTGGCTCGTGGTTTCGCTGCAGCCCTCGTAAGTGCAGGTCTTGCACTGGCTGCCCCCGCCGCTCGCCCGCCTCTGGGCCCCCCTGCTGCCGCCCTCGCCCCCCGAGTGGGTCTCTTCGTCCTCCAGGTCCTCCACGCTAGCCGCGCTCTCGCCTCCCGCCGGAGGGTCCGAAGTGTCCAGCAGGTCGGCCTCGTCCTCCCCCGCGTCCTCCTCTCCATCCCCCACCACCTCACAAGGAACAGGCTGGCCCGCCCCGGCACCGCCGCCCAGGGCAGGAGCCCGCCGCAGGACGCCCCCGGCCGCAGCTTCCTCCTGCCTGCCGCCGGGACGCATCACCAGGAAGGTGAGGCGCGAGGCGCTTGCCTGGCCGTGGGCTGGAGTCAGGGCCCCGGGGCGGAGCGCACCGCAGGCGGCAGCCGGCCCCGCGCCCTCGGCCACACCCTGCACCTCCGTGGTGCTGACACACGGCGGGAGTCCACCCCCCAGTTTCTCAGGCCCTCGAGTGCCGGCGTCACCTCGCAAACCAGACTCCAGACCGCGGCAGGAAAAGGGGCGGGGCCGCGGCGGGCCGAACTGCGCCTGCGCGACCGCGCAGACCAATGGTTTCGGTGTTTTCGGGGAGCTAACGGCAACGGCGCCTCTTAGGGGCGAGGCTGAGCGCTGCGGGCCGAACTGACTGCGCAGATGCCGTCCCGCGGCCTGTGGAAGCCCCCTGCTCCTTGGGTGGCCTGTGCAGAATTCTAGTGCCAGTAGGCAAGATAGCGCTTTAGAAAACAAACAGACAACAACAAAAAACCCTGAAACCCACACTGTTGCAAAGAACTTTTGTTTTAAGTACATTCAGATTGATCCTGAGCGACCTCATGACTTGTGGCATTAGGATGCTGATTGTAAAAGATATGCGCAAGCTGCCGGAAATGGAGGTGTGAAGCTGGCATGTAGTAGTGTCATTAAGTGGCTCATTAAGTGGCACCATCAGATAGCAGTGGGTGAAGGCAGAGACTACATATCTGAAAATGGTATAGTAAAGAGGGAGTGGGCCAGACCTGCGGCCAAGTTGTTCTTGTGTTGAGAGCTAAATGGTTTACTAAAAAAACAAACAAACAAACAAAAAAAACCTTACTTATTGATTAAGGTATACATATGTGTCTTCATCTCCTCATTACTCCCTTAAACCCCCCCCCCCCACTCATGCCCTTACACCCCTGTTGTCTGTGTCCATTGGTTAAGCTTATATGCATACTCTTGTTAATCTTCACCAGTGGATGTTTTTTCCCATTGCTATTTTAGAGCAGTGGTTGGAAAACCACGGCTCTAGAGCCACATGCAGCTCTTTTGCCCCTTGAGTGTGGCTCTTCCACAAAATACCACTCCTGCAGTGCAATTGAAACTTTGTGGCACACGCGCAGAAGCTGGTTTTCAGCCTGGGCAAGTCTATTTTGAAGAAGTGGTCCTAACACCTAGCCACATTCAAGGGGCCAAAGAGCTGCGGTTTGCTGACCACTGTTTTAGAGGAAAGAAGGTGAGAGGGTGGGGGAAAGGCAGAATTGATGTGGGAAAGACACATGATTGGTTGCCTTAGAGTAGGGGTGTCGAACTCAATCAGAGAAGGGGCCAAAATCTAAAATCCAGCCTAAATTGCGGGCTGAATGGTTTACTGAACAGTCATAAACTGACAATGTCATAAACTGACAGCGGAGTGCAGTGATGACAGCGCGGTGCGGGCCACATTGCAAGGCCTGGCGGGCTGGATTTGGCCCGCGGGCCTTGTGTTTGACACATGTGGTCTAAGGGATCAAACCTGCAACCCGAAGTATGCATGCTGTTGACCAGGAATCCAATCCAGGCCTGCACTCTAACCACTGGGTACTGGGGATGTGCCCCCTTGACTCAGCAACTGGCCAGGGCTAAATTATTTACTCCTTTTTAAAAACAAAACAAAACATATGTTTATGGATTTCAGAGAGGAAGGGAGAAGAAGAGATAGAAGCATCAATGATGAAAGAAAATCATTGATCTGCTGCCTCCTGCATGCCCCCTATTGGGGATGAGCCTGCAATCCAGATATATGCCATTGTCTGGAATCAAACCCAGGACCTTTCAGTCTGATGCTGCTCTATCTACTGAGCCAAATCAGCTAGGGCTAAATGATTTACTCTTGATAAATTTGTTTTTCTCCTTTAGAACTTAATTGTTAATATTGTGGTAGACATGAACAGAGCAAAGACAATGGGCCATGTACAGAAGGTCACCAGGACAGAAAGCTCCAGATGCCTAGCAAAGGACAATTGTAGGGTGGGATCTCACTCCCAGAGTGACCTTTCCTCCTCTACATATCTCTGATACTGTGGTTTGGACCCTCGGACCTTTCCTCCCTAAAGATAACATCTAAGCCTCAGTTTTCTCAGCTGTAGGCCCACATAAGCAATAAAACAGCCACAGCTAACTTCAGTACCAGCTACATTGAATAATGACCCCCTGCCCTGGTGCTGGCTAACCAATCAGTGGAGACCACAACCCGGAATGGGCTCACCTGGAAAACTGCTGAATATTCTATTGAGATCTTCCCCTAAAAGCTCCACTCTTAAATAACCCTTAGGAAGAAGGACCTAGTGAGCTCTCCCTTCCAGGAACACCCCTGTGCCTCCATTTCCTCCTCCCCTTCCCTAAACCTCTCCCCAGGCACCTAACTACTAGCTTTCTCACTCCCAAGCTTCTTTTAACTCTATAACTTGTTTACTAAGCCCATTTCTTCTAGAAATTATTTTCTGCCTCTGTGATTAGCCAAATAAATATTTTCTTAGAGAATTGGTCTTGGCTCTTAATTCTTTCCTAGCCAAAAGTCAGTACCAAGGTTGCAGAAACCTGGTCCAGTGTGAAACAATGAGTCTAACACCAATGCTCTTCCCTCCTCCTAAAATATTATGATAGTGGGGAATGACACATAATAAGAATACAGCCACAGTTGTTTAAGAATTATGCACCTTAGTCAAATGAAAGTTATATTTTTAATTTTTGAAGAAATCCATACTATTTTCCACAGGGGCTTTACCAGTCTGCATTCCCACCAGAAGTGCATGAGGGTTCCTGTTTCTCTGCATCCTCCCCAGCATTTGCTATTTGTTGATCTGAATAGATCTTTATTGTTCTGATTATTACAGGTGTTCCTCTTTTTTTCCCCCCACAGCTCCCCTCCACCCGATTCCCCACTCCATCCCATGCCCTTACCCCCTGCCACTGTCTTCATCCATAGGTGTAAGATTTTTGTCCAATCTCTTCGCTCACCCCTCACACCCCCTCCCACTGAGAATTGTCAGTCCACTCCCTTTCTATGTCCCTGATTCTATTATATTCACCAGTCCATTCTGTTCTTCAGACTTTTTATTCACTTGATTTTTAGATTCACTTGTTGGTAGGTATGTATTTGATGTCTTGTCTTTTTGTTGTTCATCATTTTTACCTTTACCTTTTTCTTCTTCTTCCACTTCTTAAGAAATACCCTTCAGCATTTCATGTAATCCTGGTTTGGTGGTGATGAACTCCTTTAGTTTTTTTCTTATCTGTGAAGCTCTTTCTCTGATCTTCAATTCTGAATGATAGCTTTGCTGGGTAGAGTAATCTTGGTTGTAGGTTCTTGCTGTTCATAACGTTGAATATTTCTTGCCACTCCCTTCTGGCCTGCATAGTTTCTGTTGAGAAATAAGATGACAATTGTATGGGTGCTCCCTTGTCGCTAATTAACTGTTTTTCTCTTGCTGCTTTTAATATTCTCTCTTTGTCTTTTGCCCTTGGTATTTTAATTATGACGTGTCTTGGTGTGGTCCTCTTTGGATTCCTTTTGTTTGGGATTCTGTGCGCTTCCTGGACTTGTAAGTCTATTTCTTTCAACAGGTAAGGAAAGTTTTCTGTCATTATTTCTTTCAATATGCCTTCAATATCCTGCTCCCTTCTTCTGGCACCCCAAAAATCCAGATGTTGGTACACTTAAAGCTGTTATAGAGGCTCCTTACACTATCCTCACACTTTTAGATTCTTCTTTCTTTCTGCCTCTCTGGTTGGGTGTTTTTCGCATCTTCATATTCCAGATCTTTGATTTGACTCTTGGGGTACGTTGATCTACAGTTGAGTTTCTGTATATTCTTTATTTCAGACAGTATATGCTTAATTTCTGACTGGTACTTTTCCCTTCTTTTTGGTATTCTCAAGCTCTTGAGTAACCTTATAAATGTGATTCTGAACTCTGTGTCGTCCAGTAGTTTACTTTCCTCCATCTATCCCATTCGAGACATGCTTTTGTGTCTTCGCATTTTGGTTGCCTCCCTGTGTTGATGGAGTGGCTTTGTGTGGTAGGTGACCTATAGGGGCCAGTAGCTCAGCTTCCCCAATCACCCAAGGTGGTTGCTCTTGGTACATTCCTTTGTGGGCTGAGTGCAAAGTCTTGGTTAAGCCTGGATTGCTGTTGGTAGATGAGGCCAATTGGCTGTGAGGATCCCCTGTGTCTATAATGAAAGAATTGCTGCACTGGAGACATGCTATGGTACAGGCCTTGCTTCAGTGGGGCTTTGGTGCTCACTGAATCCACCTCCCAAATGTGTCAGTTATGGATGTGAGGAGTTGAAGTCTTGTGTCTCACACGGATCTCCAATGGGGTAAAGTTCAGCTTCTGTCTGAGGCCACCCTGCAGGAGCTACAGCAAGAAACACAGTCCTCTCCTCCTTGCTTGGAGCTTGGAGGCTTTGGAGCTGTCTGCACCAGGTTGCAAGTTTGCTAGGTTAAACTGTAATAGAGAAGGCCATTCATATGCAAAAGCCGTTGCTTGGTGCTTGGGTGTGTTTGTAGATTGTGCTGGGAGGAGTCTCGGGGCATCACTAGGCTAGGGTGTGGCAAACAGTGATAGCTGCCAGTCTCTGCCTCTCTGACTGCGTCCCTGCATCTCACATCCCAGAAAAACAAACAATTATTCTTATGAGCAGCTCTGCAAGCAAGCCACCCTCACTTTCTGACCTGATGGCAGACAGTCCAGTTTCTTTCCAGAAACTGGATTTCAGAGAGATTGGGAGCTTGTCTTTCTTCGGGTTGAAGAAAGCAACACTCTCGCCAGCCAGGATTAGCCACCAGCCCATATCGCACGTCCCTGTAACTCAGTGTTTCAGCGCTTGTGCCCTGAATGCTCCTTTCTCTTTCAGTCTAGTTGTAGAGCTTCCACTCAGCCAACTTTCCCATGGTTCTGGATGATAGGCGTTTTGTCTTTTAGTTGTAGTTTTGAAATGGTTGTGCAGTTTAGGTGTGTTTACCTAAGCCACCATCTTGGATCTTCACTGTTGATTTGTTGATGATAGCCATTCAGACAGTGTGATATGGTAACTCTTCATTTTGATATGTATCTCTCAGATGACTTTGAGCATGTTTCCATATGTCTCTCAGCCTTCTGTGTTGTTGGAAGCTGCTCATTGCCTCCACTAGCAGAAAGAGATGAACAAGGAACCCAGAAGGCAGGTCAACCTTGAGGCTTTGGCAAGGGTCAGAGTCACACACCCACTGTTTAGTCAAAACAATGGTAGCTGAAGCAACTTCCACCTTTTAGTCTCATGTAAATCCTTACTGATTAGTTTGCCTGTTACTAGAAATTGCCTGCCCAAGGGCTATAGGTGGATCCCAAACCTGAATAAAAGGGAACTCAAGGCCAGAGCAAAGCAGAGTACTCTCTTGGGCTTCTGCCTGCCCCCCAATTCCCAAATTAGTATTTTCTTGTCTAGTCTCTTTCATTTGCATGCAGCCTCCTCTAGAGCCTGAACCCTGAACCTGAACCCTGAACAACATGGGATGTGGGAGGGACACTCCCAACTGGAAGCCCAACATAAGGTACTTACAACTGGCGCCTTGGACATGGGACCTCTGGAGGGGATGATTTTGCCTAGAGCGAAGAAAGGAAAATTTCACCGAAAAGGTGGGCAAGAATTCACTTTAGAGGTAAAGGAAATTCACCAAACGCAAAGCCTACTATCAGCTGCAGAAATCGCAATCTGTAAGTAGGGTGGGAATGTCTTTTTCAGCCAGGCGAATGAGGCAGAATTAGGTTATAAAGTAAACTTTATTATAAACTTTTGGTTTGCATGCTTAAGGAATGTGTTTTCTTGTTCAAATTAAAATTTTAACTTTTATTTGGAATCTAAAATCTGTAATAAGAAACGAAACCCTGCTGCTGAAACCGCCTTTGATGCGGAGAAATTCAAAAGTGTCAGGAGAGGGCAGGGCTATCCACTCTCTCGGAATGCGATTACTTAAACTTTTGTTTAAAAATTATAGAAGAATTTGCTGGGAAATGCAAAATTTGGCAAAGTCACCTTAGGTACTAGTAATTACTTTAGAAAGTGAAAAAGGAAAAAATTTAGGATCTGTCTTTATCTATTAAGCATGAAAAGATACATGGCCAGACCTGTTATTGAAAACTCTCCCCCAGCCGAGACCGGTGTGGCTCAATGGATAGAGCGTCGGCTTGGGGACTGAAGGGTCCTGGGTTCGATTCCTGTCAAGGGCATGTACCTTAGTTGCAGGCATATCCCCAGTAGGGGGTGTGCAAGAGGCAGCTGATCGATGACTCTCTTTCATCGATGTTTCTATCTCTCTCCCTTCCTCTCTGTACAAAATCAATAACATATATTTAAAAAAAAAAAACTCTCCCCCAAAGCAAGCAGGATGCGTGGAAAGGGAGACATGTGGCAATCCAATATGGATGCCTACTCTCCCAGTATGCTAATTTAAAGTCTCTTTTAGCCATGGGTCAGACTGTTGGACCTCAAAGGGAGGGTGAGGATAAAAGGGAGAGATCAACCAAAGGACTTATATACACACATATGAGCCAGTGGTCAAGGATGATGGGGGCATCAGTGGGGAGGTGGGAAATTGGAATGGAGGGTCAAAGGCAAATACTGATACCTTAATCAATAAAGAAATTAATAATAAATATTAAAAAAAGATGGCATCAACTATGCAAGCACAAGGAGGTCTGTGGCCGAAGGAATGGTCTAGCAGGGTGGAATCCCCGCAAATGCTGAATGGGTGTTTTCTTTTCTTTAAATTGTGTTGCGTTATATGTTTATTTTATGTTGCCATTTTAATTTTTAATTTTTCTTGCCTTGAATGTCATATTTTAAAATACAACAAATGATAGTGAATGTGGAAAATAAATAAATAAATAAATAAATAAATAAATATTTGACTTGCCAACTCTAAAAGTTCAAGATTCAAATTGATTTGGGAGAAAATATATAAAAACTTATTTTTGAAGAAAATAAATGTTGTAGAAGGAGACAAGATGGCAGCTGAACAGACGGGCTTGTTCTGAGCCTAGTCCCAGAACAGAGAGAACGAGTGTCTGAGAGTCGCTCAGGGAGTTTTGATTGGCAAACTAAGGAGTAGCAGAACTCTAAAAGAAGTAAGGGTCCGCTGGACAGGATTTCCTGACCAAGCAGCCAGCGCTGTGGCGGTGGAGACCTCTCCTGGAGCTACGGGCTCAAAGGGAAAACTACGCCATCTTACCAAGAAAAGAGGATCTTCTCTGAGGCCTGAGAAACCTACAACAGAGGAGACCATCGAACAGTGGTGACGCCCCGATTGGAACAAACATGTGTATTCAAGGGAGTTCTTCAATCACCCACGGAAAGGAGAAAGAAAACCACATAACCAGACATCCCGAAAAGAGAGACCATGGGGAGACAAAGAAATAGCCCACACATGAAAGAAAAGCAGGCATCACCAGAAAAGGAAGTAAATGAGTTAGAGGCAAGCAACCTACCAGAGCAAGAATTCAGAGTAATGATCATAAGATAGATAAAAAGAATGGAAGAGAAATTTGACAATATGAGTAAGAAACAAGAAGAAATGAAGAATAACCAAGAGGAATTGAAGAAGAACCAAGAGGAAATGAAGATCAACCAAGAAGAAATGAAAAATGACATCGCTATTATGAAGAACTCAATAGAAAGCATCAAGAGTAGACTAGAAGAAGCAGAGAACCGCATCAGTGAGCTAGAAGACAAGATGGAAAAAAATACCCAATTAGAGCAGCTTCTAGGGAAAAAAAATTAAAAAGCAGGAGGAGAACCCACAGGAGCTTTGGGACAATACAAAACAAAACAATATTCGAATAATAGGGATTCCAAAAGGAAAGAAAACTGAGGAAGACATGGAAAACGTATTTCAAAAAATAATGACAGAAAACTTTCCTGAAATAGAGAACAAAAAAAACAAACAAAAAAAAAAACCACACAAATCCAAGATGCTCGCAGAGTCCCAAGCAAAATGAATCCCAGAAGACTGACACCAAGGCAATTATAGTTAAATTGGCAAACACCAACAACAAAGTAAGATTCTTAAAAGCAGCCAGAGAGAGACAGAAAGTTAGATATAAAGGAACTCCCATCAGACTAGCAACTGATTTCTCAACAGAAACTCATCAGGCCAGATGGAAATGGGATGAAATATACAAAGTCATACAAAGGAAGGGTCTGAATCCAAGAATACTGTACCCAGCAAGGCTATCAATCAAAATTGAAGGAGAAATCAGGAGCTTCACAGACAAAAAAAGACTAAAGGAATTTATCTCCACCAAACAGAAATGCAAGAAATGCTAAAGGGTCTGCTGTAAAAATGAAGAAATAGGAAGCAAAGAAGGAACACAGGGGTATAGAACAAAAATGGCATCAAGTGAGTACTTATAAATAATAACTTTAAATATAAATGGATTAAATGCTCCAATCAAAACACATAGGGTAACAGATTAGATAAGAAAACAAGACCCATATATCTGTTGTCTATAAAAAACCACTTCAGAAAAAAAGACGCACACAGACTGAGGGTGAAGGGATGAAAAAGGTTTTCCAGGTGAATGGAAATGGAAAAAAAAAAAAAAAAAAAAAAAAAAAAGCTGGGGTAGCAATACTTATATTTGACAAATTAGATATCAGAGTGAAGAACATAACAAGAGATAATGAAGGCCACTTCATAATACTAAAGGGAGCAATCCAACAAGAACAAATAACCCTGGTAAATATATCTGCACCCAATACAGAAGCACCCAAATACATAAAAAAAAAAAAAAAAAAAAAAAAAAAAAAAAACCTGCTGGAGGACATTAAGGGAGAGATTAATAGCAATACAATCATAGTAGAAGATTTTAATACCCCACTGTCACCTTTGGACAAATCATCTAAACAAAAAATCAGCAAAGAAATATCAATCCTAAATGACTGACTAGACCAGATGGAATCAATCGATATCTTCAGAACATTTCACCTTAAAGTCACAGAATATACATTCTTCTCAAGTGCACATGGGTCATTTTCAAAGATAGACCACATGTTGGGACATAGGCAAAGTCTCTTCAAATTCAAGAAGATAGAAATCATATCAAGCATCTTCTCAGATCATAGTGGCATAAAACTGGAAATTAACTACAATAAAAATAATCCAAAGAAATCAAACACATGGAGACTAAACAGCATGCTATTAAACAAGGATTGGGTTACCAGAGAAATCAAGGAAGAAATTAAAAACATCCTGGCAACTAATAACAATGAAAACACAACAATCCAAAATCTATGGGACACAGCAAAAGCAGTTTTGAGAGGAAAGTTCATATCCCTACAAGCCTATTGCAAAAAAAAAAAAAAAAAAAAACAAGAAAAAATGGTAACAAATTATCTAACTCTACAACTCAAGGAGTTAGAAAAAGAGCAGCAAGAGAAGCCCAGTGTAAGCAGAAGGAAGGAAATAATAAAAATCAAAGCAGAGATAAACGACATAGAGACCAAAGAAACAATACATAAGATCAACAAAATCAAGAGCTGGTTCTTTGAAAGGATAAACAAGATTGATGAACCTCTAGCCTGGCTAACCAAGAAACATAGAGGACTAAAATAAAATAAACAAAATCAGAAACGAAAGAGGTGAAATAACAATAGACCCCGCCGAAATACAAAGGATTGTTACAAAATACTATGAACAACTCTATTCCAACAAACTGAAGAACCTGGAAGAAATGGACATATTCCTAGAAAAATACAAACTTCCAAAACTCAATCAGGAAGAACCGAAAAATATCAATAGAACAGTGACTTGGGAAGAAATTGAAACAATCATCAAAAAGCTTCCAACAAACAAAAGCCCAGGGCCAGATGGCTTCACAGCAGAGTTTTACCAAACATTCAAGGAAGAACTAAAACCTATCCTCCTCAGACTATTCCAAAGAATTCAAGAGGAAGGAACACTTCCAAGCTCCTTCTATGAAGCCAGCATCACCCTAATACCAAAACCAGATAAAGACAACTCAATGAAAGAGAATTACAGGCCAATATCACTCATGAACATAGATGCCAAAATCCTCAACAAAATTCTAGCAAATCGGCTCCAGCAGCACATCAGAAAGATCACATACCATGACCAAGTAGGATTTATTCCAGGAATGCAAGGATGGTACAATAGCCACAAATCAATAAACGTGATACATCACATAAACAAATTGAAAGATAAAAATCACATAGTCATATCAATTGATGCAGAAAAAGCATTTGATAAAATCCAACACCCTTTCCTGATAAAAACTCTCAATAAGGTGGGAGTACAAGGATCATACATCAACATAATAAAAACTATATATGATAAACCCACAGCCAACATCATACTCAATGGGCAAAAACTAAAACCATTCCCTCTAAGAACAGGAACAAGACAGGAATGCCCACTATCGCCACTCCTGTTTGACATAGTACTGGAAGTACTAGCTGTAGCAATTAGGCAAGAAGAGGAAATAAAAGGCATCCAAATTGGAAAAGAAGAAGGAAAGTTATCCTTTATGTACATGATATTGTACATAAAAAAACCAAAAGACTCCATCAAAAAACTAATAGACTTAATAAATGAATTTGGCAATGTTGCCGGCACTGGTTTGGCTCAGTGGATGGAGTGTCAGCCTGCGAACTGAAAGGTCCCAGGTTCGATTTCGGTCAAGGGCATGTGTACCCTGGTTGCCGGCATATCCCAAGTAGGGGGTGGTCAAGAGGCAGCTGGTCGATGATTCTCTCTCATCGATGTTTCTAACTCTCTATCCCTCTCTCTTCCTCTCTATGAAAAAATCAATAAAATATATTTTTAAAAAAAGAATTTGGCAATGTAGCAGGATACATAATTAACGCCAAGAAATCTCTATTCACCAATAGTGAACTTACAGAAACATAGACTAAAAAAGCAATCCCATTTACCACCATACCAAAAAAAAATTAAGATACGTAGGAATAAACTTAACTAAAAGGAGGTAAAAGACCTATACGCGGAAAACTACACGACACTGAAAAAAGAGATAGAGGAAGATGTAAACAGATAGAAGAACATACCATGTTCATGGATTGGTAGAATCAACGTCATCAAAATGTCCATACTTCCCAAAGCAATTTATAGGTTCAATGCACTTCCCATTAAAATACCAATGGCATATTTCACTGACTAGAAAGAACTCTCCAAAAATTCATTTGGAACAATAAAAGACCCCGAATAGCCACAGCAATCCTGAGAAAGAATAGTAGAGTAAGAGGGATCTCAATACCAGATTTCAAGCTGTATTACAAAGCCATTGTTCTCAAAACAGCCTGGTACTGACACAAAAACAGACATATAGATCAATGTAATAGAATAGAGAATCCAGATATCAACCCAAATCACTATGCTCAATTAATATTTGGCAAAGGAGGCACAAACATACAATGGAGTCAAGACAGTCTCTTCAATAAATGGTGTTGGGAAAATTGAACAGATACATGCAAAAGAATGAAACTAGATCACCAACTTACACCATACACAAAAATAATCTCAAAATGGATACAGGACTTAAACATAAGACGGGAAACCATAAAGATACTAGAGTCATCCACAGGCAGCAAAATCTCAGACATATGCCAAAAAAACTTCTTCACTGATATTGCTCCTAGGGCAATGGAAGCTAAAGAGAAAATAAACAAATGGAAAACTTTTTTACAGCAAAAAAAAAAAAAAAAACCATCAACAAAACAAGAAAGCCCACTATATGGGAGAACATATTTGCAAATGTTATCATTGATAAAGGTTTAATCTCCAACATCTACAGACAGCTTATACAACTTAATAAAGGGAAGGTAAATGATCCAATTAAAAAATGGGCAATGAACCTAAATAGAATCTTCTCAAAAGAAGACAGAAGGACGGCCAAAAGGCACATGAAAACATGCTCAAAGTCACTAATTTTCCTAGAGATGCAAATCAAAATGACAATGCGGTACCATGTCACACTTGTCAGAATGGCTAACATCAACAAATCAACAAACAACAAGTGTTGGCGAGGTTGCGGAGAAAAAGGAACCCTCGTGTACTGCTGGTGGGAATGCAGACTGATGCAACCACTGTGGAGAACAGTATGGAGCTTCCTCAAAAACTGAAAATGGAACTCCCATTTGACCCAGTAATCCCACTCCTAGGAATATATCCCCAGAAACTAGCAACACCAATCAAAAAGGATATATGCACCCCTATGTTCATAGCAGCACTATTTACAATAGCTAGGATTTGGAAACAGCCTAGATGCCCATCAGTAGGTGACTGGATCAAAAAACTATGGTACATCTACACAATGGAATACTATGCTGCCATAAAAAAAGAAGGAATTCTTATCATTTGCAGCAACCTGGATGGAATTGGAGAACATCATGCTGAGTGAAATAAGCCAGTCAATGAAAAAGAAATAATACCACCACATGACCTCACTCATTTATGGATAATAAAGAACATTATAAACTGATGAACCAAAAGATATAGAGACAGTAAAGCAACAAGCAGACTGTCAAATTAGAGCGGGGAGGGTAGGGAGATCTGGAGGAGATAAGAGATCAACCGAAGGACTTGTATGCATGCATATAAGTACAACCAATGGACACAAAACTCTGGGGAGGGAGGGCATGTATGGGGGGGGGGCAATGTTAAGATATGTACACAGATAATAATTTAAGAAAAAAAGAAGAGAAAATTTGCCAGGGCTAAGAAAGGAAATTGGGACAGAGACAGACCGTTTTATTGACTCGTCCCCCAAAAGGAGACAAGAAGGTAGACCCAAAGGTCTTACCAAATGACCCGGAGGACGAGGTCCCTGACTACCAGCCTACCCTTATGTTCCCCCTCTGGAGCCCAAACTGGAGGTGGGCCCCTCTGCTTCTGGGGAAGCCCCAATACCTTCACAAATGCCTCCTCGTTCCACTGCCCCACAGCTTTTGGCCCCAACATTATCAAAGGGGCAGGCAAGAGGAGCCCCTGGAAACCGGACTCCGGTGACACCCCTATACCTCGAGCTCCTGCAGGCGCCTCTGTCCAGAGTGAGAGAAAATCTGGACCCAAGTCCATGGCCCCTGGGAGGCCTGGACAATTGGCCTCCCACTCAAAATCTATCTGTGAACAACCCTTTCAGTCCACCCCACGCCCGGACCGGGACCCCTTATGACCCACCAGACCTGACCAGCAGAGGGGAGAGACGGGTCTTGGTGGACCTGCTCCCATTTTCCCTCCATGCCAGGTGAGTCCCCCTGTTTTAGGACGTGATGGTCAGCCTTTTATGATCTATGCAATTTTCAACCAGTGACCTATACAACTGTAAGAACCAAAACCTATCATTCTCCCAGAATCCCCAAGGTCTGATTTCGCTCCTGGAGTTGGTCTTTTTCACCCATCAGCCAACCTGGGACGACTGCTAGCAGCTACTTCAGACCCTTTTCACCTCAGAAGAGATAGAGAAGAGTCAGAGGAGAAGGGAGGAAGTTAGTCCTTTGGCCAGATGGCCAATCCACCACAGACCCAGGGAGAATCAATGCTATTTTTCCATCCAGAAGGCTGAAATGGGATCACAACACTGACCGGGGAAGGGAGGCTCTCAACAGGTATCGCCAGGCTCTTCTCAGGGGCATCCGAGCAGCAGGTAGGAAGCCCATCAACCTTTCCAAGGTAACAAAAACAGTCCAGGGACCAAACGAGAGGCCCACCGCCTTCCTCGAGAGGCTCTGTGAGGCATATCGGGTGTATACCCCAATAGACCCTGATGCTCCAGAGAATCGGTGGGCTATCAGTGTAGCATTTGTGTCCCAGTCGACCCCAGATATTAGAGAGAAAAAATTACAGAAGTTAAAAGGCTTTGAGGGAAAATCATTTTCAGAACTGGTTGAGGTAGCCCAGAAGGTCTTTAACAACTAAGAAGATCAGACTGCTAACCTAAACATCAGAATGGCAAAGGTCCTTCTGGCCATGAATGAAGTGAAGGGACAGCAAAGGGGGATGGGAAGAAAGGAATGGGAGAAGAAAGGACAGAATCAAAAGACTCAGTTGGGGAGAAACCAGTGTGCCTACTGTAAGAAAGAAGAGCACTGGAAACAGGAGTGTCCTGAGCGGCCAGGGAATAAGGCAGCCCCGGTGTTAGTGGAAAAAGTGGACTGAAGGCGTCAGGGCTCTGTGGGCCCCCAAGGAGCCCCAGGTAATGCTAAATGTGGGGGGCAAGCCAGTAGATTTTCTAATCGACACTGGAGCCACCTTCTCTATACTGCAACACCTGGTTGGGCCAGTTTCTAAGGACGGAACTCCCATCCAGGAGGCCCCAGGACGAGTAAAGTGTTACCCCTGGACACAAGCCCGGATTGCTAACCTCAGGAAAAAGACTGTTACTCATTCCTTCCTCGTTGTGCCTGAATGTCCCTATCCCCTCCTAGGGAGGGATCTGCTCAGCAAACTCCAGGCCACAATTTCCTTTGAAGGAGGAGAGCCTCAGGTGCTTCTTTGGGGACCTACAGACCACGAAAAAAAATCCTCCTAACTTGTCCATTAGAGGAGGAATACAGGCTGCATGAAGGACCTTCAGAGGCTCCTCACCAGGATCCTTACCTTGGGAGGCTCTGAGATGAAATACCAGGGGTCTGGGCGGAAGGAAACCCACCTGTATTAGCAGCTCACAGACACCCTATAGTGATCCAACTAACCAGTACTAGCCACCCCAGTTAGGGTGCGGCAGTACTCTATGAGTCAGAAGGCAAAAATAGGGACAGCAAAGCACATCCTAAGATTAAGGGAAGCTGGGATCCTGATTCCCTGCCAGTCTGCATGGAACACCCCTTTACTCCCTGTCCAGAAGCCTGGGACAGAGGACTTTAGGCCAGTCCAGGACTTATAAGAAGTTAATAAAAGAGTAGAGACTATCCACCCAACAGTGCCCCGCTGATACACACATCCTTAGCCTGCTCTGGCCTGAGCACTCATATTATATGGTCTTCTACTTAAAGGATGCCTTTTTCTCCCTCCCATTGGTGCCGTAGAGCCAGCCAATCTTTGCTTTTGAATGGACAGATCCAGAAGAGGGAGAGTCAGGAGAGTTAACCTGAACAAGGCTTCCTCAAGAACTCCCCTACCTTGTTTGATGAGGCTCTGAACCAGGACTTAAAGGGGTACCATCATAGTCACCCAGGCATCACCCTACTCCAGTAAGTCGATGACCTCCTACTTGCTACTGGGGACCAGAAGAAATGTCAACAGGCAGCCCGGGACCTGCTGGTGACGGTGGATCAACTTGGGTACTGTGTATCAGCCAAGAAGGCCCAGCTCTGCTCAACCAAGGTAACGTACCTAGGATATAACATCGAAGAAGGTAAGCGGACCCTCTCTAATAGTAGAGTTCAAGCCATCCTCTCAATACCCATCCCAAAGACGAAGCAGCAGGTACGGGAATTCCTGGGAGCACTAGGAATTTGGATCCTAGGTTTTTGGACGGGGGAGTAAAGGGGTGTTCCATGCAGATTGTCAGGGAATCAGGATTTGCAGACTTTGGATCCTAGGTTTTGCTGAAATAGCCAAGCCCCTATATTCAACTATAGGGGGTAGATACCCAAGCCTCTCCTGGATGGATGTAGAGGAAAAGGCGTTCCAAAAGTTAATTAAAACAGGCCCTCACGAGTGCTCCAGCTCTGGCACTGCCTGACCTCACCAAGCCCTTCCAGCTTTATGTGGCAGAATCTCAGGGGGTTGCCAAAGGGGTACTAACACAAACTCTGGGGCCCTGGAAGAGGCCAGTTGCCTACTTGTCTAAGAGGTTGGACCCAGTGGCTGCAGGATGGCCAGGCTGTCTGAAGGCTATAGCAGCCATGGTCATACTGGTTAAGGAAGCCTCTTAACTAACTTTTGGCCAAGACTTAAAGTGGTTGCGCCCCCACGCAGTAGAAACCCTACTGCACAGCCCACCTGAGCGCTGGTTGTCAAATGCTCGTATTACCCAGTACCAGGTGCTCCTGCTACAACCCCAGAGGGTAAGCTTCTTGAAGACTACAGCCCCAAACCCTGCCACTCTCCTCCCTAAAGAGGGAGCTGAAACTCCCCTCCATGACTATGAAGAGACCCTGAGCGCAGCCCTAACAGACCAGCCTATCTCTAACCCTGAGGAGACCCTGTTCACAGACGGAAGCAGCTTTGTGGAGGACAGTGTCAGGTATGCCGGGGTAGTTGTAGTTACACAAGAAAGAGTCATATGGGCATCATCCCTAGGACATGGGACTTAAGCACAGAAGGCAGAACTCATAGCCCTCACCCAGGCCTTACGGTGTGGAAAGGACAAAAGAATCAATATCTACATGAACAGTAGATATGCCTTTGCTACAGTGCATATACACGGAGCCTTATATCAGGAGAGGGGCCTCCTTACCTCAGGGGGGAAGGATATTAAAAATGCTCCAAAGATACTAAAACTTCTTTCAGCCATTTGGGGTCCTAAAGAAGTTACAGTCATCCACTGCAAAGGGCATCAAAAAGACAATTCCCCTGTGACAAAGAACAACCAATTTGCTGACAAAATGGCTAAAGAGACTGCAAAAAGACCAGTAGGTCCCCTAGAAGTGCTGGCAGCCATACCCACTCGGAATCTGGAGCCCAACCCCAGGTACACTCCCGAGGAAGAGGATACAGCCAGGAGGTTACAGGCAAAGGAAACTACCAATGGGTGGCTACAGTTACCAGATGGGAGGCCATTAGTACCAGAAGCCCTTGGATGGACCATCACCTCCCAAACACACAGGAGCACATCTAGGAGAAACTAAGTTAGAAGTATTCTCTTCTTTAAGAAGAAAATACAATACTATATCCCTGGGTTACATAAAATGGCCGGGGAGATAGCCAGGAGATTCCAGATCTGCACACAGGTGAACCCAGGACCTCCGATAACCGCCCCGCCAGGAACCCGGTTTCGAGGTTCAAGCCCTGGTGAACACTGGGAAGTCGACTTTACTGAATTGCCCAGTGGATTGGGAGGATACTGATATCTCCTGGTATTTGTGGACACTTTCTCCGGTTGGCCAGAGGCATACCCGACCAGGGCTGAAATAGCACAGGTAGTAGTTAAGAAGCTCCTCTCTGAAATTCTTCCCTGGTTTGGCCTACCTTTATTCATGGGGTCCAACAATAGCCCAGCATTCATCACTAAGGTAACCCAGTTTTTAGTAAAGGCTCTTAAGGTCACATGGAAACTACATTGTGTTTATAGACCTCAGAGTTCTGGACAGGTAGAGACTGAATCAGACACTTAAGGAAACCCTAGCTAAACTAAAATTAGAGACAGGTGAGAACTGGGTAAGTCTCCTCCCATTTACCAGCTCAGGGTTCCTGCACCCCATATGTAAAAGGGCTGACTCCCTTTGAAATCATGTTTGGCTGTCTGCCACCTCTCCTCCCACGGCTAAGGGAGGAAGAGCTAGCTGTGTTATCTACAATAATAGAAATCTCCTCAAGTCTTTGCAGGCACTCCAGAGCAATACAGCGGCTGCAAGGCAAATCATCAGGGCAGCATACCCGGAAGCCCACCCACTGGACCTGGACAGCCCACCTGTGTGTGCTCCTGGCCACCTTGTCTGGGTGAAGAGGCATGACCCAGGTACTCTTGAACCATGGTGAGAAGGGCCATTCCAGGTCATCCTGAGCACCCCAACTGCCGTTAAGGTTGGGGGAAAGAAGCGTTGGATTCATTGAACTCAGGTCAAGAAAGCTGATGAGACTTCTGAAAGATGGACAGCAAGGCGCACCGAGAACCCCGTCAAGGTCAAACTAACATGGGACCCCACATAAGTACCCTTCTTTTATTCCTCCTTACCTGTGCAGAGAATACCCAAGCAATTGAAAACCCCCACCAAGCTCCGGTTTATATGTGGGAAATTACCTGCACCCTAGATGGAAAAGCCATCAGTAGAGTGACCACCTCTGGAGCCCCCACAATTGGGGCTGACCTATGTAAGATATTTGGAGAAGGATGGAATCGCCCTCCTACAGTAAGGGGTATGGGTTATCTAGAGGAAATACTGGGTATGTTGCTGCAAAAACCTATGGGTGTGGGATACTAGACCTTGAGAAAGAGCTTTGGAGGACCCAACATTATGTCCTCGAGAAGGACCACTGGATATGGAAGGGAAGAGGACTATTTTGTGCCTCGTGGGGATGTGAGACATTAGCCCTGTGGAAAAACAGTTGATTTAACAGTGGGGGCTTCTGCTCACCAGGGGCCCCCACTGCTAATTCACGATTGGGAACTGTAACAGATTATTATCCAATCCTTAAACTGGGAGACAGACTATTGGGAGGGAGGTAAGAACTGGGGTATCCGGTTATATGTCTCTGGGCAGGACCCTGGAGCACTTTTTTCCATCCAGTGATGGACCCTACCCTGGGCACGAAACCCTATGGGTTCCTTACGTCCCATTCTCCAACCCGAAACTCAGAGGCCCCCTACGGTGACACTGGGGCCCCCATGGTGACAAGAACCCCCGGATGAAACAACACGGAGATGCCAAAACCAGCTCCAGGACCAACCGAGGCACCAGGAGAACTAAGGCTCCAACAGGAGACATCCCATCGGGGCCTGCTGGGGACACTGGATGCCATATTTCGCTTCCTTAATAAGACCTCCCCCAACATAACCAATCCGGAACCCCTATATTATGTGGGTATCGGGGCAAACATTTCCTTTGAGCAGAATGGGTCTGAGATCCGTAATTGTTCTGTCCAAAGCCTGCCCGAGGGCCTCTGTGTATGGGGACATAAATCCTGCCTTACTCTAGAGGACCAACAGGGGGCTGGAACATGCATAGCCTCAGTGAACTACCTGCTTGGAGTCCTCCCCATACTCGTCTTCATGGACTCAGGTAACAGAACTGCCTCAAGAGTATGATGAGTCCCTAAATAGATATTTTGTAGCACCAGGGGGAACTTGGTGGGCGTGCAGCAATGAGATAGTACCTTGTGCCTTCCCCACTTTTTTGCTTTCACCAACAAATCCTGGCTTATGTATCCTTACTCATATCCTACCACAAGTATACTATTACTCCAGGGAAGGAGGTAGAGAACACTTAAGATAGAACCTAGAAGGAATAAGAGAGTGCCTGTCTTGGTCCCTCTCCTAGTGGGACTAGGCCTGGCAGAATCTACCACCATTTGAACTGCCGCTGTAATAACAGGACATCAGAACTACAAAGAGCTAAGACAACAGGTCGATCAGGACCTCAGCACCCTTGAAAAATCGGTAGGACAGCTAGAAGACTCCTTAAGCTCCCTAGCTGAGGTAATCCTGAAGAACCAGAGAGGATTACATTTATTATTCCAAAAACAAGGAGGCTTGTGCTTGGCATTAGGAGAGGCCTGTTGTTTTTGCACAAACCACTCCAGCATCATTAGGGAGAATCTAAGTCAGCTTAGGAAACTCCTCTTAGATCGGGAAGAAAGGAGAAGGGCCGAAGGAAATTGGTATGAAAACTTGTTCACTTGGTCACCATAGCTGGCTGACTACCCTCTTGTCAGCCATAGCTGGACCTCTGGTCCTCCTGCTCCTCATTTTACTGTATGGCCCATGCTTTGCCAAATGCTTAATAAACTTCATCCAAAGTAGAATACAGGCTATAAAGCTCATAGTCCTCCACACCCATTACCAGTGAATCCCCGGAGAAGGAGAGAAGGAATCTGAATCAACTAATTGATTCACAGTAAAGACCAGTAGGGAATGTTCTGGGCTGCAAACATTGTACAGCTCCTCCATTGCCTGGAGACAGGATGCCTTAGGACAGAGGGAGGTAGAGTAGGTCACTGAACAATGGGTTGGTTGGAGTTTAGAGGGAGTTAGAGATTCAAGCTCTGGCCAAGCGTGTCCAGGCATTGCACCTGTGCCCCAAGTTTCTTGGAAACAGCTGAAATAACTTTTGTAACCTTTGGATTGTCATTGAAAATGTCCTAACTTCCTCTTGTGGTTTTTGTGGTTTCTGAGTATAAATTTGCTATAACACCTATAATCTGCACTGCAGTTCGGCCTTTACTCAGTAGAGTGCTGGAACTGCAGTCACTGGCCAATTTATTAAAGGCTCATAAATTTTGATCTCTGTCTCTGGTAGTCGTCTCTTGCGGGTCGCCCCATAACACAAACCATCTTTTCTGTGAAAGAACAGTGTAGACCAGAGGTTCCCAAACTTGTTTGTGCTGTAGACCCCTTGCCATGTTTTTCGGTTTTGGGTAGACCCCCTACTTACCTGATATTGATTTTTTTGTAAATTTCTAACTGTAGTGAAGTTTAGTGTTAAAATTTAATAAAAAATAATGTACCTACTTTTCTCCGGCATTCTCAAACAAAATAACACTGATTCACTATAATTTGTATGATAAACTACCAGTTTATATTTTTTTAAATATTTTCTCAGCACTTTCCTATTCAAGATTCAGGAAACGAATGAACGTATTTTTCTCACATTCATATTTATAGAGTGATGAATTGAACAAGTCGGTGCAAGTTCGCAAAGCTTTGAGACAAAAATTGGCAAGAATGTTTACTGCGCGTATGCTTGTAACAAGATGATACTGGTTTATCATTATGTGCAGGTTTTTATCCTACAACTTACACAATTTTATAAACATATATAATAAATTTTTTACTTCATAGGTACTTTTATAAATAATCTATATGTTTTTATATTATAAGATAATATGATGTAAGTAAATAGGTACTATCAGTGTATGTTGAGATCCACTATCGTGGACCCCCATTTTCATTTCATGGACCCCCAAATTTTTTTTTTTGCTGACGTAGACCCCTTGCAAGTTGTCATAGACCCCTGGGGGTCGATATAGACCACTTTGGGAATCACTGGTGTAGACAGTCACCATTTTGGACTGTCTGACTTGGCAGCTGCCATGTTGGCCACATGGATTGCCACTCCCCCTAGGGGCTGCCATCTTGAAATAGCAAAGGCCAAACCTTCCCTTTGAATAAGCCAATGTCTTTGTAAGCAATTTGATTAAGTTTTCTAAGAAAGTTACTGAGACCTCCCATGATTCCTCTGTATATGTAAATTAGCTAAAGGGGATACTCTAAAAATATAATTAAAAATTTTAAATGTCTATAATTATAAATAATTATAAATTTAACAAAAAGGAGACATTTAAAATTTTTTAAATCTCTCCCACTAATACTTATAATGTAAACTAAGATTGTTGTTAAAATATTAAATTTGACAGTAAAATAATGGTAAAGTTACTTGTAATATAGCTAGTGATTAGGCAATACAAGCCAGTATTAAGCAGTAGCCCTGTAAGTTACTTAGTGTAAAGAAAGACAAAGATTTTTAAGTAATAGTTTTTGTAGTCTGAGAACTATTTTGAAAGGAAATTAAGAGAGGTTTCTTTCAAACATTTTAAGAACTGTAATTAAAAGTCAATATATTTGACCTGATAAACTGAAGTGAATAATTTATGTTTTTCCTCCCTAATGAAGTTTATGTTAAGTTACTCAAAGACTAATTGCAACTAATGTCAGTTATTGTCCATAACCAGGAGAAGTAAAGTTAAAAGATAAACCTTATTTCAAGTAATTTAAATTGGCTAATTGAAATAAATGAATATTCATGAAAACTTAATTGTATTGGACAAAAAAACTGTTCCTGAAGTATTAACTAAAATTTTTATTGATAGTTCATCTCATAGTAAAATTGCTTAACATGCAATGTATCCAAAGTAGTCATATTTCTGTGCACAAATTAAAATTAAAAGTTATCAAGACTGCACTGTAAATTTTCAAAAAGCCTCCTAATATTGAAATAAAAAAAGGGGGGAGTAGTGGAAAAATATAATATCTTATAAGAAAATAATCCTGGGGGGGAAACCAAGATAGCGGCATAGGTAAACACCTAACTGCAGCCTCACACAAAAATTTCAAAAAAATACAACTAAAATACAAAATGGACATTATCCAGAACTATAGGAAAGTTGACTAGAAATTCTACAACTAGAAGGAAAGAGAAACCCAGAAGGAAAAGAAGAGGAGCTGTAAAAGCCTAAGGTACAGAGACACGGTGCACGGAGAGGAGGGGCGGCCGAGTGCCTGGCTGGCATTCCCTAGCGGGAAGGAGATAAAAGCTCCAGAATGTGCTGAAGCCCAGTTCCAACAGTACTGAACCCCAGTTCTGGATGAGACCCTGGGGACCCAGGCCCAAACAGAGGGAGTCTGGGCTGTGAGGCGGAAACCCAGGGGAGCGGCAAAAGGCAGTCCCGGAGGCACGCACATTACACGCAGAGGACAGACTGTTGACTGTGTCGCTGGATTGCCCTAGTGAGAAGGAGACAAAAGCTATGGACTGTGCTGAGCCCCAGTTCTGACTGCACTGAGCCCCAGTTCTAGGCCAGACCCTGAGTCCCAGGCTCATATGGAGGGAGTCTGGGCTGTAAAGCGGAAACTCAGGGGAGCGGCGAAAGGCAGTCCCAGAGGCGCGCACATTGTGCGCAGAGAACAGACTGTTGACTGTTCCACTGGATTGCCCTAGCGGGAAGGAGACAAAAGCTCCAGACTTCTCTAAACCCCACTTCCAACCCCACTTCCAACTGCACTGAACCCAAGTTCCGAGCTCATTGGGTGAGAGCCTAGACAGTTTGGTAGTGGGCGAAACTCGAGGGCACCTTTCTCTCAGAGGTACTTGCAGCAAGTATCGAAGGACACTGAGGAACACTGAGACTCAGGAACCTTATAGGGTGGAATGAGGGGAAGCCAAGGCTGTAGGCTCCACCCTGAAACTCCGCCCCATCCAAGCTGAGCACAGAAACTTTTGCAATTTTCCAAGTCTATTAGAATAAGGTTGTCTCCTGGCATAGACACAGCTGATCCTCACAGCCAATTGGCCTGGAGGTCAGTTCTCCCAAGTGATACCCAAAACAAGCAAGAATTAACTACAATAAGGCTGTACACACAGTCCACAAAGGGGTGCACCAAGAGGGTCCACCTCAGGTAACTGGGAGACTGAACCACTGAACCATATAGGACACCTTAGCACACAAAGCCACCCTTAGTAAGCGTGAAAATGACGAGACAAGGAAACAGATCACAAACGAAAGAAATGGAGGACAAAAAGCAACTGGATATAGAGTTCAAAACCACGCTTATAAGGTTTTTCAAGAATTTCCTAGGAAAGGGCGATAAAATAAATGAGACCTATGAGGATATGAAAAGGGATCAACTAGAAATAAAAAGGGATCAACTAGAAATAAAGAATACATTGTCTGAAATAAAAAATATTATACAGAGCCCTAAAAACAGGATGGAAGTTCGCAAGAATCAAGTCAAAGATTTGAAACATAAAGAGCCAGAAGACACTCCTCTGCAAAAGCAAGAAGACAAGAGAATCCAGGAAGTTGAAGATAATGTAAGAAACCTCTGGGACAACTTCAAGCAAACCAACATCAGGATTATGGGGGTCCCAGAAGAAGAGAGAGAGCAAGATACCGAAAACATACTGAAAGAAATAGTGACAGAAAACTTCCCCCACCTGGTGAAAGAATTAGACTTTCAAGAACAGAACCCCAAACAAAAGGAATCCAAAGAGGACCACACCAAGACACATCATAATTAAAATTCCAAGAGCAAAAGACAAAGAGAGACTATTAAAAGCAGCAAGAGAAAAGCAGGTATTTACCTATAAAGGAGCACCCATACGATTGTCAGTTGATTTCTCAACAGAAACCATGCAGGCCAGATGGGAATGGCAAGAAATATTCAAGGTGATGAATAGCAAGAACCTACAGACAAAAATACTCTACCCAGCAAAGCTATCACTCACAATCTAAGGCCAGATAAAGAGCTTCACAAATAAAAACTAGCTAAAGGAGTTCATCACTGCCAAACCAGAATTATATGAATTGCTGAAGGAGGTTCTTTAGGAAGAGGAAGAAGATAAAGATAAAAATTATGAACAACAAATACGTAACTATCAACAAGTGAATCTAAAAACCAAGGGAATTAAAAAATCTGATGAACAGCTAAAACTGGTTTGGCTCAGTGGTAGAGCGTCGGTCTGCAGACTGAAAGGTCCCAGGTTCGATTCTGGTCAAGGGCATGTACATTGGTTGTGGGCACATCCCCCCGGTGGGGGTTGTGCAGGAGGCGGTTGGTCCATGTTTTTCTCTCATCGACGTTTCTGGCTCTCTATCTCTCTCCCTTCCTCTTTGTAAAATATCAATAAAATATATATTTTTTTAAATCTGATAAACAATATTAACTGGTGAATATAATAGCATCAGAGGTATGGAAGGGGAGTGAACTGATCATTCTTGGGGAAAAGGGGAGTGGGGGTGCGGGAAGAGACTGAACATAAACTGCGCACCTATGGATGAGGACAATGAGGGGTGGGGAAAGGGCAGAGGGTGGGGTGAGAACCTGGGGGAGGGGAGCAATGGAGGGGGGAAAAAATGAGGAACATTTGTAATAATATGAACAATAAAGATTTAGTTAAAAATGTAGAGAGCTGCTGGAGAAGGCACATGGACATTCTTTTCATTCTTATCAGCTGAGCCCGAGGGCACTGGCAGAATCCTGTTATCAGTACTGATTTCTTAATCCATGTGCTTGGAATGAGGAACAAATAGGATCTTGACTCACCCAGGTCTTGATATGCTAAATCTTGTACCAAAAAATAAGGAACTTACCCAGATTTTGATGAATAGGATCTGGGCACACCCGAAACTCCTTTTGACCTTAAACTGCCCTTTGGAAGCCAATAAATATGCTGTGTTGTCTGTGGTGAGTGTGACTCCATCAGAGAGATGGCACCCACCTAGCTCCCAGCTTTATGAATCTATTTCTGCCTCTTCTCTCTTTCTTTCTCTAATTTCTTAATCCCCAGCTCCTCCCCTCAGGAACCTTTCGTTTTTCCATGCAGGACGTGGAAAAAGGAGAAACACCACATAAAAAGATAAAGAATTAAAATAATCCTATAAGTAAATTACCTCAAGAAATTTTTTTATTTTAAAGATTAATTTTCATTTGTAATACTGATAACAGGACACCCATGAAAACTTACATGCTGTCAAAATAAGCTAAAGGAAAACTGTTTGGGCAAAAATGAAAAAGGATCCTAAGTCAAATTTATAGAAAAGATTCCTTTACTAACCTTTGGCAGATAATATGTTTGTATATTTCCAGAAAACTCCAAAACCATGTGGATTCCTGCAACAACAGATCCCAGAGAGAAACTGACCAGATTGCTCCAGCCACAGACATAGCAGTGGCCCATGAGACAGAGGAGAAACAGTCCAGAAATAGATAGTGAAGACGCCTTGCCATACTAGCCATACTAGCAGTCAGCAGCTGTGTGTCGCTGCAGGTTGCCCAGGACCAAGTCAGAGAAGGTCGGACCTGCATTGCCACCATTTGTCCACCATTCAGGACTGAAATATCATTGCTGACATGTACAAATAAGGAACTGTTTGACATTGAAATTGGGACTAAAGAACTGTTAGCCCAGAAAGAAACTTACTACAGACTAATTCATTTGCTTTTCAGCATAACCACTATTGCTTGTCTCATTTTTGCTCTCATATGTTTATTTCTAGTCTGCAGATGCAAGATTTTTTAAGGAAAAGAAAGAGAGGAGATGTTGGAAGCTGCCCGTTGCCTCTACTAGCAGAAAGAGGTGGACAAGGAACCCGGAATGCTGGTCAACCTTGAGGCTCTGGCAAGAGTCAGAGCCACACACCCACTGTTTAGTGGAGACAATGGTAGCTGAAGCAGCTTCCACCTTTTAGTCTCATGTAAATCCTTACTGATAAGATAGTTTGCCTGTTACTGGAAATTGCCTGCCTAAGGGCTATAGGTGGATCCCAAACCTGAATAAGGGAGCTCAAGGCCAGAGCAAAGCAGAGTCCTCTCTTGGGCTTCCACCGGGCCCCCAATTCCCAAATTAATATTTTCTTGTCTAGTCTCTTTCATTTGTGTGTGGCCTCCTCCCGTGAACCTGTACCCTAAACCACATGGGACATGGGAGGGACACTCACAACTGGGAGTCCAACATAGGGTACTGGCACTGTGTGTCCGCTTTCAAAAGTATCTATTTAGGTCCTTTTCCCATTTTTGGATTGGATTGTTTATCTTCCTTTTGTTAAGTTGTATGAGTTCCCTGTAAATGTTGGAGCAGAAAACTAAGACACTGTAATAGGCTTTCTTTTATTACATGTCCATGTAATAAAAATAGATATTATGAAAAAGGACCAAAGGAAAAGAAAATATGGGGTGAAAAATCAGAGAAATAATGTAAGAAAATGTCCCAGAACCGAAGACACATATTTCTAAGAATGACAGGATCCACTGAGTACCCAGAACAATAAATGAGGCAAGACCACACCATGGTACATCATATTCCCTAGCACCAGGGACAGAGAGAATACGCCCAAAGCTTCCAGCGAGGAAGAAAAGAAAAAAACAAACAAAATAAGGTCACATAAAATGGATCTGAATCCCTGTGCTTCTATTACAGATACCAGGCAGTACATAATGCCTTCAAAATTCGGAGGGAAAATTGTTTCCCACCTAGAATTCTGTAACAGTTCCAAACAATCAAGCAAGTCTAGGGGAAGATGAAGTTACTCAAATACTTCTTAGTAAATACGGGTGTATGCCAAGAAGTGGGACGGCCTGGTGCCAGCTCAGGAGAGTGAAGGGCAGTTCCTGAACTGTATTTGGGCAGTAGTTCCTGATAGAAAAAGAGTCGAGAGAGGAGGAGTAGGAAGATGCAAAGCTCCAATAAAAAATAAAAATGGAGCCGGGACCGGTTTGGCTCAGTGGATAGAGCGTCGGCCTGCGGACTGAGGGGTCCCGGGTTTGATTCCGGGCAAGGGCATGTACCTTGGTTGCGGGCACATCCCCGGTAGGGGGTGTGCAGGAGGCAGCTGATCGATGATTCTCTCTCATCGATGTTTCTAACTCTCTATCCCTCTCTCTTCCTCTCTGTGAAAAATCAATAAAATATATTTAAATAAATAAATAAATAAGTAAATAAATGGAAAGGTTACTGATAAGAATGGGACAAATATTTTAAGTGTTGGGGGAAAAACAACAGTAGATGTATGAGAAAAGCAGGCAAAGGTAAACCCAACACAAGGAAGAGCAGAGCTGAGATAGGTCACCTTTCTCAATGGTTGAATGATACTTGGCAGAGATATAAACACAGGAAAACTGCTTGTTTTAATGAAAAATTACAATGTAGCTGTGACAGGAGTGGAGGATGTGGAAAATGGGGGAGTGGAAGAATGAAGTCCTAATCTACCACAGCCAGAAATCAACAAGCCAAACACTAGGGGGAAAGACGAGAAATAATAACACAGCAAATGATAGTGAAATATGAGGGTAACACTTGAAGAATGAAATAATTGAACAATTGCCTCTAAGAAATGAGACTGAGATGAGGAAAATGGAGAGCATGTTTTTTTTCCTTTTTAATACTATCTGACTTTATAACATATACATGAATTATTTTGATAAAAACTAAATTAAAAAAAGGAAAGCCCTAGCTTATTTGGCTCAGTGGATAGAGGATTGGCCTGGGGACTGAAGGGTCCTGGGTTTGATTCCCGTCAAGGGCACATACCTAGGTTGCAGGCTCATCCCTGGTGCATGCAGGAAGCACTCAATCAATCAAGGTGTCTCTCACATAGATATTTCTCTCTCTATGTCCTTCCCCGTCCCTTCCACTCTCTCTGAGTCAGTGGAAAAATACCCTCGGGTGAGGACTAACTAAAAAAAAAAAGGGAAAACGGCAACATTTAAAATTTGCCATGTTTCGCCGAAACCGATTTGGCTCAATGGATAAAGCATCGGATTGGGGACTGAAGGGTCCCGGGTTCGATTCCGGTCAAGGGCATGTACCTTGGTTGCAGGCATATCCCCAGTAGGGGGTGTGCAAGAGGCAGCTGATCGATGACTCTCTCTCATCGATGTTTCTAACTCTCTATCTCTCTCCCTTCCTCTCTGTACAAAATCAATAAAATATATTTAAAAAAAAAAATCTCTGGTATTCCATAACAACTTTAAAATAAATAAATAAATAAATAAATAAATAAATAAATAAATAAATAAAATTTGCCATGTTTCTCTCTACATTTTCAAGCAACCTTACCTTTTGTATGGTGTATTCATAAACAAGAGAACTTTTAGCCCAGGCCCCCAGAGTGCTTGCTAGGCAGGAAAGACCAAGGGAAACTGATCCCTGGGCCCTCTCAGAATTTACGGATTCAACATTTCTAGAGGAGTGCTCTGCACATTTAGAAGGACCTCAAATGAATCTTACCATCAAGCTAGTTGGGGAAATGCTGACTAGTGAGTTAACCCAACATACACACTACAATGCCTAGGAAAAAAACCCAGTCACTTTTTTCTGGAAGGACCTTCCGTTTGCTTGGTACCACAGCACAGTCTTAGCGAATACTGGGACCAGTAAACTCAGTGTGTATCTGGTTTTCTAAATCAGCTGACAGCTCAGCTCTCCTTGTACCAGCTCTGGAAATTCTTTTCATTAAATTAACAGGATCCTTAGAGCCAACAGAGAATGTTTCAATCATTAACAATAAAAACACAACAATCCACATCGATAATTTCCTATTTAAATTTTCAAGTAATCAAAGGTTTATTCAACTTAGGCAACTATAGGTTGCAAATACCTTCTAGAATTTCTCTAGGATCCTGATATCCTCTGGCTTTTTACTGTGAACTTTGTGAGTATCCACTATTCATGTTCTGGAAGCATCGTCTCCATGTTCACCCTGCCAGTGTATATTTCTTTTCCCATATGATACCTTGGTCATCTTCATTTATGTAAATGCCATAAAATACACAGCTCTTTACAGTCTTGAAAATGCTCTAATGTAATTATCTTAACTTATAATCATGGAATGCTATTAATACTTTGAGTATCTGGATACCATGTATATTTATCTCATGTCTCGTCAAAGCCATCTTACGAGGTACGGATTATTAATGCCTCTGCTCATATGAAGAAACTGGCTGAGGTTGGTCATGTGGGGACTGGGCACAGCCACCGCTTCCAGGCCAGCTGTCTTCTGTGGGCTGCCTCCAGTTTTCCTGTTTGAAGCAACAATTATTTCCACATGTGTCATGATATGAAAAAGTTCAGGAAGTACTGGGTTAATCCAGACCTGCTTTGATCATCAATCAAAAGATTAAAAATATGTAGGGGTAACAGAATCAGTACAACAGGACTTCTTTAAAATGCTGGTATAGAAAAAAGCACTAACAGCCATGATATAGGTCCATACTACTGATTTCTAATATTCTTTTATTTATTTATTTTTGGGGAGAGAAAGATATGGAGACATGGATTTGTTGTCCCACTTATTTATGCATTCATTGTATGTGTCCTGACTAGGGATCGAACCCACCACCTTGGCATATCAGAACGATGCTGTAACCAACAGCTACCAGGCCAGGGCTCTCATATATTTTTTTTTCTGTCTGCGCTCCCTCTGTCATGCCCCACTTAGGAAATCTTAAGGTGTATTCCAACAACCCTCAATAAAGTAACCTCCAAATATAAATGTTAGCTCACTGGCATAACTTTAAATTCTGGGGTAAAGAGCAATCATGGTTCCCTAGGCCAATACTAAATGTACTAAAGATAAGTCTGAAATAAATTCCACTTGTTAAGAGAAGTCCTTAAATGTCAGTGGAAAAACTTTATAGAATGAAGCTTAGAGCTGTAAGGATCTCCTTTTAAAAGACAAAAAACTGAAGCCCAAATTATTTAAGTTCACAAGCAGCTGAACTGGTGCCAATTCCCAGATCTCTGGCTCCCAACTGCACTTTTTTTTTTTTTTTTTTTTTTTTTTTTTTTAGTAATATATTTTTATTGATCTCAGAGAAAAAAAAGAGAGATAGAAAAATCAATAATGAGAGAGAATCATTGATTTGCTGCCTCCTGCGAGCCTGCCTCTCGGACACGTGCCCTGTTAGGGATCAGACTGTGACCTCCCAGTTCATAGGTGAATGCTCAACACTGAGCCACACTGAGCCACACTGACCCGGCCCAACAAATGCACTTTCTAGGACACCTCCAGAGCTCCCACTGATGCTTCTCTGACTCTCTAAAACCATAAAACAATGTCCAAGTACTTCCTGCTCCTCAGGGAAACTGAATTGCTGATTAATATGCAACTAGCAAATCATTGTTTGAGAAGCCAGCACTTAACCTTATGCCACTAATTAAACTTAATTAAATTTGTGATATTTAAACACAAGTAGTCCTTATTTATATCTGTGAAATAAAAAGGCAGCTTTGTTTCTGCATAGATCAGAAACATCCTTAAAAATGAATTAAGGCCCTAGCCGATTTGGCTCAATGGATAGAGCGTCAGCCTGTGGGCTTTAGGATCCCAGGATCCCAGGGCACATGCCTGGGTAGCAGGCTTGATCCCCAATAGGGGTGTGCAGAAGGCAGCCAATCAATGATTCTCTCTCATCATTGATATTTCTCTTTCTCTCCCACTTCCTTCTTCTCTGAAATCAATAAAAATGTTTTTTAAAAAGGAAAAAGATGAATTAAGTTCTATATATTGTTATTTTGGGGGCACTTGATATATTATGATATAGCAAAATCTCTAAGTAGCGGTTGCCAGAGAGGAAGAGGATAAAGGACAAATACATGGTGATGCAAGGAGACTAGACTTGGAGTGATGAGCACAAAATCAAGGCCACAGGTGTCATTTTACAAAGTGGTACGCCTGCCATAGCCAGGTAGCTCAGTTAGTTGGAGCATCATCCTGATGCGCCAAGATTTTGGGTTTGATCTCAAGAAGCAACCAATGAATGTAGCAATAAGTGAAAAAAACAAATCGATGTCTCTCTTTCGCTCTCCCGCTTAAAAAAAGAAAAATCAATAAACTCTATTGCTTTAAAAAAATTATAAAAGGAAACTTATTAACCAATGTTACCCCAATAAATAAAATTTTAAAATATATGTACATATGCCATCTTTGAACTCTAAATAATGAAAACAGCACAAATAGAATTTTCTTCCTTGTACTGACAATACAGTCCAGATGAGTCAACCAAAAACAGAATGTGAGATTGCTGCAGAAGTGGAATAAACTGCCTAACGCAGGATTAGCTGACTGAGGAAGAAGGCAAAATAGCTTTAAAAAAAACAAGATACCATATTTGCATAAATTCTTCTGCACTTAGCAGCTCTACTTTATTTATTTTTAGTTTTCAATCAAGCTTTTAATGAAAAGATCATAAAATAACAGTTTCTCATCACTGTACATTAAGACTGCACACTTTTGAATGGAGAGATCAGTCGTAGGTGAATTGCTTTTCTATGACACGTGAGGGCTGCGAACTTGCAGCTCCGACCTGAATTTATCCAAACTCTCGAGGGAAGTGAACTCAACGTGATGACTGACAGCAGGGGTGGCCAGTACAGGAGTGCGATCACAGGTGTCCCTCCCCCTTTCTGGGAAGGGCATAAGGTAAGGACATGATCCCTCTTCCAGTTCCAATTAAATAAAACAGCTAGTCGAAACCGGTTTGGCTCAGCAGTAGAGTGTCGGTCTGTGGACTGAAGGGTCCCAGGTTCGATTCCAGTCAAGGGCATGTACCTTGGTTGTGGGCACATCCCCGGTAGGGGGTGTGCAAGAGGCAGCTGGTCGATGTTTCTCTCTCATCGACGTTTCTAGCTCTCTCTCTCCCTTCCTCTCTGTAAAAAATCAATAAAACATATTTTTTTAAAATTAAAAAAAATAATAATAAACAAAAGTTATAACCCCATCCTTCTCCCTCCCCCTCGAGGTATTTATGACTGGGCCAGTACCCAACCTGGGGTCCCCCAAGTGGGGAGGGGGAAAGCAAGTGATGGGTAGGGTACAGGGAGGCTCCCCTCAGCACCTGGCCCCACAGGGCACTGCCAAGAGGGGGGGCCTGGAGATCCTCCCTGTCCCAAGTGAGGTCTGTTATGCAGCATTTCTGAGGTCAATAAATTACAGCAATAAATAGCAAGGTGAGGTAGGGGGAGGAGTTCCTGGTAGAAAAAGTGGGGTGACTGAAACTGGGAGGACTGGGCAGCCTCAATTCCCACAGTGCATACCCACCCCCTCGTTTGGAATGTCAGACTGAGGCTCTGGTTAGTTCCCTCTCCATCCCCTCTCCTGGCATCGGATTCACAGGTTCAATAGCATCTGCCCCAACGTGGCTCTGGGGAAGAGCAAGGCCTTGGTCCCTCAGGGGCAGAGCAGAGATCCCTTGTTTGTTCGCCGGAGGCCTGGTGCCTCTGCTTTTGTCCCCAAAGTCAGGGGACAGGACGGACACAGTGACCTCTTCCCTGAGCCCTGCCCTTCCAGCTGCCCAGGCTTCACCCCAGCTCAGGACGGTTGCATGGATGGCGGCTGGGGTCTGCTTGCCCAGCCAGCCAGCCCAGATCTCACTCCTGCACTCGGTCAAGTCCAGTGGATACTGATGGGGTGGGGTTAGAGGGCAGCCCGGCCCCGAGTGGTGACTAACAGGAAGCACGCGCATGGCTGCGTGGGGTTCTGAAAGCCGTCTGGGTCCGGATTGCTCGTTCACAGGCTGAGGTGTATGGCTATGCAGCGAGTCTCTGCGATTCTTATTTGCTTAAAGGTTCGTCTTTGTTTTGCAACCCTGGACGAGCCCCTGCAGTGGCTCGGTCTGGCAACGGCGTGTGGCGGCAGAGCCTGGGCTGCCTCTCGCTTGCCCCAAGTCTGAGAAATAAATACATTCATTACTGTACAAACATACTGATACAAAAACAACACTGTTCAGAGTGTTTGCACCATCTGTGTTGGTAAGACCAGCCTAGTAAGCCCCTCCTGCCTCTGGTGGTGGTGGGGTGGGTCCCCAGGGACCGGGACCAGCCAGAATCAATGGATGTGCAAAGGTCCTGGCTTTTTGGCTTGAGAGGGACCCTCACATCAACCCACCCCGGGATCTCAGGCAGAGAGAGGTGGGCTCACTGCCATCCCAGGCCCAAGCCCAGCCTCGGTCTTGTGGTCAGAGCCAACAGCACGCCGCTGTGCCAACTGGCGGTACCGTCGCCCTCAGGGGAGACATGGTCTCCCAGGGCCGTGCTCTCCGAGACGAAGATGCTGCCACCGCGGAAGTAACGCCAGAGGAGTCTCCGAACTTCCCCGCGTACCCACGTGTCCTCTCCTCACGCCCGCCGCTCTAACTGCGGTTAACGGACGGCGCGAGCGCTCAGCGTGCGCGCCCACGTGACCCGGCCCGGGTTTACCCCGCCCCTCCACCCCACGTGACTCGCACGGCCCCGCCCCCCTCAGTCTGAAGGGTCGCGGCTCGCCCTCCCTCCTCGGCAAGATGGCGGCGCCCAGCTGGGGCGTGCTGCGCCCCCGGGTTCGGGGTTCCGGGCAGGGTGTGGGCAGTCTCCTCTGTCTCGTGCCAAAGCCATTTTGTACCGCCGCCGCTGCTGGTGCCTCTAAGCCCCTGGACGCCCAGCAGTTAGCGGAGAAGCTCCGAGCCCAGAAACAGGAACAAAAGGCGAAGAAGGAGCCGGTGAGTCCGGAGGGAAAGACTTCAATTCCCAAGAGGCAGTGCGCTCTGGGTTCCCTGGCGGGCGAGGGTCCTCTGGGAGAATGCAAGTCAAGGTCCTGGTCGGTGGTGGAGAATGGAGAGGAAGCGAAGGGAAAGATCTGCAGCTTGCGGTGCCTTCCTGTGGGGCTGGTCCTTGGGTCCTGCGGGCTCTATGCTAAGCATCCCCCTCTCAATTTCGGGGGAAGACGCGAGTCTACTGCAAAGATAACAGCGATGCTCTCCCTGCCCAGATGCTCACCCACCCAGACTTCTTGAAGATCTTCCCCATCAAGCATGTTCCCATCGCTTTTTCTCTCCCCGTAGGAGCTCAAAAACCCGGTCCAGCGGAGAGTGCACGAACTAGTGCGGTTCACGCAGCAGTTGCAACGAGTCCACCCCAACGTGCTCGCTAAGTCACTGAGCCGGGGGATTGTCCACCAGGACAAGGACCTTGTGGTCATCAATAAGCCCTATGGTATCCCTGTGCATGGTAAGGACCACGTGGGAAAGGGAGGGAGGGAGGCCGCTGCTGCTTTCTGCCACAATTAGGGGCAACACTCAGGGGGCTCTCAGCAGCCTTGCATTCAAAATAATTTAAAATTTTAATATATTTTTTATTGACTTCAAAGAGGGAGAGAGACACAGAAACATGATGAGAGAGAATCATTGACTGGCTGCCTCCTGCAGGCCCCCACCGGGGACCGAGCCTCATCCAGGCATGTGCCCTTGACCGGAATTGAACCTGGGACCCTTCAGTCTGCAGGCTGACAGTCTGTACACTGAGCCAAACCAGCTAGGGCTGGACATCTTGTTAAAATGCAGATTTTGTTGGATAGTCTGAGTTGGGGGCCTGAGGTTCCTTTCTAGCAAGCTCCTGGGCATAAGGATGTTGGGAGACCCTGGATACGGCCCTGGGAAGCGTTGACAGTTAATCTAGTGAGGGCTTTCTTTCCCAAGCAGAGTTCTTTGGTGGGGCTTTTCCTGGCCACTCAAACCTGTCTTTTCCTATCGTAGGTGGCCCTGGGGTCAAGCTCTGCATCAGCGATGTCCTACCTATCCTGGCAAAGGTGCTTCATGGCCACAAGGCAGAGCCCCTGCATCTGTGCCACCGGCTCGACAAGGAGACTACAGGCGTCATGGTGTTGGCTCGGGACAAGGAGGTGGCACACCAGGTCCAAGAGCTCTTCAGAACCCGGCAGGTGGTGAAGAAGTACTGGTATGGAGCCAGCCGATAGCGGTAGAGGGGGTAGGCGTGAAGGCATCCCTTTTTTCTATTCATGCATTCATACAGCGGCCACTCCTGTTACCAGGAGGCAGTGTACTAGGACCCGTGGCCATTGGAAAGGTGTGGGAAGCAGATTTAGTGCTTTGAGCATTCGAGTCGCTCCTAATAATGGCTATACATGAAGACCATTGAAAATTTATACAAGTAATACATGATTTCTGTGATCAAGCAGTCAAATGACAGAAATAAAGCACAAAACTCCTGGAGAATCCATCCACTCTGTCATTTTCGTCCCTTCCCTTAGGGCAGTTTGCTTTTTATTCTTCCCGTCCTGTGTCAACATGTGTGTGTGTGTGTGTGTGTGTGTGTGTGTGTGTGTGTGTGTGTATATATATATATATATATATATCACATTGTACAACGTACATTGTACTTTCTTTACACACCTAACTCTGTGTTTTGGGGATCTTTTCATGTTAGTGCATATAGGTTACCTCAGTTTGTTTTTTAAAAGTATATTTTATATATATATATATATATATATATATATATATATTTATTTATTTATTTATTTATTTTTTACAGAGAGGAAGGGAGAGGGATAGAGAATTAGAAACATCAATGAGAGAGAAGCATTGATCAACTGCCTCCTGCACACTCCCTACTGGGGATGTGCCCGCATCCAAGGTACATGCCCTTGACTGGAATCGAACCTGGGACCCTTCAGTCCGCAGGCCGACACTCTATCCATTGAGCCAAACCGGTTAGGGCCATACTCATTTTTAAAGGCTGGAATGAAAGACCATGTTATCGATATAATTTTTTTCTCTGTTTCCCCTCCCCAAATATTCTGCAATAAACTTACATTACTTGAGGAGTAAAAGAGCTAGGATGTAAGAATCGTATCAAGCTCTCAGGCCACACACTTTACCAAGAGGTAGTTTGGGACCCTCTGATCATAGGAAGGGGCCACAGCAGGTCCGCTGTGAAAACCTGCAAGCAGCCAAACCCGACGAATGCCTCACTCACTCTTGTGGCCTAAGCAGGGTCTGTGTCCTCCGCCATCTCCCCAGGACCATCACTGTACGCATCCCTGTGCCCTCAGCAGGCGTCGTGGATATCCCCATCTTGGAGAAGGAGGTGCAAGGGCAGAAGCACCACAAGGTGGGTGAGCCACCTCCCTGGGGGGAGTCGGGGCGGGGGGGGCGTTCTGCTCGTCCATTGGAATCACATCTGGGTTTCTTTGGCTTCAGATGACGCTGTCCCCAAGCTACCGCATGGACAACGGGAAGATGGTGAAAGTGCGGGCCAACCGGAGCGCACACGTGGCTGTGACTGAGTACCAGGTGCTGAGCAGCACCGTGTCCTCCGCCCTCTTGGAGCTCCACCCTATCACTGGTGAGGGGACTGCCACACCACGGCAGGAGGCACCACGGTCCCACAGGGTGCCCCGTGCTGCTGGGCTCTGTCCTCCTGAGCAGCTGGTATGGTGGGGGCGGAATTGCAGCTGACTTGTCGGAAAACCTGGGAGCTTCAGGAGGGATAACAGTTAAAAACACTAGGTAGCTGTCTGGCCGGCGT
This sequence comes from Pipistrellus hanaki, assembly GCF_964339955.1. Taxonomy (NCBI): domain Eukaryota; kingdom Metazoa; phylum Chordata; class Mammalia; order Chiroptera; family Vespertilionidae; genus Pipistrellus; species Pipistrellus hanaki. The sequence goes on along the minus strand of NC_140505.1, from coordinate 87,985,661 downwards.
GGCTCAGGTGAAGATCGACCTACGAGTCAGGAGATCAGGGTTCAATTGCCGGTCAAGGGCACATGCCTGGGTTGTGGGCTCGATACCCATTGTGGGGCATGCAAGAGGCAGCTGATGGGTGATTTTCTTTCATTGATGTTTCTATCTCTCCCTCTCCCTTCCTCTCGGAAACCAATAAAAGTATACATCAAAAAAACAAACAACAAAAGGAAACAGTAGGTAGCAGAAAGATATAATTTGTTTATAGTTATTTAAAATAGTGCCAGGTGGTTTCTCAAAAAAATGACGCTTAGAATTACCATGTGATCCAGCAGTTCTATCCCTGGGTATACATCCAAAAGAATTGAAAGCAGGGATTCAAAAAGATGCTTGCACACCAATGTTCCTAGCAGCACTATTCACAGTAGCCAAAATGAAAACATCCCACATGTCCACTGACAGATGGATAGATGAGCAATGTGGTATATCCACGCAGTGGAATATTATACAGCCTTAAAAAGGGAGAAAATTCTGACAAGTGGTGCAGCAAGGAGGGACCTTGAGGGTGTTATGCTGAGCAAAATAAGCCAGACACAAAAGGGCAAATATTGTATGAGTCCAGTGATATGAGATGCCTAGATTCGACCTAATATAGGCTGGTGGTCCCAGGGGCTAGAGGGGAAGGAGATAGGGAGCTATTTTTAAAAAAATAAAATTTATTTTTTTAAAAATAAAATTTATTTTTTATTTTTAATATATTTTTATTAATTTCATAGAGAAAGGGAGAGGGAGTGATAGAAACATCAATGATAAGAGAGAATCATTGATCAGCTGCCTCCAGCACCCCTTTCACTGCATTGCATATGCCCCTGACTGGAATCGAATCTAGGACCCTTGAGTCCAGAACCGACGATCCATCCACTGAGCCAAACCAGCTGATGTTTAATGGGTACAGTTATAGTTTGTGACAAAGCAAAATTTCTGAGATGGATGGTAGTGCTGGTTGCACAACAGTATGAATGTACTTATGGCCACTAAGCTATACACTTAAAAGGGTAATTTTTATGTTATATATTTTGTCACAATAAAAAATAAATGTTAAAAACATGTAAAACAATACTATTATGTTATATAATAAAACTATTTTTTGAAAAAGCATGGCAGAGATAGACACCAGGATGATGCTAATGGTTAGCTGTGGTGGGGAGGGGAATGAGGGGAAGGGGAAATTGCAGGTGTAACAGTATTTATAATGTTTACTCCCTAATAGCTTATAGGTTGTTATATTGTTCTTTATACTTGAATGTACCAGTAGTTGGGGCTTTGCCAGCTTACTGTGCTTTGAGTTAATGGAGTAGAAGCAGATGCTGCCAGTGGCACTGTTCTGTAGCCACTCACAAGTCTTCTCTCTCTTTTTCTTAAAGGAGTAAAACATCAGCTTCGTGTTCACCTGTCTTTTGGATTGGATTGCCCAATCCTTGGCGATCATAAGTACTCGGACTGGAATAAGTTGGCCCCTCAGGTAACACAGATTTGACCCAAAATGCAGCCGACTATGGGGCAGAACTTGGGCCTCCCCATGTGATCCCCTAGTGCAGTCGTTGGCAAACTGCGGCTCATGAGCCACATGTGGCTGGCGAGCTGCATTTGCCACTCTGTTGACTAATAAGTTTGCCAACCATTGCTAGACTAAATGTCACCATGTAGTTGGAAGCTGTGAGGATTAGGCAATTGTGGCATATTGTGTGCAAAGAGGTAAAGGGTAGTATATGACAGTGGTCAGCAAACTCATTAGTCAACAGTGCAGCAAACCGTGGCTTGCGAGTTGCATGTGGCTCTTGAGGGGCGTACCGAGGGGTGTCAGACTCGGCAGCACCAGTTACCAGCATAGGGAGAACAGGAGCAGCCTGCTGCTGCCCTCATGCCCCTGCAGGGCCTCAGCAAACCTTTCTGCTGCTTGATTGGTCTCAGACTTTGGGGTTTTTAAAATATATATGTATTTTTTACTGGTTTCAGAGAGGAAGGAAGCAGGAGAGAGAGAGAGAAAGAGAGAGACATCAATGATGAGAGAGAATCATTGATTGGCTGCCTCCTGCATGCCCCACACTGGAGATCAAGCTTGCAACCCAGTCATATGCCCTGACCAGGAATCTGACCGTGACCTCTTGGTTCATAGGTGAACGCTCAACCACAGAGCCACGCTGGCCGGGAAGGTTTCTGGTTTGTTAGGAGGCTGTGGGGAAAGGGGCTCTCTGAAGGCTCATAGTCACCGTTCATGCTGCTGAAGAGCCGTGCTAGGCACTTCCAGTCCTGGTGCCCCAGCCATTCCTTGGTGGGCAGAGAACTGACCACTCCGGCCTCCCTGCTGTGGCGGGGTGCTCCCACCTGGGTTCCCAGCCCTTCCTGTCCGTGCTTCTGCGAGAGGCTGCCATGCTGCCTCTCCCGGGGGTGCTTGGGTCCGGGGCCTCCATGCCAGGCTTCTCACATGCATCTGGTCAAGGGTGCGCTGTCGCTGGTGCCGCTCTCACAGGGTGTCTGTTCTTTGTGCAGAAGCTGTCTGCCGGCACTCTGCGGAAGCTGGGGCTGCCACAGGCGAAGGCCCGCCACCTCCCTCTGCACCTGCATGCCCGCCAGCTCGTCCTGCCTGCCCTGGGGTCCAGGAAGGAGGAGCTCAACCTGGTCTGCAGTCTCCCTCGCTACTTTGTACGCTCTGTGAGCCGCCTGGGCCTAAAGCTGCCGAGTCAGGATCCAGACGAGCTACAAAGCTGAGCCCCTGGGAGCTTAGGGGAGATAGCTGGACAGTGCGCACTGGCCTTGAATTCTTCCCTTTGTTGAATGGATGCGGCTAACTTCTCCTATGGGACAGCCTCCAGAAGAGCCAAGCGAGGAGCTGAAAGACTCCAGCTGCTCAGGGCTCTTACTGGAAACTGATGTGTATTTTCTGATCCTGGGCCACAGCCTGGGAAAGCCCGTGGGAAGTCTCCCTGCCAAAATGGACAAGAGCCCAGGACCAGGCAGGTGGGGGTCACTGATTGGGAACCGAGAACTGCAGCCCGGAACCTGTGAGCAGGCATTTTTCACCCAGCAATAAAGTTCTTGGTCCACCAGGCAGGCTCCTGTGGTTGGGAGGCGCGTGTTTGGTACTGGCAGATGAGAACTTCAGAAGCAGCCCGTCACAGTCCCTGGAACTGCGGGACCATGAGCAAGCCCTTCTGCTTCATTTTCCATCTCAGGTTTTGTAGACACAGAATTCAGGGATTCCCTCCAGCTCCAGCCTGTGAGCCATGCTTCACCTGTGATCCTGGGACCTGGGACGGGTGCATGACAGCAGGGAAGCAGATAAAAACGTAGGCAGATAACAGGAAGGAGTGGCGCGGGCAGGTGTACACGTGGTGAGGGCACACACCGTCTGAAGAGGGCATTGGATAGCTCCATCTGGGTGTGGCTGTGTGGGAACAGCTGTTATAATTATTTTCAGTCAGGAAATCCAGATGTTTATGTGAAATGTCCCCGTATGTGGCTAAGTAAAGCAATTAAAAAAACTCCAGGTCAATTGGCTGTGAGCAATTAAATATTTTTATTAATTTCAGAGAGAGAGAGAGAAATATCAACAATGAGAGAGAAACATTAATGAGCTGCCTCCTACATGCCCCACACTGGGATTCGAGCCCACAACCCAGATATGTGCCCTGACTGGAATTCGAACATTGACCTCCTAGTCCATGAGTTGACATCAATCACTGAGCCACGCTGGCTGGGCCAAATATAAATTTTTATGTACATGCATATTTTTATTGATACACTCCTAGGAGTGCAATTGCTGGGCCATATGGTAACTCTTAGTCATACAATAATTTTGCTTAACACTTTGAAAAAATATATATTTTATTGATTTCTTAGAAAGAGGAAGGGAGAGAGAGAGGAACATCGACAAGAGAGAGTCATCAATCAGCTGCCTCTTGCATTCCCCCTACTGGGGATGTGCCCGCAACCAAGGTACATGCCCTTGACCAGAATCGAACCTGGGATCCTTCAGTCCGCAGGCTGACGCTCTATCCATTGAGCCAAACCAGTTTCAGCTGATTAACACTTTGTAGAATTCCAAATTTTTCCAAAGCATTTGCACTATTTTCCTTACCAACAACAGTGTATCACGGTTCAGTTTATCAACACTTGCTACCATGTTTCCCCGAAAATAAAACATCCTCCAAAAATAAGACCTACTTACAGGTTTCCTTCTGAGTGAAATATAAGGGATCCCCCCAAAAATAAGGCCCCAGTAGGCTCTGTCTCAGAATGAAAATTAATTTACTGGAGGATCCAAGATGGCTGCGCCCAGGTGAACACCTAGCCGCAGCCTCACACAACAATTTCAATAAAATACAACTAAAATATAAAACGGACATTGCCCAGAACTACAGGAAGATTGACTGACTGGAAATTCTACAGCAAGAAGCAAAGAGAAAACCAGAAGGAGGAGCGGAGGAGCTGGAAAAGCCCAAGGTATGGAGACGCGGCGCGATGAGAGGATGGAGCCAGAGAGGAGGGGGAGGCGGAGTGCCTGGCGGGCGTTCCCTAGCGGAAAGGAGATAAAACTCCGACTGTGCTGGGCCCCCGACTGCTCTGAACCCCAGTTCTAGGCCAGACCCCGGGGACTCAGGCTCAGGCATAGGGAGCCGGGCTGTAAGGCGGAACCCCAGGGAGCGGCGAAAGGAGGCCCCGGCGGCTCGCACACTGCGCACAGAGAAGGGATGGTCGGCTGTGCCGCAGGATTGACCTGACAGGAAGGAGACTGGGGCTCCAAACTGCTCTGAACGCCACCTCCAACTCCACTTCCAACTGAACTGAATGATGGGCTCATTGTGGGAGAGCATAGACTGTTTGGCAGCAGGCAAAAATCGAGGGCACCTTTCTCTCTGAGGCGCCGGCAGCGAGCACTAAAGGACCTGCATAGGGCAGGGCTGACGGAAGCCAAAGCTGCAGGCTCTACCCTGAAACCCCGTCCCATCTGTAACTGCGAAATGCGACAATAAAATAAATCACAAACGAAAGAAATGGAGGACAAAAAGCGTCTGGATATAGAGTTCAAATCTACACTTATAAGGTTTTTCAAGAATTTCCTAGAAAAGATGGATAAGACCTCTAAGGATATGAAAAGAAATCAACTAGAATTAATAAGGAGTCATCAAGAAATGATAAGGGATCAACAAGAAATAAAGAATACATTGTCTGGAATAAAAAATATTTTACAGAGTCCTAAAAACAGAAGGGAAGATCGCAAGAATCAAGTCAAAGATTTGGAACATAAAGAGCCAGAAGACACTCCTCCACAGAAGCTAGAAGGCAAGAGAATCCAGAAAATTGAAGATAATGTAAGAAACCTCTGGGACAACTTCAAGCGAACCAACATCAGAATTATGGGGGTCCCAGAAGATGAGAGAGAGCAAGATATCCAAAACATACTGAAAGAAATAGTGACAGAAAACTTCCCCCACCTGGTGAAAGAATTAGACTTACAAGTCCAGTAAGCGCACAGAACTCCAAAGAAAAGGAATCCAAAGAGGACCACACCAAGACACATCATAATTAAAATTCCAAGAGCAGCCGGGACCGGTTTGGCTCAGTGGATAGAGCGTCAGCCTGCGGACTGAAAGATCCTGGGTTCGATTCTGGGCAAGGGCATGTACCTTGGTTGCGGGCACATCCCCAGTGGGGGGTGTGCAAGAGGCAGCTGATCGATGATTCTCTCTCATCAATGTTTCTAACTCTCTATCCCTCTCTCTTCCTCCCTGTGAAAAATCAATAAAAAAAATATTTTAAAAAAAATAAAATTCCAAGAGCAAAAGACAAAGAGAGAATATTAAAAGAAGCTAGAGCAAAGAAGATAGTTACCTATAAAGGAGCACCTATACGATTGTCAGCTGACTTCTCAACAGAAACCATGCAGGCCAGAAGGGAATGGCAAGAAATATTCAAGGTGATGAATAGTAAGAACCTACAGCCAAAGATAATCTATCCAGCAAAGCTATCACTCAGAATCGAAGGTCAGATAAAGAGCTTCACTAATAAAAAAAAGCTAAAGGAGTTCATCAACACCAAACCAGAATTATATGAATTGCTGAAGGGGGTTCTTTCAGACGAGAAAGTAAACAAAGATAAAAATTATGAACAACAAATAGGTAACTATCAACAAGTGAATCTAAAAACCAAGGAAATTTAAAAAAAAAAATCTGATGAACAATATTAACTGTTGAATATAATAGAATCAGAGGTATGGAAGGGGAGTGAACTGACGATTCTCGTGGAAAAGGGGAGGGGGGCATGGGAAGAGACTGAACATAAACTGTGCACCTATGGATGAGGACAATGGGGAGTGGGGAAAGGGCAGAGGGTGGGGTGGGAACCTGGTGGAGGAGAGCAATGGTGGGGGGGAAAAAAGGAACATTTGTAATAATATGAACAATAAAAACTTATTAAAAAAAAGAAAATTAATTTACTGTAAACTGCTCGCTAGGGCCGCCCCAACTGGCATCTAGCAGCCAGTGACGTTACTCGGAGTCCTGACGTCACTGCTGTGTGGAGGCAGAGCAGAGGTCAGAGTGAGCAGTGAGCACGAGGCAGGAGAGGAGGAGACTTTCGCAGATGCATGTAGAAGAACAGGAGGATTAGAACAGATGGGACACGGCGAAGGTGCTGAGTGTTGGTCTGTCTCTGCTGACACTACCTGATGCTCACGGCCTCCCTCATGATGACTGAAGGTTCTCAGTCAGTGGCAGACCCTGCTCCTGCCCAGATCCAGGCCCCAGCAAGCCCAGTGACAGTCCCCAGGCAGGCCCCAGGGGGTAAATGTCTGATAAAAGGGTAGGGGGGATGTCTGGTGAAGGTGTTCAGTGGCACAGGGGTGGTGGAGGGGGATCACTTAAAATGATGCAGGAGGATCAGAGGGGGCAATCAAAATGACACAGGAGGATCAAAAGGGGTTACTAAAATAGTAATCCCCCCTCTGATTCTCCTGTGCCATTTTGATTCCCCCTTCTTATTCTCCCCCCACCCCGTGTCATTTTAAGTGATCCCTCTCCCCCGACCTTGATACCCCAATTCTTTTTTTTTTACCCCTAGAAATGAGCGCAAAAAGAAAAAGCTACTCCGTGGAGTACAAGAAAGGAATCGTGGAAGACTCTTGGGGCCAAAATCTTACTGCTTTCTGCAAAGAGATGTTGAGTATCCAATTGGTCCGAAAATGGCGAGCAGAGTATAGTAACCTCATTGAACAAGTGGACAAGGGAAATGCTATTGTAAAAAGTGCAAGTGTGGATCAGGTCGGCAACCATTATTTTCCGAGCTGGAAGACCTGATATGTGAATGGGTTGTAGACAGGAGAGCAAAGGCTTTGGTTGGGAATAGGGCTCAGATTCAAGAATTTGCCCTTGCAATACCCACCAGCCAATCAGGAGTGAGTATGCAAGTTAACCCAACAAAGATGGTGGTGGCCATCTAGCTGGAGTGAGCAGTAGTCTTGGATTTCCCCTGGCAATGGAGGAAGCCAAGCTTCCTGCCCCTCCTGGCATCCGCTCAAGGATGGGCTGGAGGCCTGGGTCGCTGGGGGGCATGGCCAGCCTGAAAACAGCCCTCAGCCCTCAGCCCTGAAAGGGCTATGGCCAGGCTGAAAATGGCCTTCAGCCCCTTACCCAGTCTGACCATGCCCCCATGGAGTAAGAGTCCCTGCTGGGGTCCTGGCCAGCCTGCAAACAGCCATCAGCCCCTCATCCAGGCTGGCCAGGCACCCCAATGGGAACCCCCATCCTGAAGGGGTTGTGGCCAGCTTGAAAACAGCCCTCAGCCCCTCACCCAGGCTGGCATCGCCCCCCAGTGGGGACTCTCACCCCATGGGGGTGTGGCTGGCTTGCACACCACCACAGGCCCCTCACCCAGGGTGCCCCATGCCCCAAGGCAATCCCACCCTGATCCAGGACACCCTTCAGGGCAAACTGGCCAACCCCCACGCATGCACTAGGCCTCTCTCTATACTAAGAAAAGGATAATATAATAATTAGACTGGGAGACCTTCCAGGACATTCTTCTGGACAAAGCCATAGTGGCAGGGCCGAGGTAGAGCCAGTTAGAAGCCAACAGGGGAAGGCAGTTGTGGGTGATCAGGCCTGGATGGGATGGCAGTTATGGGTGATAAGGCTGGTGGGGAGGGCCATTGGGGAAGATCAGGCCAGCGACAGGGGGCAGTTGGGGGTGAGCAGGCTGTCAGTGGAAGTCAGTTGGGGGTGATCAGGACAGTGGGGGGCAGTTTGGGGCAAGCAGGCTAGTGGGGAGGGAAAGTGGGGGCAAGCAGGCCAGTGGGGGCGGGCAGTTGGGGACAAAGAGGCCAGCAGTGGGGACAGTTGGGGGAGAGCACGCTGGCACAGGGGGCACTTGGGGATGATCAGGCTGGCAGGAGGGGGGATCATTTGGGGGTGAGCAGGCCAGCAGGCAGAGTTTTTAGGGGCAATCAGGCAGGCAGGCTGTTGAGCAGTTAGAAGCCAGCAGTCCCAGATTGCAAGAGGGATATCCAACTGCCAGTTTAGACCTGACCCCTGTAACCAGCAGTAGGACATCCTTCGAGGGGTCCCAGATTAGAAAGGTGCAGACTGGGCTGAGGGACACCCCTTTTCCCCTGTGCCTAAATGGGCAGTCGGACATCCCTCAGAGGGTCCCAGATTGGAGAGGATGCAGGCTGGGCTAAGGGACACATACCCCCATCTACGATTTTCATGCACTGGGCCTCTAGTTAATACACAAGAATCAACTCTGTGTTTCACAACTGTAAACTTGCTGTATACTATCAGCAAAAGACACTCCTCAGAACAAAAGGCATACATAGATTAAAAATAAAATAATGGAAAAAGATATTTCATGCAAATTAAAAAAATTTTAAAGCTGGTGTAGCCATACTTATATCTGACAAAATAGACTTTAAAACAAATCCTCCTATATAATAAAGAGATAATATCCAAATTGACCCTCATACCCTCACAAAGATGGCTACCTATGACCAGGCTGGCAGGAGTTTAGTGAGGGATAAGCAAATGACTGAACAAGAAGGCTGTGTAGGGTGACCAGGCCAGCAGGGGGGTTAGTGAGGAACAACCAAACATCCTGAACTGCTGGCAAGGGGGAGCAGTTAGTGTCAACCAGGCTGGCAGAGGGGGGCGATTGAGGGTGACCAGGCCATCAGGGGGCTAGTAAGAGGTGACCAGGCAAATGGGGGGAGAAGTTAGGCTGACTAGACCGGTAGAGGGGAAGTTGGGGGCAATCAGGCCAGCAAGGCGGGGGGGGGGGGGCATTTAGGAGTGACCAGGCCAGCACACAGAGGCAGTGAGGGGTTATCAGGCCAGCAGGAGGGCAATTGGGGCCACTGGGCAAGTAGGCAGGTGAGCAATTAGGAGCCAGAATTGTGAGAGGGATGTCTAACTGCTGGTTTAGGCTTAATTCCCGGGATCAGGCCTAAACTGGCAGTCAGACATCCCCCAAGGGGTCCCAGATTGAAGAGGGTGGTGCAGGCTGGGCTGAGGGAACTCCCCACCCCCCGTGCACAAATTTTGTGCACTGGGCATCTATTGCTATAATAAGAAACAAAAAAAGTACACCACATAATGATAAAGGGAGCAATCCAACAAAGTATACTCTGGTAAACATTTATGTACCCAACATAGGAATGCCTAATACTACCTAATAAAAGAGTAATATGCAAATTAACCATCACTCTGCTCCACAAGCCATGCCCACCAGCCAATCAGAGTGAGCAATGCACATAAACCCAACCAAGATGGCTACAGCCACAGAGAGCAGGAGGGAGGTGTTTTTCCAGCAAGGATGAAGCCAAGCTTTCCACCTGCCCTTGCTGGCCTCAGCCTCCACTCAAGGCTACAAAGTTTCAATTATAGAAGGTAAACAAATCCAAACAGAAATGGCTGCTGCCAGAGGGTGAGCAGGAGGTTTGGCTCCACTCTAGGCTACAAAGTTTCAATTGTAGAAAGTAAATATACTCCAGATATGAGGGCCTCTGCTTGGGTCGCTGTGGGGCGTGGATGGCCTGCAAACCACTACAGACCCCTTGCTCAAGTCAGCCCATACCCCAAGGAAACCCCACCTTGATCTGGGACACCCTTCAGGGCAAACCAGCTGGCCCCCACCCATGCACCAGGCCTCTATCATCTAATAAAAGAGTAATATGCAGATTGATCATCACTCCAACACACAAGATGGCTGCCTCATGTTGTCAAAGATCCTGCCCCTATGAGGACACAAGATGGCCAACACAAGCAGGGGAGGGCAGTTGAGAGGTACCAGGCCTGCAAGGGAGGGCAGTTGAGAGGGTCAGGCTTGTAAGGGAGGGCAGTTAGAGGTGATCAACCCTGCAGGGGAGGGCAGTAAGGGGTGACCAGGCCAGCAGAGGAGGGAAGTCGGGGCAAGTGGGCTGGCAGGGGAGCAGTTAGATAGCAATCGGAACTTTTTTTTACCTAGAATTGTCTTTAGGTTATTCCAATGGGTCCTGGAATGCCTTAAGGATTTATTTTTGCTCCTTACAAAAGAAAAATTTTATATTTAAGGTACCTGGGAAACTTTGTCAAATAAAGAAATAATAACTCTGATATACTTTCACTTATAACTCTAATTCTGGAATATTGTTATTCTGGAATATTATGTTTTGCAGAAAGGACAAGGTTCCATGTCATTTGCATTATAATAAAATTTATAACCATGTCATTTTAAACTTCTTTTTGTCATTTAGAAGTTTTATTATAATGCATTTAGAAAAACGTTACATCTTCTGAAGGATCCATGGAAAAGACTCTGACATTTTCAGGAAGAAAATTATTAGAACTCCATAGAGTATCTGAATTTATAGAAGTACTGGAAGGAAAAATCAGGAGAAAAAAATAATTGATTATGGGACTGAATGAACTGAAAATAATTATATAGTTTTTATAACCTTTTTTGGAAGCATTTGCTAATTTTAATCCTTTTATTTTTCAGACATAAGGAAATTTGTTTCTTTTCTTAAAGCAATTTGGTAAATTATATATTAATATTTTACTCCCTACCTGATCCTTCTAGAATTTGGCAATCCTATATAATAAAAGCCTAATATGCTAAGTGTCCGGTTGTCCATTCAACCAATTAAAGTGTAATATGCTAATGATATGTTAAGGCCACATTGCTTGCTATGATGTGCACTGACCAGCAGGGAGCAGAGGCTCAATACAGGAGCTGCCTCCTGATGGTCAGTGCCCACCCACAGGGAGAGCACTGGTCAGCAGGAAGCAGGGCTCACAGCTGACGAATGCAGTGGCAGTGGAAGAAGCCTCTCCTGCCTCCATGGCACTGCCTCTCCCACTCCCGCTGGCCTAAGCCAGCAGTCAGACATCACTTGAGGGTTTCCGTTCTGTGAGAGTGTGCAGGCTTGGCTGAGGGACCTCCCTAAGTGCATTAATTTCATGCACTGGGCCTCTAGTTCTTTTTTTTTTTAATTTTATTTTTTTTAATTGATTTTCTTATAGAGAGGAAGGGAGAGAGATAGAGAGCCAGAAACATCAATGAGAGAGAAACATCGACTGGCTGCCTCCTGCACACCCCCTACCGGGGATGTGCCCACAACCAATGTATATGCCCTTGGCCGGAATCGAACCTGGGACCTTTCAGTCCACAGACCGATGCTCTACCACTGAGCCAAACCGGTTTCGGTTGGGCCTCTAGTTCTAAATAAATAAGGCATGGCAATAGGATTCTTTGCATGAATTCAATAAAACCAGTTTTTAATTGTGGTTATATTAACCAAGACTTTGACTAGACTGTAATGTTTGAAAGGGTTATGCCCAGTCTCTGGATATCATCTGAAAGCTTTAAGAAATGAAGACTGAATTTGTAGCCTTGGAGAAATAGCCTGGTACCTTGCTTGGTCACATGATTCATGGCAGTCTTTCCAGGTAAGAAATGTAGGTTGCTTTCTTGAAAGATGGCATGGAAAGAACCTCAAGACATTTTGGAAACTTTAAGAATGTGGGGGATTTGCCCAACTCTACAGGTATTGCAGACAAGCCTGATGGCAGCTAGGTGGCTCAGCTTCCTTGCCCTGACTGGCCCATTAAAACTCAATCATGAGATTACAGCAAAACAGATTTTTAAAAAATGTGTATATGATGCTATTCTTATTGTATTCATGCTAACAATAAGTACAAAGTGAAACTAGACTGCATTCAGTAAGTAAATTGGTCTTAATTTGGATCTTTAATAAAGATGAGGGAGATTTTAGTGGGGAAATTGTGTTTCAGTAGGCTCTATAACACAAAATTTTATTTTATATTTTTTCACCTATGAACTGGATCCTGAATTTATCTCTAGCTCTTATCCCAATATTAAAACTTATAACACAGTTTATCTCCACCAGATTACCAGATTTCTTGTTTTCAGGGAATGCCCCCTCCAGACCCTTTTCATGCTCAGGCCTTATCTTCCCTCTGACCGAGAGCAAAGATCTCTTACCTCTGAAAGATATCTTCAACCCTCTTCAGCTTGAAGCAACTACAGAAGTGAACCGATGCCCCTTTTCTCTAAAAGATTTTAGAGCAAAGATCCTTGAGGGGGAATGTGGTAGGCAGTTAGACAGACATGAGCAGAGCAAGGACAATGGGCCAACCGGAGGAGATGTGGACGGGACTATGACATGCTCCTCACGACTCCAACTGCACTGAAGCTGGTAGTGGAGTAATCTGTGCAGAATGGACCTTTACATTTTGCCTAGTAGGAGCTGAGACACCTATTGCTAATACATAGGATTATTTCATTAATTTTGGGAAGTCACATACCGGGACCTTTATATGTTGGGATCCACTGTCTGGGAAAAGGATGTAGGAATGTTTTCTCTAAAGGTTGCTGCAGTAGTTCTCTGTAGAAAATGTCTTTTACTGGGTGTTTTAGACATTGTCTTTTAGCATCTAATGACTATAATATGAATTGTTCAGATAATTTTATCCTTCGTCATAGTAATGGACATACTAAGCTGCTGGATGATTGGTTTCTGATATGTGGGGTAACTGTATATTCATATATCCCTGCTAACAGCACCAGGGAGCCTTGTTCCTTAGGATGACTGACTGTCTTTATGCTTCAGAAACATCACAAGGTCTGAATCAAAAGAGACCTTCTCATGCCAACTGAAACAATGATCACCTGTGGAGCCCTGCTGAATATATTCCTTTAACCATTTTTGTTATGCTGGCAATGGTAGACTCCCTTAATGTAGAAGTGACCCGGCTGGCTTGAAGCATGGTAAAAACCCTGAATGCCACTTCCAGGGCTATACAAGGGATAAATCAAGAGCTAAATCAGGTCAGGGAAACAGCTCTACAGAATGGGGCAGCAACAGATTATTTGTTGTAGTGGCACAACCATAGTTGTGAGGAATTTTAAGGAATGTACTGTTGTAATCTTTCTGACAATTCTCAATTAACAGAGAACAACATTCAACAAACTTGTGAAACCATCTCCCAAGATCCTGCCTTCACTGTATTCCATCCCTGGGAACTGCTTTCAAGGCAGAAGCAAATTCAGTCCAACAGGATGGGATTTTTTCATATAAAACTAATCTCATAGATATGAGATGATAGAAAAAGCAGTTGGAAATGTTAGGGACAGAAAAAGAATATTGGAAACTAATTATAATTATAAGAAATATTAATCATATTCTGTTAACCATAATGGTTCTATTCTGAGTGTTCACCAGAATGTACAGTCACATAGAGAAAGCACATTCTGACCTCGCCAAGAGTTGTACACCCTGGGACATGGGAGCTAACATCGGAATGCACTCCATCCTCCTTCTGAGAACTGCCTATTATGATGGAAAGATTTACAACCTTGTGGATGAAATAATCTAGTCCAGGAGGCACCTGCTCTTTACAACTCCCAGCCCCTATTACTTGTAATTTGGTCCCACCCTCCTGTGACCCCTTTTTCCCACCAGTCTGCATAACTTGTAACCTATAATAATTATCCTGTGCCTACTTTCCCATGCCTGTAATTCTTACTTTCCCATGTAATCTTCATCCTTCTACCCAATATAAGCAGCTGGCTTATGGTGGGGTGCAGAGCAGATTTTTGTGGATGACCTGCTGCTCTCCATATTGCAGGCATTGTTGGAATAAACACTCATATATGATCCAATCCTGTCTCTGCCTAATTGGCTGAAGTAGTGACAGGCAGCCAGGATCCCTTGGTTGTCCTGTTATAAAAATAATCCTTGCGGTATTTTAGGGCCCATTGTAATAACTCAGTCATTTCTCTGTTAAAAAAAAGTCTTTTGAAATGTAAACTTAACCGAAAGATTACATTATAAGTCTTTTGTAAGTCTAGGTAAAATAAATCTAGGTACAGTTTTATGGTAATAACTTTAAAAATATATTAATTAAACTGAATTTAATATTAAATATTATGTCTAGACCATAGGATCATAGGCCAACAAGATATATCCTAGTATCCCATCCAGCGGCAGAAAATACACCACATACTAGTATGATATATAGACAAATACATAAAGAATATACACATGATTCAAATTACTAATTTTAAAGAGAGGACATAAGATTTTTCATTTGCTTTTGATGGCTTTTAAGAAGGCTAGCAAAGAGAAGTTCCCAAATACCAAGCAGGAAAACCTGTTGAGATTTTCAATTAAAGTGTTAAGGGCTGTGGTAGAAACAAAGAAAGTCTAGGCTTCAATCTAAGGACTGAAGCAAAAGAAAGAGCTTGGGCAGGGCTGCTTTGGCTTACTGAAAAGTTAGAATCCCTGGGGACATGACAAGAGTGGGATTGTTATTATGTGGAATTTAATTAACAAAATAAACTGATAATTGGAGTAGATCAAGAGTCATGGAATCATGGAACAGACTGGGGAATATTGAAGGGAAGGCAGAGGAGGGTGGATGGGTGGGAGGTGATCAATCAAAGAACTTGTATGTTTTTATGCATAACACACAGATACAGACAATAGGGTGGTGAAGGCCTGGGATGGGGACCAGGGCCTGCTATAAGGAGTCAATGGGGGAGACAATGGAATATATGTAATACTTCCAACAATAAAGATTTAATTAAAAAATAAATTTATCACCTCTTTAAAAAAGTGGAGTTGTTAGAAATACTAGGAGAGGAGTACTTTCAGCCATCTGGGGTGATCAGGTCCTGACTCACAATTGTCATCTGGGGACTGTTGTGTGGGCAAGTAACTCCAAATCCTTTCATCTCAGCATTGCCCTGCTTTGAGAAAGGACTTACTGTGCAGCAGCTGGGCAGGTAGATTTTCCCCACACCAACGAAGGCATGAAAAAGTATAATGAAAGCATATCTAGGTCCTTAGGAGAAACTAGATGGAGGAAGGGGACTGGAGCCTGTATGGGTTTTTTTCTACAAACTTAAAAAACTTTTACAAACTTTTCTACAATTTTCACAAATCTTTTAAGCTATTTAGAAATAACCATCATTAAAATAATTCAATTTCAATCATTGTCCTGCAAAAATATATCTCTATACTTTACGCCTTCTATTATCACAACCATATTATTTTTTCCAATTTAATTTGAATTTTTAACTCTTAGAAATTTCAATTTTTCAATGATAATCCAAAATTAAATGACCAGAATTCCTTAGTGTTTTAATGTACTTTAAACATACCCCTACTTTTAAAAAACACACCTTCAGCCAAGACCGATTTGGCTCAGTGGATAGAGTGTCGGCCTTCGGACTGAAGGGTCCCGGGTTCGATTCCAGTCAAGGGCATGTACCTTAGTTGCGGGCTCATCCCCAGTAGGGGGTGTGCAAGAGGCAGCTGATCGATGTTTCTCTCTCATCGATGTTTCTAACTCTCTATCCCTCTCTCTTCCTCTCTGTGAAAAATCAATAAAATATATATTTTTTAATTAAAAAAACAAAACAAAACAAAAAACCACCTTCAACAAAGTACCAGACATTAATAGTTCCAAGTACACTTTATAGACTCTGCAATAAAAGCTAAAAAGCTGGAAAACTTAAAACTTGTCCAATAATTAATGTTTCAGTATTTCATGTTTATTTAAAAATATCTAGAGGTTTAATAAATTGTATCTGTTAGGTTTGATCAAATAATTAAATCAACCACTCCTCCCCGGGCAACTGACCACTTCACAACTGACAATCTCTTTCACTTAGACCACATTTTACTGGCAAGACCATTATTCTTCTCCTCTGGACCTTCCTAGGATTCTAACTCCCACCATACTGGTGTGGCTCAGTGGTTGTGCATCAACCTATGAACCAGGAAGTCATGGTTCAATTCCTGGTTAGGGCATATACCTGGGTTTGGGGCTGGATCCCCATTGTGGAGGATGCAGGAGGCAGCCAATCAATGATTCTCTCTCATCTCTGATATTTCTATCTCTCCTATCCCTTCCTCTCTGAAATCAACTAAAAATTATATATATATATATATATATATATATATATATATATATATATATATATATATATATATCTGACTCCCCAGGGTGCCAGTGCCATTTGGGGGCTCCATTCATCTGGTTTTCCAGATGACCTAATAAATTTATAATTCTTTACCACTTTTGGCCTTGTGTGTTCCTCCTTTGGCAACCCTTACAGTATCATTTAACCTAGCAATACTTCAAAGTTTTAAGTTACTAAAGACCTTGTAAAATTATGTTTAGGCATATATAATTATTACTGAAAAGCTTTATCAAAAACCCTTTATTTTAGTTATATTTATTTATTATCTTAAAAATTCTGTGAGATTTTAAAGTAATCCTTATTCAAGTAATTTTCTTAATAAAATTTGTAACAGGGGTAATGATCTTGACAACTTTTAGGAGGCTGGAAAAAAGGCTGAGGGAGGAGGGACCAGGCCCTGCAGCTTGTTCCCAGGACTGCAGCTCCCAGGCCTCCAGTGGCTTGAATTCAAATGTGCCACATTCTTTCCTTTACAATGGGAGAGGCTGTATTCCTCCCTAGAGCCTCTGAAAGACATGACTAAAAGTGAGATTCCCAAGATTGTAATTGAAGGGGTAGAGTGAAGGGGTAACATTGAGGATGTCCGTTCACCCCAGTGATCAAACAGTTATGGAAAAAAGAGGCCTTGGTAAGAGAGCCAGAGCAGAGCAAGTAGTCCCTCATTGGCTCCATCCCTTCATAGGTAATGCTCTTAGTTGGGGCTGACTGGAGCATTGGTCTCTGTCAGTTCAAGGCCATTGTGTGGTTAGGTTCTGGTCTTGGGACCTTCCAACCCCTGAGACAGTCCCTCTTCCAGTGGTTGAACTTGCAATAGAGGGGACACAACCTTGAGGTGACCTATGGCTTTAAACTGAACTGTTTGTTTCTATGGGATGGCTTTCTTGCTCTTTCCCTCTCCTGCCTCAGTTGTTATAAACACTTAAAGTTATTTTTACCAGTTGCTCAGTGGATGTCTGGAGCCATAATAGCTGCCATTGCCAGGTGACAAGAAAGGGAGGGAGATGTGGGGCTGAGATAGTCTGTCAGATGTCCTAGGGAGGTGTCTTATTCGTATTTTTCCTAAGCCTGTAAAACATACTTAGAGTAAAAGTTATGAAGTGTTCCAAAGAGGCTTATTTGAAGAGAAGGGAGGAAGGGAACTTTCTACTAACTAGAGAGTTCTTGATTCAAATTATCCCCAAGTTGTGAAAATAGCAGGGAGGAGGGGTATACAAGAATGTAGCCTTGAAAGTAGTTTAACTTGTCTTACAGTTTGAACAGGGATGCTATTTGAATAAAAAGAGCTAACAATCTTGGAGTTTAATTATTAGGGGCTTCTTATAAATTGTGGAAGGCTACAGCAAGAAAAAATAGGCCCTTTTCCTATCCTCACACTCACAATCAATACCAATACAGGGAAGAAAAATAATGAGATTAAAGGAGGGACACACTGAAGGCTTTTTCTCTTAAACTGGTGGGAGATGCATAGGTAACAATTATATTTTTATTTTTAAGTATTACAAGGACACAAAAATATAATAAGAAAAGTAAATAAAAGCTGAAGCCCAGTTCTTTGCAAAATCAGGTGGGGTGTATTTGGGGGTGGGAATGAGATGTGTGCAAATCACTGTCAGCAAAGAACATACAAGTTATGGGTTTAGACTTCTGTATCTGGTCCAGTTTGCCCCATATCCACAGGTTTCACATGGGCAAATTCAACAAACTGTAGATAAAAAATATTTGGAAAAAATCCATAAATCTCAAAAAATCAAAATTTGAGTTTGCCATGTACCAAGTACTATGCTGAATTCATACAAATGAAATGATGTGTAGGACCTGGTGTGGCCTATGTGTAAATCAAGTTATATGCAAATACATCCACCATTTTCTATAAGGGACTTGAGCATCTAAGGACTTTAGTACGCACAGGGGTACTCTTGCAGATACTAAGGGACAACTCTAGTGAGGATTCGTGCCCTGATGTCAAGAGGCTTTAGGCCTAGGCAGGGCCCAGCCCTCGATTGGTGTGAACTATAAGGAAACACCTTTTCTGACTGCACGTTGGCTAAGCTTCCTCTATGCCCCTGGTAATATTCTTAGTAACTTGGATAATAAGAATCAGAAAAGATGATCTTGGGTTTTTCCACCACACTTCTGGAGGAAAAAACGAAGGTCTGCTGCTGGAGGGCTAAGAAATGTCATATCCTGCCCTAGCCTATTTGACTCAGTGGATAATGCCTCAGCCTGCCGACAGCAGGGTCTGGGTTTGATTCTGATCCAGGGCATGTACCTAGGTTGCAACCTCCTCCCTGGCCGGAGGACCAAAGTGTTCCTCTCACTTTGATGTTGTTGTCTTTCCCTATCGCTTCCACATTCTCTAAAAGTCAATGGAAACATATCCTCAGGTGAGGATAAAAAAAAATAAGGAAAAAAGAAAAAGAAAAAAGGAAAGAAATGCATATACTATGAAAGACACATCTTGAAAATGCCTAAAGAAAGTTTTCATTTTTTCATGGTGAAGGGACTGGAGTCCGTGTTGATGAAAAGACCTTGGTGGCTGTGGTGACTGGCAGTGGCTGCAGCAGAGGGGTGATGAGGCTGGTGCCTTCCCCTGATCAGCCCGGTTGCCTCCCTCACAGACCATAGGACATCCCCTGAGGGCTCCCAGTATGTGAGAGGGGGCAGGTTGGGCTGAGGGACCCCCCACTCCCAGTGCACGAATTTCATGCACCGGGCCCCTAGTGTAATATATAATTGTATTTTTATATTTATAATTTCATTAGAGTTTGTAATTAACATAAAATTTGGAGTTCATCTACTTCCATGTTACCGAAACCTACCTGGGTCTAATTTTTTCTAGGTAGAAAACACTTCCTATTGTTCTTATCTCCGCAGAGCCCTGGGCAGTCCTGGAGACAGAATACACATAGGAGGCCCAGTTCCTCCAAGGTTTACTGGTTCAAGACTACTGATCTTGAGATTAATAAAATTTATATATCCCCACTAAGCAACACCTTCCCTTAAGGCCAAGTCTACTCTTGATTTTCCTTCTAATCTTTAAAAGAATATTAAGTATTTACTTTTTGAATGTTCCCCATCTTACACAGTATTTAATATGTAGTGAGGTGAAATGTAGAATCATAAATAATGTGAGCAAGAGAAAATTTTAGCATGGGTATCTCCCAAGACATAAAAATAAAAGATTAGCTAAATTATTCTGAAGTCCCATCCTATGGGGAAATTTGCTTTTTCTACCGTATTTTCGGGCATATAAGATGACCCCCTAATTTTACAGTTAAAACATAGGTTTAGGCCTATATTCACTGTATAAGACTACCCCCCACTTCCGAGGCAACACCAGTTCTTTTTTTAATAGACTGCCTTTCTGACTCTGGCCAATCTGAGCAGGCTTTTTACTAGAACACAGTGTCAAAGCTACACTGTTTAGGCCTAGCGAATATAGGCCTAAACCTATGTTTTAACTGTAAAATTAGGGGGTCATCTTATATGCCTGAAAATACGGTACTTCTCTGAGCATATTCTAAGAGTGAAATACTTGAAAATGCTTGATGGGTGACTAAATCAAAACTGATCATTGAAAACAAATGAGCACTAAAAAAAAATAAGAGAAAAAATAAAAGACAGCCTGGCTGATGTGGCTTAGCGGTTGAACATCAACCCATGAACTGGGAGGTCTTGGTACAATTCCCAGTCAAGGCACATGCCTGGGTTGCTGGCTCTATCCCCAGTTGGGGACATGCAGGGAGAAGCTACTTGATGATTCTCTCTTATCATTGATTTTTCTATCTATCCCTTCCTCTCTTGCTAAAATCAATAAAGACATAAAAAAGAGAAATACAACACAACAAAACAAAAAAAGAAAAGAAAAAAGAGCATTGCCAAAATAGTATCCCTTTACCAAATGAGCATCACCTCCTGGATTAACATTAAATATTTCACCTCTCATTTCTACTTGAGCACATTTAGTCCTCAACTCATTGCCTTTCCTCTCTTGGGTATCAGAAGGAAGCTATGATAGTGCTTGTTTACATCCCTTCACTAATCTGACTAAGCTTGGAGTTCCTTCCTTTGCTAATTTATGGAGAGTTACATAAAGAGATAGAAGAATAAAACCCCAGGGCAGCCACTTACCAAACATGAAAATCTCTGGGTTCCTCAGAACACTTAAACCTAATAGCTGTTGAAAGGATAGAAAACAGGACTTTCTTTTCCTTGCTTTAACCTTCCGCTACTTATGAGAACCACTTGGAAATTAAACCCCAAGAGTGTTAGCTTTTCTGATTTAAACAGCCCCTCTGTTCAAAGTGCAAGAGAAGGTAAACCACTCTCAAGGCTGTATTTTTGCATCCACCTTCTCCCTCAAGGAGAGTTTGTACCACAAAGTCTCTAGTTAGTAGAAAGGTCTATTCTCCTCTATCCCCCCTTCCACCCCTCAAATAAACCTCTTTTGATCTATTCATAAATTTTGGTCTAAGTTTGTTTCACAGGCTTGGGAAAAATACTGAAAGACACCTCCTTAGGCTATATACTGGAAAGCAAACAAATGTCAACTTTTCAAGACAACTTCCCTGGTATCTGCTCAACTTCAACACAATCTCCCTCCCTGGTATCTGCTCAACTTCAACACAATCTCCCTCCCTTCCTTGTCACTTAGCAACAGCAACCATTATGAGCAAGCCACTCTTTCCTCCCTTGGAAAGTAAACTAAATATCCTCCTTGCATCTATCTCTTCTCTCAATTGTGAATTTTTTCACAGCCCATGTCAGCGGCCAAACCCTAACACATGCCAAATTTTTACTAGCAAAACCAACTTAGACGAATTCTTAAAATTGAGATGACATTTTTAATACTCTCATCTAAAATTCAGGCAAATGTGTAAGCCACGATAATTAGTAAATAAACCTAAGGCAAGTTGTCATAAGGCAAGTTGTTTATTCTTTTAAAATGTTAGACTATTTTACAAACTACTAAATCTAAGAGAACTTAAATACATTCATATTTTTTTTAAAAAAAATATGTCATCTATATTTTATCAACATTAGTTGATTCAACCTGCAGAAACCTACAAAAATTAAGACCAATCCTGTTGATCTGGAGGTTAAGTTCTGAAAGTGCTTCAGTTCTGAAACTTATTGCAGAGGAAGAATTGCAGGTAGTTCCATGAGAGACACATGCATGTACCTGAAATGAAACCCAAAGGAAGTTCAGCACAAGACAAAAACTTCAGTTTTGTAAAATCTCAGGCCACAGAAAACTCTCTATTAGTTTTAGTAGAAAGGAAGGAAGCTAGTTGACTCTATGTGCTACAAGCTAATTATAAATCTACTAGTGGCCCAGTGCATTAAATTCATGCACAGAGGGGAGGGTTCCCTCATCCCAGCCTGTACCCTCTCCAATCAGGGACCCCTGGGGGGATGTCCAACTTCTGGTTTAGGTCGGATCACTGTGGGATCCGGCCTAAACCAGCAGTCGGATACCCTCTCACAATCTGGGACCACTGGCCCCTAACCACTTACCTGCCTGCCTGCCTGATCGTCCCTCACTGCCTCTGCCTGCCTGCTTGATTGCCCCTAACCTCTCTGCTTGATTGCCCCTAACCCCTAACTGCTCTCCCCTGCTGGCCTGATCTCGCTCACAACTGCCCTCCCTGAAGGCCAATTTGGTTCTGATTGGCTGGCTTTAATACCAGTCAGCATCAAAAAGCTCCAACTCCTAGGCATGCAATTGGCTCCTCACAGTTCACCCAGATTTGGTTCTGATTGGTCAGTTTCTATGCCAGTCAGCATCTCCAGGCCTATCTCCAGGCTTGATCAGACAAGCAGGTCTGATCAGCAGCCCCCACGGAGGCACCAAGAGAAACAGAGGTGCAGCTGCTAGCAAAGCCCAGAGAGAAAGAGAGAGGCAACAGCTGATCAACAGCTGCTATGGAAGCTGCAGATCAGACCCTGCCTCTCTCTCCAGGACTCTCTCTGGGTCTGATCTGCAGTCCACTAGGCAGTCAGTGCTGGGTCGCTGTGCCCACACTGGTGGCAGTCAGTGCTGGGTCGCCATAGCAACTCAGAACTGACTGCAGGACTGACTTCTGGTGTTCAGTTGAGGCTTTGGTCAATCATTAAAGACCTTGTTTTTTTATATACTAGGATATCTCTCTTAATGGATTTTCTTATTTGCTTGTTTTCTTTTGTTTGTTTTTAACTTATTTTCTTGATTCAATATACGTTGTTTTTGCAATCCAGCACCAGATATACAGTTTATTCATTACTATGACTTATTGAAGCTATAAAGAGTAAGTCTAGATAAGAAAATTTCAAGAACTTACTTTGAAGTCTTATACTTCTCCCTAATTGCTTGCTGCGGTCGGTGAGGTATGTCAAGGCATGCTTTATGTAGCTCACTCAGGCAAGGCACAATTTCACTTAATGAATAGCCTGTAAATGCAGCAAGGGTTTCTGGCTAATCAAGACAAAAGAAAAATTGCATCATATAACTTTTTAAGATATGAGAAATCTGAAGCTAAAGCTATGAAATAAAGGAAATTAATCACTTGTATACATATTTATTTCAAAATACAACATAATCCTTCTTTAGAGACTTTTAGACAAAAATATTAGAAAAAATAACCAGTTCTAAATTTGCTCATATTGTACATTTATAAAGTACTTAACTCCCTGTGTATATAGAATATAAAAGATTCTTAGCCAAACACAGACAAAAAATAAAAGTAGACACCCCACTTCTTTTAGCACATAAGTGAGCCTTCAGAATCTTGGGTCAAGAGGCAACATTAAATTCCCTGTTTCCTTGAAAGCATGATCCAACCTTTTGACCATTTTAATTGGTTGTGAACAACTTTTAGGGGAAAAGTCAACAACTTTTCTTGAAGTGGTCCATGCTTATACTGCAATATCAGGCATTGAGGTTTCCAGGCCTGCTTCTGTTAAATGAGCATATCAACACTATCATCTTGGCTTCCTGCAATCTCTAGTCTCCATAGAGCAAAGCCGTTGAGTCAAAGCCACAAAGGCTCTTATAGTCTGCTGGTAAGACTCATAAGAGGCCAGCCTATTTAAGCCTTAAAAGTTACTGAACAAATTTTAGAGAGACCTTGAATTTTATCTAATTAGAATCTTACCCAGAAATTCCTGTTCACGGTATAGTTTGCTAGGCAATAAGCTGCTGCAGCTATCAATGAAGGAAGATATTTCAAGAATGGATCAGCTTCAAGTAGACTTAGTTCCGCTACATACTAGAAACAAGAAAGAAAAAGCTAATTGGAATTAGGAATTCAACTCAAGTTACAAGTAAAGTTAAAAATGTCAGGGGAATTGCCCTGGCTGGAGTGGCTCAGTTGGTCAGGGATCATCCTGGCACCAAGAGATTGACAGTTTCATTCATGCAGTCAGGGCATATGCCCAGGTTGTGGGCTCAATCCCTGGTTAAAAAAAAAAAAAAAAAAAAAAAAAAAAAAAAAAAAAAAAGTCAGGGGAAACAATTGTGTCTTATTTTTATTCAAACTACATCAATTGCACCTAGGTTAATAACTACCATGCCTGTCCACAAACAGAATAATATTTATGTTGTAATAAATTTCAATACACAAGTATTTGGCCTATGCACACAGTATATGTAATAGGTTACTCACCTTATACTAGTAGTATAGGTTTATGCTGGTCAGATAAAATAGCATTGCTCTGACCATTAGAGTAGAACTATAGACTTAAGCCAAAGGCAAACTATAAGCATATTAAAGTTATTTATATCAGGCAAAATCATGCAGTTCAGAGCTAGAACCAGTGGGAATCTATCAGATTAAAAGAAACATATTTGGAAATTTACATAGAGTTTCTTATCACTGTTTGCATAGCACATAAATACTAGATATACTAAATCACAGCGGTTGGAAACCAAGTTTTCCAAACCAATATGCACTTTCCTGCCTTCAACTAAGTTCTTTAATTACAAATGACTAAATAATGCTTCATTACTTAATATGATTGGAGGAGATTAGAGTCAAATCAAATCACACTTACTTTGTTCCTATTCTGTATACCTAAGAATATTGCTTTCATGTGGTCTATATTCAACAAGGAAACAGTTCCCAAGCTTAAGTTTCTTGAGTCATTAGACAAACCATGCCTACCAAACATGATCAACAGTAATGTCTCCTAACCAGAAGTTGGGTTCTTAAAATTAGCTCTCTTCCATTGCTAAAAGTTTTTCTGGGCCCAAGATAAAACAAACAAACAAAACAACAATAAATAAAAAGGAAAGAACTAAAGTATAATTGGAAAGGCTATTTTTTTACCCAATTTGGCACCAAAGATCTTGGTAGTTACATGCCTTACCTTGGCCAGGTTCTCAGTTATGATGCACCCTCCTTGTCTCCTTAAGTACTGCAGGAGAAACTGATTGGTAGTTGGCACTGTCAGATCAAAAGCTAGGACTTTCAGGAGTAGGTGTTCCATTCTTAACAGTTGTCGTTTTGTGTAAGTATCATCAGTTATATAGACAAACTCATCTACTTCAGGTGGGTATATTTCTTCATATTTCCTATGAAAGGTAAAGAATCTTTGGAAATAATGCTTGGAACCTGTGGCTCTCCTTCCTATGTTATCAAAACCCTGCCTCTCTCATGACCCTTGCAGACTTAAAAAAAAAAAAAAAAAAAAAAAAAAAGTCTCTAAATGGTATAGGGCTGTGAAGATAATAGTAATTTGTTTCCAGAACAAGAACATGAATATTATAAAAATATGTTGTGTTGACTGTTAGGTAGTAACAGAAACAATTTTCAGTAAGAATTTTAGTTTTGGCCTCTGATGTACTGAAAGATTCTGAATGACAGACATACATGTAAACTACTCTTAATTAAAATATTCTTGTGGGAAAGAATGTTATGTTGAACACATAGTAGAAAAAGAATTTGTTAAGTCTTAGATTTTTTTTTTAATATATTTTTATTGATTTTTTACAGAGAGGAAGGGAGAGAGATAGAGAGCTAGAAACGTCGATGAGAGAGAAACAACGACCAGCTGCCTCCTGCACACCCCCTACTGGGGATGTGCCCACAACCAACGTACATGCCCCTGACCGGAATCGAACCTGGGACCTTTCAGTCCGCAGACCGACGCTCTACCACTGAGCCAAACCGGTTTCAGCTAAGTCTTAGATTTTTAAATACATTATGTTAGGCTTTCTCTATTGAATTAGCAAATGATGCTATATATCTAAGAGAATGATAATGATAAAGTTTCACTGTTACAATTCTTTGCTTTTATTGTCTTTTACGTAGGAAAATTTTGGCAAGTTTTTAGGCATTAATAACTAGAATATCTGAGACTAGAAGAATGGAAAGGAAAACTACTACTCACCCTAATTAAAGGCAGCAACAACCCAGCTCTTCTCCACATAATTAGATATTATTATTAATGATTGATAGTAACAGGAAAAGTGAATAATTTATTCACTATAACCACATAAATTGGCATTATGGATCATTTAACAGACCATGAAGATGACTTCCATATAAAGAAAATATTAAATAGGACTTTTACTTGTACTAGAATACAGCCAAAGATTACACCACAAAATAGTTAAATTGCATCCTGAATTTGAGCTGATAGCCACGTTGGTCATGAAACTGTATCATAAACATCTGAATTGAAGAGTGAACATGTGGTAAGATTCAGTTTCTCAGTAAATACTATAAAAATGATGGTATTTTATCAAAGAAGGCATGAATAAATTTTAAGTACTGAATTTTTTCAATAAATGAAGAATAAATCATGTGTTTTGAGAGACTGTAGTTTCACATTATTTAAGCTGAAGAACACTTACGAAGCCAGAAGAATGGCTGCTGTTCCTACAAGCTGCAATTTCCCTCTCAAAACAGACATGCATGAAAGAAACCTGTCCAGGAAGTTGACAGCCAAGTAGAGAGTCTCAGCTCGAAGCTTATATTCTTCTCCAACCTCAACCAGCCAGTCCACCAGAATCCTTCGCATGCCTTCTGTGATGTCTGGTTGTTTCTTCAGGTAGTGGGCTTTGGGCCTGTATCGCATCTGTTTGGGGAAAGAGTTTTGATATTTAAATACTTGCTGTATCAGAAAGATCATACCACAGTATAGCTGCTATTTTAAAAATCTCATGAGCAAAGGTTAGAAGGAAATTGATCAAAACACAAATAAATCTTTACTATGACACAAAAGAAAGTGTGAGATTCTGGTTCTGTGATGCAATTAGGTGACAAATAAAGGAGGGAGGGAAATGGCAACATGGACTATCCCTAACAGTGAAATGCTTAATATATAAACAATTTGTGTCATAGAAGAATAGTCCAAGTAATTGTTACTCACCTTGCAACTATTATTTTTCATAGATATTCTTATATTTAGATGTCATAAGAATGCCATTCATTAATGGTTATGGACAAGAGTTTATAACTTAATACTAAGTTTATAACTTAATACTAAGTTATAAACTTGTTATAAAAAAGTTATAAAAAAATTGAAGTAGAATTTGGGAAAACTTACTTCAGCTTCTCTAAGGTACTGATGAATTTCTTCAGCATATTCAGCCACATTTATCATGTCTGAACCAAAATCTGATGTATCTTCAGACTGAGCATGAAGAGATGACTCTACCAGCATAGGGGAAACTGCAGTGATTCAACATTACTAGGTAAGACATTTAATTTAAAAACTCATTGTACCCACTAACCCTCCATGGTTTTCTCTTGCTGGTAACATGCTATTGAATACTGTAGGCGATTATGAATACAGGGTACCTATCATCCATCATAGGGAAGTCAGATTACCTGTGCTAAAATCAAGCAGGAAGTGAAGGTCTGACTTGAGTGTGCTAGTGTCTACTTCATACATATCCTCAAATGCCATCCCCTCTTTCCCACTGCAGCTGTTTTTGTCCTCTTGTTCAGGTTCATCCATGTAGATATCAAATCCTTGCTTGGCTGGCACGTGGACCCCACAGTCAGAGAGTGCTTTCTTTCCAGCTTGAGGGAAGACATTTTCTGATCCAGAGAAACACCTAACTGTTGTGATCGCCTAGAAAAGGATTTTTTGTTAAAGGCCACCCGAAGACTAATAGGTGATGTGAACTTGTGTGACTCAAGCCAACAGATGGGAAAATACGAGGAATCTCAAATTGAAATATCTATTTCTGCAATATAATTTCAGAAAATAAAGCTTCCAAAATATGACTTCTCCTTTATCTCTTTCTACATTTGACATATCTAAAATTTTTCATCTTCCTAAAATATTTATCAAAGAGAATTAAAAATCCTAGAAAAAAGAAACTATAACTCTTCAAATGAAACTAAAACTCTTCTTCAAACTGAAAGGGGGACAAAGGGATTGCACATTGGCTCTCATGCTTATATAGCATTACAGGATTTTATAAGTACCCAGCACAGTTCTTGATGCATAGTTTCTGAGTTCCTACAGTCCTCCCCCTTAAACAGTTAACTTTAAGTCAGCAGGCCCCTATAAAGTTCCCGTTTTATACCCAATTAGAAATATGATGATATTAGAAACACATACTACTAAATTCTCTCTCTCTCTCTCTCTCTCTCTCTCTCTCTCTATATATATATATATATATATATATATATATATATATATTATTGATTTTTTACAGAGAGGAAGAGAGGATAGTTAGAAACATCGATGAAAGAGAATCATCGATCAGCTGCCTCTTTTTTTTTTTTAATATATTTTATTGATTTTTTATAGAGAGGAGGAGAGAGGGATAGAGAGCTAGAAATGTCGATGAGAGAGAAACATCGACCAGCTGCCTCTTGCACACCCCCTACCGGGGATGTGCCCGCAACCAATGTACATGCCCTTGACCGGAAACGAACCCAGGACCTTTCAGTCTGCAGACCCATGCTCTACTACTGAGCCAAACCGGTTTCGGCGATCAGCTGCCTCTTGCAACACCCCCTACTGGGGATGTGCCCGAAGCCAATGTACATGCCCTTGACCAGAATCGAACCTGGGACCTTTCAGTCCACAGGCCGACGCTCTATCTGCTGAGCCAAACCAGTTTCGGCATACTAAATTCTCTTAACATAGAATCTTTTTGTATGACATGATGGAGAAATTTAACAGTCAATCAAATGCTTCTCCCTGTTCTTTATTCCTATAACATTAATGATGGAAAAAACTGTCCCTTCTGTAAAAAAATGTAATGCATTACATATTAGTGCACATTAAGATGAGTCATGTTGGATGACCTGAAGGTCAGCTGAACCAGGGCAGGTGGGCAAGCTTTATGAATTTAAGTTATACTTATGCAAATGCTAGGTCTAGCTATTGCATTAACATTTTATCATTTACTAGAGGCCTGGTGCATGAAATTCATGCACTGGGGAGAGGTGTCCCTCAGCCCAGCCTGCACCCTCTCCACTCTGGGAGCCCCACAGGGATAGGGCCTAAACCGCCAGTTGAACATCTCTCTCACATTTCAGGACTGCTGGTTCCCAACCACTCGCCTGCCTGCCAGCCTGATCACTCCCTAACTGCTCCCCTGCCAGTCTGACCACCCCCAACTGCCCTCCCCTGCTGGCCTGGTGGCCCCTAACTGCCCTCCCCTGCAGGCCTCACTACTCCCAACAGCCCTCCCTTGCTGACCCTGTCACCCCCAACTACCCTCCCCTGCCAGCCTGGTCACCCCCAACTGCCCTCCTTTGCAGGCCTGGTCCCCTCAACTGCTCTCCCCTGCAGGCGTGGTTGTCCCCATCTGCCCTCCCCTGCTGGCCTAGTAAACCCCAACTGCCCTTCCCTGCCAGCCTGGTTGACCCAACTGTCCTCTCCCTGCAGGCATGGTCCTCCCAACTGCCTTCCCTTGGAGGCCTGGACCCCCCCAACTGCTCTCCTTTCCTTGCAGGCTCAGTTGCACCCAATTGCCCTCCCCTGCAGGCCTTCTTGTGGTGGCCAATTTTGACCACATGAGGCAGCCATCTTGTGCAAGGGTGTGAGGGTCAATTTGCATATTATCTCTTTATTATATAGGATAATTAATTTGGTGTTTACTGTTGAGACTCCTTTCAAATTATGTGTTTCCATACTTCCCTTCCATCTAGTAAATTAAATATGTAGTTTATGTCTACTCTAGTAAGAAAAAAAAATCTTTTTTTAAAATCCTCACTTGAGGATATGTTTATTGATTTTTAGAGAGATAGTGGAAGGGAGAGAGAGGGAATGGATAGAGAGAGAAATAAACATCAATCAGCAGTGTTTCCCAAACTTTTGACATCTGTGTACCCCTTCTATAATTTTCGTAACACTGAGTACCCCTCATACTCATGAGAACGTTGAATTAGGTGCAGCTAAGCACGGTGCAGTGCATATCCCCACCAAACTCTGGTGCAATGTGTACCCCCACCAAACTCTTCCCATACCCCTGGGGGTATGCATACCACACTTTGGGAAACACTGCCCTACAGGATTGAACCCACAATCTAGGTATGTACAATCTAGGCAAGAAAAATATCTTTATGGAAATTCTGGTAAAATCACATGAACTATAAAGGACCAAAAACACAGGTTACTATATCCAGATAATCATAATTCCAAATTACTACCATGACTTTTGCTGCATATATATATGTAAATGGATCAAGACATACATTCATTACACATTTACTGAGCGTCCACTATGTGCCAGACATTGTTCAAGGTGCCCAGAATTTAGCAATGAACCAAATGTTCAAAACAAACTGCCCTCATGGAGTTTATATCTAGTTGGGAGTACAGGAGAAAGACAAATAAGAAAAGACATAGTAGATCAAATGGTAAGTGCTTTGGAGAAGAAGAACAGAAAGAAAAGAGTCATTGCCATTTTAAACAATGTGGCTGGGGAAAGCCCTTATGAAGATAATAGTTGGACAAAGATATGAACAAGCTAAGAGTAAATTACGCAGATTAAAAAAAGGGAAAAGCATTCTGGGCAGAGGTAACAGCCTGGATACATGCCCTGATGTTGAAGTGTGTCATCAGAGACACATTAACAAATAAACGGGGCAGAGTGAGAGAGTAGTGTATGTAGATCATGAGAGAAAGAGAAACTAAAAAGAAAAGAGAAGCCAGATCATGTAGGCCTTACTATAGGCCATTTAAGAGATGGGCAGTCACTAGTGAGTTTTGGGCAAAGAACAATCTGATTTATGTTTTAAAAGGCTCACCCTGGCTATGCAGAGTCATAGAGAGCAAATAAGGTGAGTAAGATGACCAGTTGTGAAACTTTCAAATTCCAGGTAAGATAAAAACAGGATTTTGAACCAGTGTAGTATTAGTAAAAGTTGAGAAATATTATAGACACTTTTAAAAGTAAAGCCAATTGTATTTTTCAGCAAAATTAGATGTGGGGTAGGAGGAAAACAAGAGTCAAGGATGAAAAATTTTTTTAGGCTGAATAACAGGAAGGATGGATATCATATTTACTGAGATGATAAGATTTGAGAAGAGCAGGTTGGGGGTAGGGTTGTTTTGCACATGTTTGAAGTGCCTATTGTATGATCCAAGGATCCAAATGGAGCGGTCAAGTAGGCTGCTGAATATGTGAACCTGCAACATAGTTGAGAGGTCAAGACAGAAGAAAAAAATAGTATGAGTCATGGCATTTAATGTTAAAAGACTTGAAGAGTGTAAGGAACTGAGAGATTAAAGATAACTGCTGATGGGAAGGCAGCCTGCAAGATGGTGTGCTAGTGAGAGAACAAAAGTGGAGTGTGTAGACATATGGGGAGTGTCTATTTGTGAATGAGGAACAGCTATATTCCAAGGGAATGTTGGGGACTGCCAGACCAGGCTCCCCACTGCTGCTGAAATCTCTCTCGGAGTGACTGGCATTGCAGACACCATACCATCTTGAAAGGGAGAGTAGCTGTGATCTGAAGCCTAGATTTACCTTCAATTGGGAAGAACTGGATATCTCCTGGGATCCTCCAACCACAACACCCAAGGACCAAGGAGTGTGAATACACCGACTCAAATGAGCTCTGCACCTTCACACAGAAAGGTCATATTTCACCCTGAGAAAGGTGAAGTCTGCGATCCAGGCTAGAGGGAGAAATGCACACACTGGGATATAGAGGTTCAGAGGAAGTCTATGCCCCACAAAAATCTGCGGCCTTTGGAGCTAGAGTAGTATGCTAATGTGAAAGGGGGTCCACTCGGTTGCTGACAGAAGGAAACTCTATAAATCAACCTATAGCTGGACTAGGCACAAAAAGGCAGTCTGAAGCTTTACCAGTATACTAGCAGTGCTGTGCCAGGGGGGAGAGACATGCACAGAGATGTGAACAGAGTCACGCGCAGTGCAGTGGCGAAAAAAGTTGTGAGTTTATGCACTTACTCTGGTTCTTTTTTCTCTTTAAATCTTTGCTCTTGATTTCTAAGCCCAGTACATAGGATCAACCAATTAAAAACACTTTCAAAGACTGCAGTGGGATGTTTTTGTGGAGAGAAACAATCAGAAAACCAGCTCTGGGGCAGTCCATACCCCCAAAACAGTATTAAGTGCAGCAGGGAAGACAAATTCTAAATAATGGGTAGAGAGGACTTGTAGCCTCTGATGTCAATACAGAAATACTGCCACCCAAGGGTTGAATTATAAATTGACTCTTGTGTAAATACAACTGCAGGCAGGCTGAGAAACAAATAGCAAGCTTGAAAACAAGATTGTGGTTTACCACACAGAGGAGCTGTGGAATGCAGGGAACTTTAATACTGTCCAGACTACTTGACAAGAAACAAGCTTGCCAAACAGAACAATAGAGGAAGTGAATGATTTTCACTACTGCACATTTTCATTTTTTATCTTTTACTTAAGAAACTATGTTTTTTCTTTTTATCTCACTTGATTTTACCTTTTTAATTATTATATTTTTACTTTTATTCAATATTATTGCCACTATTTTTTTTTACCCTTTTTAAAAGTTTCAATTTATTTTCTCTTTATTTTATTTTATTTTGGGATTAGTGTTCTACATTCTATTTTCAATTTTAGTTTGCAGCATTTTACTCTATCTCAACTTTACCTTTAGGCCAACACTCTCTTCCTCACTTTTACCCTTTTTTTTTTGTCCTGTTTCTCTTACCATATTCCTGCTTTAGATTTTTCCTATTTCTTCCTTTTACCCCCTGTTAAAAATTGATCATACTTATATATCTAATTTCAAATCCCCTGCTACAAGTCCATACATACTTCTCTCTTCTCTTTCTTCACTATCAAATTTTTTTTATCTCTTCCCTTTATTTTGTTTTTGTTGTAGTTTTTTAAATATATGTTTTTAGTTTTATTTTGTTTTGATTTGCCCTTCTTTCTCTCTTTCCTATTGTTGTTGTTGTTATTTGATTATTGATTATATTTATGGGGGTTTTTTTGTTTGTGTGATCATCTCTCTCTCCCTCTCT
This sequence comes from Pipistrellus hanaki, assembly GCF_964339955.1. Taxonomy (NCBI): domain Eukaryota; kingdom Metazoa; phylum Chordata; class Mammalia; order Chiroptera; family Vespertilionidae; genus Pipistrellus; species Pipistrellus hanaki. The sequence goes on along the minus strand of NC_140505.1, from coordinate 87,952,706 downwards.
CTCTCTCTCACTCTCTCTCTCTCTCTCTCTCTTGCTTCATTTTTTTTTTCTCTCCTCACTTGTTATTAGTTGTTTTTTGTAGTTTGTATTCATATCTGGGTGTTAGTTGTTTGTACATTTTTTGAATTAGTTGTTGTTCTATTAGAGATTTCTCCCAATAAAAATAGTTTGTTCCCTTATTTTTTAATCTTTTTCTTTTCTCTCTCACTTTTCCCCCCTTTTCTCAATATCATTTTTGCACTTTTTTACCCCCTATTTCTCTTTTCTCTGGCAGTCACCTTTATTTGAAGTTATTAGTATTGTGAATACATTTGTGTTCATTGCCTTGTGTGTTGGGCCTTGTTGTATTTTGTGCCTTTAACATAACTCAAGAGAGAGAGATCTACATAACCAGACACCCAATGAGGAGAGATCATGGGGAGATAAAGAAACAACCCACACACTAAAGAAAAAAAGGCATCACCAGAAAAGGAAGTAAATGAATGGAGGCAAACAATATGTCAGAGAAAGAATTCAGAAAAATGGTTATAAGGTCACTGAAAAGGTTGAAAGACAAATTCAACAATATGTGTAAGAACCAAGAGGAAATAAAGAAGAACCAAGAAGACATGAAAAATGTCATTGCTGCAATAAATAATTCAACAGAAAGCATCAACAGTAGACTAGAAGAAGCAGAGGACTGCATCAGTGAGCCAGAAGACAAGGTAAGAAAAATACCCAAGAAAGGCAGCATCTAGAAAAAAAAACCAAAAAACAAAACAAAACAAAAAACAAAAAAACTTAAGAAACAAGAGGTGAGCCTAGCCGGGACCGGTTTGGCTCAATGGATAGAGCGTCGGCTTGGGGACTGAAGGGTCCCGGGTTTGATTCCGGTCAAGGGCATGTACCTTGGTTGCGGGCATATCCCCAGTAGGGGGTGTGCAAGAGGCAGCTGATCGATGACTCTCTCATCGATGTTTCTAGCTCTCTGTCTCTCTCCCTTCTTCTCTGTATTGTATAAAATCAATAAAATATATTTAAAAAAAAAAAAAAAAAAAAGAGGTGAGCCTAAGGGAACTTTGGGACAACATAAAATGAAACAATATTCACATAATAGGGATGCCAGAAGGAAATGAAACTGAGCAAGGAATAGAAAACCTGTTTGAAGAAATAATGACAGAAACTTACTTGATATCAGGAGTAAAAAAACTCACACCAGCCCAAGAAGCTCACAGAGTCCCAAACAAAATGAACCCCACAAGACCAAAGCCAAGGCACATTATAATTAAATTGGCAAACACCAATGACAAAGTAACAATCTTAAAAACAGCCAAAGAGAGACAGAAAGTTACATACAAAGAATCCCCCATTAGACTAGTGACTGATTTCTCAAAAGAAACACATCAGGCCAGAAGGGAATGGAATAAAATACACAAAGTCATGCAAAGAAAGGGTCTGAATCCAAGAATACTGTACCCAATAAGGCTATCAATAAAAATTGAGGGTGAAGTCAGAGCTTCACAGACAAATAAGAACTAAGGGAGTTTAACACCACCAAATCTGCAATGCAAGAAATGCTAAAGCATTTGCTATAAAAAGAAGAAATATGAAGAGAAGAAGGAACACAGGCATAAAAAATAAAAATGGAGACAAACAAGTAACTATCAATAATAACTTTAAATGTAAATGAATTAAATGCCCCAATCAAAATAAAAAGGGTAGCTGAATGGATAAGAAAACATGACCCATATATCTGCTTTCTACAGGAAACCCACCTCAGAAAAAAGGACTCACACAGACTGATGGTGAAAGGATAGAAAAAGATATTTCAGGCAAATACAAATGAAAAAAAAAAGTTAGCAATGCTTATATATTGTCAAATTAGATCTCAAAGTGAAGGACATAACAAAAGATAAGGAAGGCTATTTCATAATCCTAAAGGGAGCAATCAACAAGAATATATAACTCTGGTAAACATAAATGCACCCAATACAGGAGCACAAAAATACATTAAAAAAACTTCTGGAGGATATCCAAGGAGAGATTGACAGCAATACAATCATAGTAGGAGACTTTACTACCCCATTATCACCAATGGACAGTGTAAACAAAAAATCAGCAAAGACCTAAATGAGTCTATAGACCAGATGGAATTGACATTTTCAGAACATTTCACCCCAAAGCCACAGAATATACATTCTTCTCAAGAGCACATGGTTCATTTTCAAAGATAGACCATATATTGGGACACAGGCAAAGTCTCTTCAAATTAAAAAAGATAGAAATCATATCAAGCATCTTCTCAGATCACAATGGCAAAAAATCTAGAAATCAATTACAATGAAAAAATCAAAAACACCTGAAGGCTAAAGAGCATGCTATTAAACAAGGACTGGGTTACCATAGAGATCAAAGATGAAATAAAAAACATCATGGCAACAAACAACAATGAAGACACAGCAATCCAAAATTTATGGGACACAGTGAAAGCAGTCTTTTATTTTTAACATTTTAAAAAAGATTTTATTAAGGCATTACAAATATTAGTACATATGTCTCTTTTTTTCTGCCACTGACCACCCCTCCCGTCTCCCCAATCCTCAGCACATGCCCACATCCCACCACCCTCAGTTTCTAGCATCTGTTGGTTGTACTTATATACTATATAAGCATACAAGTCCTTCGGTTTATCTTTTTTTTTTTAAATGTTCTCAAGAATAATATTTTAAATATAGTTTATTAATTTTTTATAGAGAGGAAGAGAGAGGGATAGAGAGTTAGAAACATCGATAAGAGAGAAACATCGATCAGCTGCCTCTTGCACACCCCCTACTGGGGATGTGCCCGCAACCAAGGTATATGCCCTTGACCAGAATCGAACCCGGGACCTTTTAGTTCATAGGCCGACGCTCTATCCAAAACCGGTTTGGGCTCGGTTTATCTCTTACCCCACTCCCCCAACCTTCCCCTACCTTCCCACTGTAGTTTGACAGTCTGTTAAATGCTTCTTTGCCTCTGACTATTTTGTTCAACAGTTTGTAATGTTCTTTATTATCCACAAATGAGTGAGATCATGTGGTATTCATCTTTCACTGACTAACTTATTTCACTTAGCATAATGCTCTCCAGATAACCTCCATGTAGGTGCAAATGGTAAGAAGTCCTTTATTTTATTTTTTTTTAATTTTTTTACAGCAGCATAGTATTCCATTGTGTAGATGTACCACAGTTTTCTAATTCATTCATCTGTTGATGGGCATTTAGGCTGTTTCCAAATCTTAGCTATTGTAAACTCCTCTGCTATGAACATAAGGTGGATATATATTTTCTGATTGGTGTTTCTGCTTTTTAAATATATATTCCTATTAGTGGTATCACTTGGTCAAATGCAAGTTTCATGTTAAATTTTTTTAGGAAATGCCCTACTGTTTTCCTCAGTGGCTGCACCAGTCTGCATTCCCACCAACAGTGAAGAAGAGCTAATTTTTCTCTGCATCCTCTCCAGCACTTGTCATTTGTTGATGATAGCCATTTTGACAGGTGTGAGAAGGTACCTCATTGTTTTTATTTGCATTTCTCAGACCATTAGTGACTTTGAGCATGTTTTTATACAATATATCTCTTGGTTTTCTGAATGTCATCTTTCAAAAAGTGTCTATTTAGGTCCTTTGCCCATTTTTGATTGGGTTATTTATCTTTCTTTTGTTAAGTTGTATGAGTTTCTTGTAAATGTTGGATATTAAACGCTTATCGAAGATAACATTGGCAAATATGTTCTCCCATTCAGAAAGTTTTCTTGTTGTTTTGTTGATGGTTTTTTGGTATTTTTTGTTTTGTTTTGTTTTTTATGTGCAGAAGCATTGCATTTTGATGTAGTCCCATTTGTTTATTTTCTCTTTAGTTTCCATTGCCCTAGGAGCTATAAAGATATTGCTATGAAAAATGTCTACTATTTTGTTGCCTATGGCTAATTCTAAGATTTTTTGGTTTCCCATCTAATGTTTAAGTCCTTTAGCCACTTTGGGTTTATTGTTGTTTATGATGTAAGTTGGTGGTCTATTTTCATTGTTTTGCAAGTATCTGTCCAGCTTTCCCAACATTTATTGAAGAGACTGTCTTGTCTCCATTATATGCTCTTGCCTCTTGTCAAATATAAATTGAGCATACTGGTTTGTGTCTATCTCTGGGTTTTCTGTCTCTTTCACTGGTCTATGTGTCTGTTCTTGTGCTAGTACCAGACAGTTTTGAGAACAATTGGTTTGAAGTATATCTTGAATCTGCTATTGTGATCCCTCCAACATTATTCTTATTTCTCAAGATTGCTGCAGTTATTCGGGGTCTATTTTTATTCCAGAGGAATTTTTGGAGAATTTGCTCTAGGTCTTTGAAGTATGCTGTTGGTATTTTAATGGAGATTGCATTGAATTTGGGTATTATGGACATTTTAATTATGTTGATTTTACCAATCCATGAACATGCATAATTTTCCAATTGTTCATATCTTCCACTATCTCTTTTTTTAGCATCCTGAAATTTTCTGAGGACAGGTCCTTGGTTTCCTTGGTTAAGTTTATTCCTAAGTATCTTAATTTTTTAGTTGCAATGATAAATGGGATTGCTTTTTTCAATTCTCTTTCTGTGAGTTCATTATTAGTGTACAGAAAAGCCATAGACTTCTGGATATTAATTTTGTATTCTGCTACATTACTGAATCATTTACTAAGTCTAGTAGTTTATTCATGTCTTTGGGTTTTTCTATGTATGATATAAGTACAATTTTACTCCTTTTCCAATTTGGATGCCTTTTATTTTTTATTCTTGTCTGATTGCAATGGCTAGTACTTCCAGTACTATGTCAAAGAGGAGTGGGAAGAGTGGTCATCCCTGTCTTATTCCTGTTCTTAGGGGAAATGGTTTTAGTTTTTGCCCATTGAGTATGATGTTGACTGTAGGTATGTCATATGTGGCTTTTATTATGTTGAGATATAAACCTTCTGTTCCCACCTTGCTGAGAGTTTTTATCAGCAAAGGGTGTTGGATTTTGTCGAATGCTTATTCTGCCTCAATGGATATGATAATATGGTTTTTATCTCTCAGTTTGTTTATGTAGTGTATCACATTTACTGATTTGTGAATGTTGTACCATCCTTGCATCCCCAGGATAAATCCCCCTTGGTCATGGCATATAATCTTTCTAATGTAATGGTGGATTCGATTTGTTATAACTTTGCTGAGGATTTTGGCGTCTATGTTCATGAGAGACCCTGGCCTGTATTCACTTTCTTTGTATTGTCTTTATCTGGTTTTGGGATTAGGGTAATGCTGGTTTTATAAGAGCTTGGAAGTGCTCCTTCCTCTTGAATTTTTTTGAATAGTCTAAGGAAGATAGGTTTTATTTCTTATTTGAATGTTTTCTAAAACTCCCCTGTGAAGCCATCTGGTCCAGGGCTTTTGTTTGTAGGAAGTTTTTATTTTTTTAATGCTTCCTTTTCTCCATAGTTATTGGCCTTTTCAGAATTTTTTATTATTCCTGGTTGAGTTTTGGAAGGTCATATTTTTTAGGAATATGTCAATTTCTTCTAGGTTTACCAGTTTGTTGGAGTAAAATTGTTCATAGTATTATTACTTTTTTACATTTCTTCATATTTCTGTGGGGTCTGTTGTTATTTCACCTCTTTTGTTTCTGTTTTGTTTACTTGGACCCTCTCTCTTTGCTTCTTGGTGAGCCTGGCAAGAGGTTCATCAATCATGTTTATCCTTTCAAAGAACCATCTCTTGGTTTCATTGGTCTTTATGTATTGGTCTTTAGGTCATTTTTTCTCTTTGATCTTTATTATTTCCTTCCTTCTGATCACACTGGGCTTTTTTTTTTTTTTTTTTTTTTTTTTTAGGTAGGCCTGTAATGTTGTGAATTTCCCTCTCAGGACTGCTTTCACTGTGTCCCAAAGATTTTGGATTATTGTGTTTTTATTGTTGTTAGTTTCTAGGATGTGTTTTATTTCTTCTTTGATCTCTTTGGTAACCCACTCATTGTTTAATAATGTGTTATTTAGCCTCCAAGAATTTGAATTTTTGTGATTGTTTTTACTTTAATTAATTTCTAATTTTATGCCATTGTGATCTGAGAATATGCTTGATATTTCAATCCTCTGGAATTTGGAGAGACTTTTCCTGTATCCCAATACGTGGTCTATCTTTTAAAATGTCCCATGTGTGCTTGAGAAGAATATATATCCTGTAGTTTTGGGGTGGAATGTTCTAAAGATGTCTATTAAGTACATCTAATCTAGTGAGTCATTTATGATTGATGTTTCTTTGCTAATTTTTTGTCTAGAGGATTTATCCAGTGATGATAATGGGGTATTAAGTCTCCTACTATGATTGTGTTGCTGTTAATCTCTTCCTTGATATGTTCCAAAAGTTTTTTTAAAAATGTATTTTGATGGTCCTGTATTGTGTGCATTAATGTTTATCATAGTTATAACTTCTTGTTGATCCCTTTAGAATTATTATGTGGCCTTTATTGTCTCTTGTTATGGTCTTCACTTTGACATCTATTTTGTCAGATTTAAGTATTGCTACCCCAGTTTTTTTGTTTCGTTTTGTTTTTTTTCACTTACATTTGCCTGATATTTTTCATCCCTTCACTTTCAGTCTATATGAGTCCCTTGTTCTGAGGTGGGTCACCTGTAGTCAGCATAAATAGGGGTCATGTTTTCTCATCCATTCACTCACTCAGTGTCTTTTGATTGGAGCATTTAATCCATTTAGGTTTAATGTTATTATTGATAGGTACTTGTTTGTAGCCATTTCTGTACTTTATACCTGGGTCCCTCCCTATTTCTTCTTTTTACAGCTTTCCCATTAGCATTTCTTGCATTACAGGCTTCATAGTGATAAACTCCCTTAGCCTTTTTTTTGTCTGCAAACATCCTGATATCCCCTTCAATATTAATTGATAGTCTTGCTGGATAGAGTTCTGGGAGTCAGTATTTTGCTTCTCATCACTTTGTATACCTCCTTTCATTCCCTTCTAGCTTGATGTGTTTCTGTTGAGAAATCATTTGATAATCTGATGGAGGAATCCTTTGTAGGAAACTCTCTGTTTCTCTCTTGCAGGCTTTAAGATTCTCTCTTTGTCGGTAACATTTGCATTGCAATTATGACATGTCTTGGCGTGGGGTTTTTAGGATTCATCTTGCTTGGGACTCTGTACTTGTGTAACTTTTTTCTTCCCCATATCCAGGAAGTTTTCTGTCATTATTTCTTCAAATAATTTTCTAATCCTTGCTGCTCTTCTTGTCCTTTTGGAAGCCCTATTGTATGCATGTTACTTCCTTTCATGTTGTCCCAAAGCTCACTTAGGCTCTCCTCCTGCTTTTTAATTTTTTAGATTTTCCAGTTGTTGTTCAGATTGAGCTTGTTTCTCTACCTTATCTTCTAACTCACTGATTCGGTCTTCTGCTTCTTCTAGTCTACTGTTGAAACTTTCCATGGTCTTTTTGATTATAGCTACATCACTTTTTATTTCTTCCTGATTTTTACATAGGTTGTCAATTTTCTCATCCATCTTCTGTATCTCCATTACTCTAAATCCTTTTTCTGTCGTGTTGCATACTTCCATTTCACTAACTTTCTTTCTTAGTGATTCCTCATTTTGTTTTCTCTGATGATTGTGTAGTCTCACCATTTTGACTATCACCAGAAGGTTCAAACATCAAGTTGTGTGGGCCTGGGCCATGTGAATGTGTGAGCTTCTTGCCACCCAACTGTACCTACAGAGCTCTGACACCTGAACATGTGGCTGCCATGGGTTGGTGGGAGCCAGGCTCACCCAGGATCAGAGTCATAGGCACTCAGTGTGGCTTCATGCATGCACACAGAATCATGGACCCCACCTGTGCCATGCAGAAACAGAGGCCCTGCTGGCTGGTGCCTAAAATCAGAGTCCCCTAGCACATGCCTTAACTCAGAATCCCTCAGTATCTGCGCCAAGAATCGAGTATCACAGTCTGTTGCTTGCTGTGTCCTCATGCCAAGAATCAGGGTCCCTGTGTGTGCATGAACCAAGAATTGGAGTTACTGGCTCTTATTGCAAAGGCACTGGGAATCAGGGATCCCAGGCACTTGCAACGAGAAACAGTCAAGTCACTAGTGCTCAGTGCTGCTTCTCACCTGCTCAGAGAATCAGACTGTGTTGCTAAGGTCAGGATCCTAGTCTCAAGCAGCTCCATTTTTCAAGATGGCATGTTCTTGCTGCCCACACTGGCTGTCCCGAGTGTGCATGGTGGCAGCATGGCTCCGCTGTCTAAGATTGTCCAGTTTGGCAGCCACTTGGAAGACCTGCAGAATCTAACTGTACCTAGCTCATATACACACACACCACAAACATCCACAGACTCCTCTATTGTTCCCTCACTCTTTCACACTCTCTTCCTTTCCTACATTCCTGCCAGTCACCATTTTCAGAATCTCAGAAAGCAGTCTAGTGTGGGAAGTTCATAGCTTGACAGGTCTACCTCAAACAAACAAACAAACAAACAAACAAACAAACAAAAAAACCCTACAAGAAACAATGGCAAAATTTATCTAATTACACAACTCAAAGAGTTAGAAAGAGAGCAACAAGAAAAGACCTGCATAAACAGGAGGACGACAATAATAAAGATCAGAGCAGAGATAAAGTACAATGGGAGTTCTACCAAGCATTCAAAGAAGAACTAAAACTATCCTCCTCAAACTACTCTAAAAATTTCAAGAGAAAGGCACAATTCCAAGCTCTTTCTATGAATTCAACATTACCCTAATCCCAAAAGCAGATAAAGACACCACACACACACAAAAAGAGAACTATAGGCCAATATCCTTGATGAACATAGCGGGTCTAGTAATAATTAATGTCGTTTTTAACATTCGTTTAAAATCTTGCTTGGCGTTGACTTGTATTGACATAACCTTCAAACACGTGGTATCTACAGAACGTGTGAAGTGCAATTAACAAGTTTTGCTTGAAAAAGTTTGTGTTTGGTTTGGTTTTTGTTGCAGAACTAGGGCTAAGAAGATGGCGGATGAAGAGCATATTCGGCACTACATGCTTTACGAGTTCCAATTAGGAAGAAAAGCAAGTGAGGCTGCAAAAAACATCTGTAGTGCTCTTGGTCAAGATGCAGTTAGCGCCAGAAAATGCCAGCGTTGGTTTGAGAAATTTTGCAAGGGAAATTTTTCGTTAGATGACAAGAGTGGTCGAGGCCGTGTGTCAAATTTTGATCAAGAAGCTCTTCAAGCTCTTTTGGTGCAAAATCCTCAAATTACCCAACAAGAGCTTGCGACAACTTTAAATTGTTCACAAAAAACAATTTCCAATCAATTGCGTGCACTTGGCAAAGTCCAAAAGTTTGGAAAATGGGTTCCTCATGAGTTGACCGACAACAACCGTAATCAAAGAGTCACAATTTGCAGTTCGCTCCTCTCTCGTCAAAACCGTTTGCCGTTTTTAGAGCAAATTGTTACTGGAGATAAAAAATGGGTGCTGTATGTTAATTTGAAAAGGTGGCCTCAATGGTTGGACAAAAATGAGGCTCCGCAGCCCACGCCAAAACCTGACTTGCATGCAAAAAAAGTGATGTTGTGTGTTTGGTGGAATTTTAAAGGAATTCTTCATTATGAACTTTTACCATCTAACCAAACCATTACAAGTGCAGTGTATAGTGCCCAATTGGAAAGGTTAGCCCAAGCTTTAAGAGAAAAAGAACCCGCCCTGATTAATCGGAAGGGCGTAATTCTTCACCACGATAACGCATGACCGCATACTGCAAGAATCACTGCTGAAAAACTGCGCCAGTTGGAATGGGAAGTTCTCCCTCAACCTGCATATTCTCCTGATATTGCCCCTTCCGATTACCATTTGTTTCGTTCTTTGCAAAACTTTCTTCTTGGAAAAAAATTTAATAATGAAGAATGACTCAAAAATGCATTGACCGAATTTTTTGCATCAAAATCACAAGAATTTTACAACAGAGGGATTAAAATTCTTCCTGAGCATTGGGCACAAGTAGTAGAAAACAACGGCAACTATACTGTTGATTAAATTTTGTTGTATTGTTTAAATAAATTCGATTTTAAAAAGTATTAGAAAACGACATTAATTATTACTAGACCTAATAGATGCTAAAATCCTCAACAAAACTCTAGCCTATCTGATTCAGCAATACATTAGAAAGATCACACACCATGACCAAGTGGGATTTATTCTGGGGATGCAAGGATGGTACAATGTTTGCAAATAAATGAATGTGATACATCACACAAACAAACTGAGAGACAAAATCACATAAACCTATCAATTGATGCAGAAAAAGTGTTTACAAAATCCTTTTGTAAAACACTCTGTCTTGATAAAAACTCTCAGCAAAGTGGGAATAGAGGGATCATATCTCAATATAATATAAACCCTATATGACAAACATACAGCCAACATCATACTCAATGGGCAAAAACTAAACCCAATTCCTCTAAGAAGAGGATCAAGACAAGGAAGCTCGCTTTCATCACTCCTGTTCAACATAGTACTAGAAGTACTAGCCACAGTGATCAGACAAGAAAAATAAATGAAGGCCCGGAGCAGCGGCTGCCAGGCTGGGAGCGGCCAGGCCCGGAGCAGCCGGGTCTTGTGCGGCCAGGCCCAGAGCAGCAGCTGCCAGGCTGGGAGCGGCCAGGCCTGGAGAAGCCGGGTCGGGTGCGGCCAGGCCCGCAGCAGCGGCTGCCAGGCTGGGAGAGGCCAGGCTCGGAGCAGCCAGGTCGGGTGCGGCCAGGCCTGAAGCAGCGGTTGCCAGGCTGGGAGCAGCCGGGTCGGGTGTGGCCAGGCCCGGAGCAGCAGCAGCCAAGTCCAGAGCAACTAGATCGGGAGCGGCAGTGACCAGACCCGGAGCAGCTGGTTGTGGAACGAACCAGAGCAACAGAGGCCAGGACTGGAGCAGCCAGGCCCGGAACAGCTCGCTCCTCGCCTGCCCCTGCCCCACGGCTGCCTCTCAGACATGGCTGGAAACTTTTGTGGGAACTTGAGGGTCTGCTGAATCAAGTGATGAAGACTTAGATATGAGTTAGTATAGGGCTGGGGTGTTGATCTTTGAGTGCCTTGGGTGGGGCATGGATGAGGCTGGTTGACCTATTTGGAAATGTCTTTTGTGTGAAATATATCATTGGGCATGTGGAGGTATTATTGATATGAGAAAATGCTAAGAAACTGATTTACTATCTGAAAAGGGATTTACTATTGGGGAAAGGGAGGGAGGAAGAGACTGAACATAAACTGAACCTATGGATGAGGACAATGGGGGATGGGGAGGGGTGGAGGGTGGGGTGGGAACCTGGTGGAGGGGGGAAGAAATGAGGAACCTTTGTAATAATATGAACAATAAAGATTGATTTAAAAAAAAAAGAAAAGAAAAATAAATGAAAGTCATCCAAATTGGAAAAAAATAAGTAAAACTGTGTTTATTCGCAGATGACATACTATACATAGAAAACCCCAAAGACTCCATAAAAAAAAAAAAAAAAAACTAATAATAAATGAATTGACAATGTAGCGGGATACAAAATTAACACCCAGAAATCTATAGCCTTTTTAGACACCAATAATGAACTCACAGAAAGAGAAATGAAAAGAAAAGAAACAATGCCATTTACCATTGCATAAAAAAAAAAAATTAAGATTCCTAGGAATAAACTTAACTGAGAAGGTAAAAGACCTGTACTCGGAAAACTACAGGACTTTGGGGAAAAAAGAGAGAGTAAGAAGACATAAACAAATGGAAGAACATACCATGTTCATGGATTGGTATAATCGACATCATTAAAATGTCCATACTACCTAAAGCAATCTATAGATTCAATGCACTACCTATTAAAATACCAATGGCATAATTCAAAGATCTAAAACAAACTCTCCCAAAATTCAACAGGAATAAAAATAAATACCCTGAATAGCCACAGCTATACTAAGAAGAACAAAGTTGGAGGAATCACAATACCAGACATCAAGCTATATTACCAAGCCACTGTTCTCAAAACTGCTTGGTACTTGCACAAGAACAGATATATAGACCAATGGAACAGAATAGAGAATCCAGAAATTGCCCCAAGCCATTATATTCAAGTAATATTTGACAAAGGAGGTAAGAGCATACAATGGGGTCAAAACAGTCTTTTTAATAAATGGTACTGGAAAAACTGGTCAGATAGATGCAAAAAAAATGAAACTAGATCACCAACTCACACCATACACAAAAACAAACTCAAAATAGCTAAAGAACTTGAATGTAATAAGGGAAACCATAAAAATCCTACAAGACTCCATAGGCTGCAAAATTGCACATGTAAGTCATAGCAATATATTTACAGACACAGATCCTAGGGCAAAAGAGACTAATGAGAAAATAAACAAATGGGACTACATCTACATAAAAAGCTTCTTCACAGCAAAGAAATCTATCAACAAAGCAACAAGAAAGCCTACTGCATGGGAGAACATATTTGCCAATGTTATCTCCAATAAGGTTAAATCTCCAACATTCACAAGGAACTTATACAACTTAACAAAAGGAAGCTAAATAATTCAATTAAAAAAAATGGGCCAATGATCTAAATCAGTGTTTCCCAAACTTCTCTCATGATGAGAATCACCTGGTGGAGTTGTTAAAACACAGATTCCTGAATCCCAACTAAGAAGTGCTAAACTAGAATTTTTGAGAACATATAGGTAAAATTGCATACCTAACTTAGTGCTCTGTATATAACATCTGTCTTAGAGCACTAGTTAAGTATACAATTTTACCTATATGTTCCCAAAAATTCTAGTTTAGCACTTCTTAGTTGGGATTCAGGAATCTGTGTTTTAACAACTCCACCAGGTGATTCTCATCATGAGAGAAGTTTGGGAAACACTGATCTAAATAGACACTTTTTGAAAGATGACATTCAGAAAGCCAAGAGACGTATGAAAACATGCTCAAAGTTACAAATCATCTGAGAGATGCAAATCAAAATAATGAGGTGCCACCTCACGCCTGTCAGAATGGCTATCTTTATCAAGTCCACAAATGACAAGTGCTGGAGAGGATGCAGAGAAAAAGGAACCCTCATTCACTGGTGCAGCCATTGTGGAAAACAGTATTGTGTTTCCTTAAAAATTTAAACATAGAACTTGCTTTTGACCCAGAAATACCACTAGTAGGAATATATCCCAAGAAAACAGAAACACCAATCAGAAACAATATATGCACCCCTATGTTCATAGCAGCACAATTTACAATAGCAAAGATTTGGAAACAGCCTAGGTGCCCATCAGCAGATGAGTGGTTTAAAAAACTGTGGTACATCTACACAATGGAATACTATGCTGCAAAAAAGAAGGAGGAGGAGGAAGAGGAGGAGGAGGAGCAGGAGGAGGAGGAGAAGGAGAAAGAGGAGGAGGAGGAATCCTTACTATTTGCAGCAACCTGGATGGAATTGGAGAACATTATGCTAAGTGAAATAAGGCAGTCAGTGAAAGATAAATACCACATGATATCAATCATTCATGGATAATAAAGAACATTATAACCTGATGAACAAAAAGATACAGAGGCAGAGAAGCATGAAACAGCGTGTCAAATTACAGTGGGAAGGCTGGGGAGGGTTGGGGGAGTGAAGAGATAAACTGAAGGACTTGCATGCATGCATATAAGCATAACCAATGGACACAAGACATTAGGGGGGGGGGTGCAGTGAGGGCATGTGCTGGGGGGTAGGAGAGGCTGGGGGGAGGTTAATGGAGGGGAAAGAAGATGTATGTACTACTATTTGTAATAATTTAAACAATGAAATAAAAAATAAAAAGAGTGTAAGGGACTGAGTGCAAACTCAGATCAAATACTAAGTCCTGGAGCACTCTCATTTTGAGAGACAGGATAAGGAAGAACCAGAATACTGAGGAGTAGCCAAGGAGATAGGTGAAAATCCAGGATAGAGTGGTCTTCTCCAAGCTGAGTAAGAATAAAACTATTTCTAGAAATAAAGAATGATCAGTTAAGGGTAAAAGACTAAAAATTGAGTGAAAAGTGAACAAGAAATAGAGACAGACAGTATTCATTCAACAAACATTAGCATGCTACCTTGGCTAGGCACTGTTCTAATCACCAAGAATACAGCAGTGAACCTGACATCCCAAATTCTCACCCTAATGGAAGATGGGATAAACAAACTTTTTTAAAAAAATAAATCTTTATTGCTCAGATTATTACAATTGTTTCTCTTTTTCCCCCCATAGTTCCCTTCCACCTGGTTTCCACCCCACCTTCTGCCCTTACCTCCCCCATCCCCATTGTCCTCATCCATAGGTGTACGATTTTAATCCAGTCTCTTCCTGCACCCCCCACACCACTTTCCCCTGATAATTATCAATCCACTCCCTTTCTTTGCCCCTGATTCTATTATATTCACCAGTTTATTCTGTTCCTCAGATTTTTAATTCACTTGACTTTTAGATTCACTTGTTGATATATGTTTTTGTTGATCATAATTTTTTTTTTACTTTTTTCTTCTTCTTCCTCTTCTTAAAGAATATCTTTGAGCATTTCATATAATACTAGTTTGGTGATGAACTCCTTTAACTTTTTCTTATCTGTGAAGCTCTTTATCTGCCCTTCAATTCTGAATGATAACTTTGCTGGTTTCAGTCATCTTGGTTGCAGGTTCTTGCTATTCATTACTTTGAATATTTCTTGTCACTCCCTTCTGGCCTGCATAGTTTCTGTTGAGAAATCAGCTGATAGTTGCATGGGTTCTCCCTTATAGGTAACCAACTGCTTTTCTCTTGCTGCTTGTAAGATTCTCTTTTTGTCTTTTGCCCTTGACATTTTAATTATGATGTATCTTGGTATGGTCCTCTTTGGATTTCTCCTTTTTTGGGTTCTGTATGCTTCCTGTACTTGTAAGTCTATTTCTTTCACCAGGTGGGGGAAGTTTTCTGACATTATTTCTTCAAATAGGTTTTCAATATCTTGCACTCTGTCTTCTTCTTGCACCCCCATAATTCTGATGTTGGTACACTTGAAGTTGTCCCAGAGACTCCTTACACTATCTTCAACTTTCTGGATTCTCTTTTCTTCTTGCTTCTCCAGAGGAGTGTCCTTTGGTTCTTTGTATTCCAAATCTTTGACTTGATTCTTGTGTTCCTCCAGTCTGCTATTGGATCTCTGTATAATATTTTTTATTTCAGTCAGTTTATGTTTAATTTCTACAATAGTTGGGTCTCATTAAATTTATCAGCCTTTTCTAGGAAATTCTTGAAAAACCTTATAACCGTGGTCTTGAATTCTATATCCAGTCTTTTGTTCTCTTACATCTCTTTTGTTTGAGATCTATTTCCTTGTCTCGGCATTTTCGTTGCTTCCCAGAGTTGGTAGGATGGCTTTGTGTGTTTGGTGTCCTATATGGCCCGGTGGGTCAGCCTCCCCAGTTACCTGAGGTAGACACTCTTGGTGCTCCCCTTTGTGGACTGCGTGAGAGCCTGGTTGTAGTTAATCTTGATTGATGTTGGTATTCCTGGGAGGAATTGACCTCCAGGCCTATTGGATATGAGTATCAGCTGTGTCTACTCTGGGATACCTTCTGTATTGAAGACAGTCTTATAGGATCAGACTTGCAAGAATGCAAAAGCCTCTGTGCTCAACTTGGATGGCATGGAGTCTCAGGGCTGAGCTGATATTCTTGGCTTCCCATCAGCCCTGCCCTTGTGCACTCCCCTGAGTTTCTGCCTCATCATCCAGATTCCTCATGCAACAGCGTGGGTGCCCCAGGGGCTTGCCCGGAATTGGGTTGGGTCTCGGTAGTCTGGAGCTTCTGACTCCTTCCGTTTCAGACCTCTCTGTGCACACTCACTTGCGCGCAACTGTAGATCCTGCCCACTGCAGTTCCCATCTCCCCCAGTCTCCCAGTCTCTGAGTCTCCAGGTGCCTTTCTCTACGGTCCGGACGCCACCCATAGGAGCCTGCATCCACAGGGTTTCAGCCAGTGTTGGGGTTCAGTACAGTCAGAACGGGTGCAGTGCAATCGGGGACTTCCTTTCCCCTCCCGCCAGCCAGGCATTTGGCCACACTTCCTCTCTGCGAGCACATCACCCTACCTCTGCGCTTTGTGGCACCCAATACAATCCATGAGCCGCTCTCCTTTCTAGTTGTAGATTTCCCACTCTGCCAGCTTTCCTGTGGTTTTGGATGATGTCCATTCTGTCTTTTAGTTTTTGTTTTGAAATTGTTGTGCGAGGTGGCAGCTTAGGTGCTTACCTACGCCGCCATCTTGGTTCTCTCAGGGATAAACAAACTCTTAAGAAATATTTCGATAAATGAGACAGACAGTGCAAAGAGCTTTGTGGTTGAAAGATATTTAAGATGGAAAAATTATATTTGCTAAAGCATTTGATGCAGTAGAGAAAAGAAGAGGAGAAGAAGAAAAAAAAGAGTAAGGTGTATTGCACAAATAGGCGTTCATCTTGCATATGAGTAAGGACATGAGTCATGTAGCAGGATCTGGATGACAGAGTATATGGCACATAAGAGTATATAAAAATTCTCTTCTGGTTGCTTTCATATTTTTAGGAAAATAGAATACAAAGCCATTAACTGAGGTGGAGGTTGTGAAGCATTAAATTTCTAACAAGGTTGTAGAAAAATCAAGCAGGGACATTTAGAGGTAGAGCAGGCAATGTAAGAGGTTAGACCTGTCAGAAAAGGCAGAGTACCAATTCATAATAACCAGGTTTTAGACTTTAAGTTTAAAGAAGCAAACATTGCTAAACAAATTAAGTTTGTTAAAAACAACTTCTGAATTTTTTCCAAAGCTTTAAACAGATCACTTTGGGTATTTTTCTCCAACTAATTAGATGCCACAAAAATACATGAATGCTCAGGTCACTAGATGAGAGGTTTCTAATTTGGTCTCCTCTACTATGCCTCTCCCACTGCTTCAACCTTGGCCTTTCTTTCTTTTTTAAATTTTTTCACCTATAACATGGAAAGAATAGCCCTGGCCTGATAGCTCAGTGGGTTAGTGCAACATCTCAATATGCCAATGTTATGTGTTTGATGCCCAGCCAGGGCACACACAGGAAACAACCAATGAATATATAAATAAATGGAACAAATCAATGTCTTTTTCTCTTTCTCTCTTCCTCCTTTCCCCTCCTCTCTCTTTCCCTTTCTCTCTCTTTAAAAGCAGTAAGTAGCCAAAACCAGTTTGGCTCAGTGGTAGAGCGTCGGTCTGCGGACTGAAGGGTCCCAGGTTAGATTCTGGTCAGGGGCATGTACGTTGCTTGCGGGCACATCCCTGGTAGGGGGTGTGCAGGAGGCAGCTGGTCGATGTTTCTCTCTCATCGATGTTTCTAGCTCTCTCTCTTTCCCTTCCTCTCTGTAAAAAAATCAATAAAATATATTAAAAATAAAAATAAAAATAAAAGCAGTAAGTAAAAAATATATATATTTTTTTAAATGGAAATGATATCTAGCCTGCCTACCTCACTGACTGATGCCAGCATTATTCCACTATAAGTGTGCAAACAGGCTTTAAAAAGCACGGTTATCAGGATTTTGTCTAATAACAGACTTGGGAAAGCTTTTGTGTGTGTGTGTGTGTGTGTGTGTGTGGTTTTTGTTGTTGTTGTTGTTGTTGTTGTTGTTTCTAAACCTGAAAATCCATTCTTAAGGATCCAAACCCTTCATTTGTATTTAAATGTCTGAATTTGTTCAATCTAATTCTAAGGAATCAATTAAGCAATATCTAATAGCCAACTGCCCTTTATCAGTACTGGGGAGAGGTCTGCTTTCAAATCACTTTTTGAAATAATCTAGTCTAGCCTGATCCAATCCTAATTTTAAACACACCCCAATGAATAAGGTGAAGATTATCCAGAATTGCTTTAGGCACAGTCTAAATCAGTCTGCACACTGCTCTGACCTGGAGTAACCCCAGTTCTATAGTTTCTTTGGGGGTATTAACATTTCCTTTTATCCAACACGTAAATGACTTTACATATACTTACAAATAGTTCCTAGACCTATTTCCTCGATTTTGGAAGGGAAATAATTACTTACTATTTCTAGGTGAAAAAAGGGCCCAATAAGATGATCTTAAAATATCCAATGTCCCAATAATCCAGATTCCAGGGTTGAAATACTCAAGGAGAATTTGTAAGTAAAGCTGCAAGAGAAACCCCACCTCCCAGCATGACAGGAGAGCCCTTCTCAACAAGCAGCTTCCCCAGCGTTTCTCAGTCATTACCTGGTCACAGGTCTTCCTGTACTGTCCATTCTCAGTTAGCACCCCTAGCACTGTTCTTTGTGGGGGATCCTGGCCAAGCTGAGCTCTTGTCCTCTGACGGCCATCAGAACCTCGGGACATTGGAGCCAGGACTACTCTGCCCTTAGAGCTGCTGAGATGCATCACCTCAGTGTTCACAGGCTGCTGCCTCAGGAAGGAGAAAGAGACAAGCCAGTTAGTCAGCCTCGTCCACCAGGGGCTCCAAGGATGCAGCTCTAAGAGGAAGCACTAAAACGATGGCCTTTCCTGCAATGATTAGGCTCAAAGGGCGCTAGCCACGGGGCGTAAGCTATCAAAGCTGCTTTAAACCAAAACAGAGACTTGAATCCCTTGAGGCTTTCTTCCAAGACCTGGTGGAAGGCCGGAAGGAGAGAGCAGCCACGTTTCTTGGGGGTCTAAACGGAGCGAGTCTTTCTGTGCTGAGGCTTATCCCCCGCCCTCCGGCCAGCAAAGACCAGGATACATCCCTGCGGGTAAGGCACGGCCTTCCCAGCGACCAGCAGGGCGCTCCTGCCCTCCGACCTCTCCACAGCGGGCCTCGCTCTTCCCGGCCATGTGGGTCTCCAACAACCAGGAGTGCTCTGGGGGACCGGGAGCGAGGGGCCGCAGGAGTGGGGCGGGTGGGAGGGGGGGAGAGGCAGCAGGATTCCAACCGAGACGCCCACACCCGGAGTCCGCCCGGGCCCTTAGCGCGGGTTAGTTTCGCCATCACCCCCGCCCCCCGCCCCGCGTCTGTGATCGGCCAATCAGCGGCGCTGCCGGGCCTCGCGGGCGCCTCCGCGCCAATCGCAGCGGGCCTGCGCGCCAGGCCACGCCCCCTGCCTCCTCACCGCTGGCTCCCGAGCCAGGCCGCCGCCCCTGGGCGTTCAGGCCGGGCGGGGCCGGCGGCGGCGGCGGCGGCGGCGGCGGCGGCGGCGGCGGCGGCTCCTCGGGCGCGGCCCGGCCCGCCTAGCGGGCGGTCGCTGTGGGCACGGCGCCCGGATGGCCGGCGCCGAGGCCTGGGAGTGAGGAAGGCGGCCCACCCTCGCCCCCTCCCCCTGATGGCTCTGGCTTTGGGAGCGGCTGTTTCCGTAAAGCCGTCCTCCGGACAACCGCTAACTCCGCCCGCCAACGTCTCTTCCGCGTCCCGCTCCTGAGAACCTTGGCTCGGGAGAGCGACGCAGGCCCTCGGGGCTGCGCAGGCCGCGGCGTCCTGACGGGCTCGCTCACCGCCCTGCTCCCACACCTTCACCTCCTGCTGGAGCGAGGCCGGAGCAGCGGCGTGGCCCGGGGCTTGAGTCGAGGCCTCCCAATCCATGGCGGTGGAGTGTCCCTGGTCATTTGGGGCTCTGGAGCACCAGAGGCCGCGCCTGGCCCGATTTCTGTGCACGTGACCGGGCAGGGGAGGAAAGGCAATGAGTTTTTGTGGGCTCATGTGGTTCTCACAGTCCCCACAAGAGGTCTTCCCTCCGGGGTTCCAGCAGCCACTGGTCCAGGAGCGGTGCAAGTGCCCCAGGAGGAGGCGGCAGGAAGGCAGGAGGCAGCGATGGGGCCTTGAAGGGGACGGTGGTGAGGCTGGGACCTGGAGACTGGGCAGGTGCCCAGGCCACGGGAGAAGGGAAGTTTCTGGATGCTGGGCAGGGAAGGGAGTCCATGGACAGGGAAGGTGAAGCAGGGAGCCTTATGTGAGGGAAGAGGCAGGGGTAGGAAGGGTAGGGAATAGGTCCTTAAAACCTAGGAGCCCTTGCATCTACGGAGATGACTGGCACCTGGCAAGCTAGGTAAAAGAATCTTTAACTTTATTATTTTTAATGCGGATAAAAGCGTTTGATTGAGTCAAATGTTGGTGGGAAGATGAGAAGCATCTTGGAAAACAGAGTTGGATGCAGGAGGAGCAAAAACAGGTCTTGTTCAATATGAAACTGATTTTGATGCGTTTTATCATCGGATTTCATTCACTGGGAGGCAGCAATCAATCCCTTTGCACACCGGATTTCAATGTGTTATGCCCAAGTGTCATCAACCCCAAAGACTACCAGGGAGCTGAATCCGATGCAATTGCAGAAAGCCTGTATTTATTTCGGACTAGTCCGAGCCCAGCCTCACCTACACCAACGAGGGCATGGTGAGAAAGAGGAAGAACTTAACATATCAATGGGTTTTATAGGGAGGATGGTGCCACTACCTTGGCTGACCTGATTGGTTGGGTTAGGCCTAGGGTCCAGTTACCTGGAGCTGGACCCGCCCCACCCTGCCCTCTCACCCCACCTGCCCTCTCGCCCTGCCTGCCCTCTTACCCCGCCCTGCCCCCTCACCCCGCCCTGCCCTCTCAAATGCTTTTGCATATGAAGGCCACAGGGGAGCTCTCATAATGTCTTGATTGTTGCAATAGCTGAGTGTTGGAACTCAGTTCCATCACCTTGCTCCACTACAGTAATTGTCAGGTTAGAGCCCCTCTGCCAGGGTCTGGATCATAGGGACAGCCAGTATTTTACAGGGAAGCCATGAGAAGTTGTGGGTATATAAGAGAGTCTTTATTGTAGAAGCCAGTGGCCATGTAGCCATTGCTAACAAGGAGCCACTAGACAGAACAGTTCTTCAAAGCAAAGTCCCATACAGTAGCCTCACTGGCTAGGTAACAATACATCTTTCCCACAGCAGCAGCCTACTCATCAGTAATACATCTTCCCCATAATACAGCAACACCTAACAGCAGCTAGCCTCACCAAGCAGCCTCATTGGCTGGTCAGTAACAACTTTATACTTCTTAGACAAAAGAGGTTTCTTTCTGTTAATGAAAAAACAACAACAACAACAAAAAACAACAAACAAAAAACACATTGAAACCTGTAAAGAATTTTTGTGAGTTTATTTGAGCCAAGCTGTCGACATATGCCGGGAAGCAGAACCTCAATGGATTGAGATAATGCTCCGAAGAATGGTGGGTTACATTTCTATTTATACATTGCAATCAAAGGAGGGACATAGGTGGGTTACATGAAATTCATTGGTGATGGATTAAGGAGGCGGAAGAAAGCAAAGCGGTGGGAAACCTCTGGGGTTGGATAAAAAGTAAAATGATGGACAGGTATCATACTTAGGTGAGTGTAGGAACAATTAACATGATAAAGAAGGAATTTGAGGAATCTGTCCTGATGCCCATCACATTTGGTTGTGCCCCAGAGGCTCCAGAAAACGGGAAGTTACAAGTTACCCAGACATCTCATAGATATTTTATCTTAGAGGCCAGAAGGCAAATGGGCTCAGTAAAGAAGATCTAAGTTGAGGCCACTGCGTCTGCAGACCGGGTCCCATTAAGCTTAACTCCTCAGTCTCCATTTGTGCAGGCCTCTCTAGTATAAAGGGAGTAAAAGGTCCTAAGGGAAAATTTCTAGGCAAGAGTTAATAGAGGTGAGGCCAGCCAATTATTTTCCACTCCTTGCATATAAGCATGGCCCTAGATCTTCCCATCAAGTGTAACAGGAATTAAGAACAGCCCTTAGCACTCTTGCCAGTACTCCTGTAGAAGTTTTTAGCCTTTCAGAGAATTCACTCCCAGTCCGAATGGTTTTTTTAATCAATCTGCTTCACTAAAGACAGGATTAAAGGTTTGCAGCACCTAAGAAGGGGTTAATTCCTCAGGCAGAGGAAGACTCTCCAAACTCCTTAGAAATCTAGGGTGGGAGCCCCTCTGCATGCAACAGACAGTAATACCAGAGAACAAGGCCACTGCAAGTGAGGAAGGCATGGCCCCTTACTGTGCAGCAGCGTTACAGCCAGATGCAGCTGTTAAGTTAGCCCATTAATTACTAGGTCACTTGCCTCTCACTTTTATTGTGATCTCTGTGAAATGAATTGGGAGTTGTGAGATGTCTTTTTCACTCTGCATCTTACACTCCAGGTGTTTTGCATTTCATATTAGAGGTTTATAAATTGTTTTCAATGCTTAATACACCATCTACAATAAGCCATGCGCCACATGTTGCTCTTTATATACAAACTAGAGACCTGGTGCATGAAAATTAATGCACTGCCTACCCCCTCTCACAGTCTGGGAGCCCTCAGGGGCAGGAGGCGACCCGGTAATCAGGGGAAGGCTACACCCCCACAACATCTCTACTGCTGCTACTTCTGGCAGTGCGAGCCTGGGCCAACCCTGGTTACCTTGGGCTGCCCCAGGCAGCTGGGCAGCCACCATCTGAGGCTTACCTGTGGCTCGGGCTGGCCATGGGCAGCTAGGCCAGGGACTTGTGAAGCTTGCCTGCACCTCAGGCATTGACTAGGCAGTTGTCATTCGAGGCTTGCCTGTGGTGTCACCATCTTTGAGGGCAAGCAGTCAATTAGCATATTCCTCCTTAATGGATGTGGGTGCACCATCTTTGTGATGGCATGAGGGTAAACGCGATAACATATTCCCTCTTTATTAGATAGAATTGTTTGTTGTACTAAAAGGTTGTTGTCTCAATGTTACAACATAAAAGTTTTTATCAATTAAATTTTAAATCAACAACCATACCACTTTTTGAATTTTGTCATATTGGACAGCCATTGCTTTACTTT
This sequence comes from Pipistrellus hanaki, assembly GCF_964339955.1. Taxonomy (NCBI): domain Eukaryota; kingdom Metazoa; phylum Chordata; class Mammalia; order Chiroptera; family Vespertilionidae; genus Pipistrellus; species Pipistrellus hanaki. The sequence goes on along the minus strand of NC_140505.1, from coordinate 87,929,837 downwards.
GGTGCATTTATGTCCCATTGGAAAGGACTCTGTCTTACTCTAATTTGCAGGCTTCTAAGCAGGTCATATCTTTGAACTAAATGAGGGTTTGTAGAACTTCAGGGAATTATTAAGTAGAAATAATAACAACAAAAAAGTATATATAGAAGTAGTAACCCTTTCCCAGCATACCTCAGTGAATGCTTAAAAAGGAGAAATAAAAATCTCTTCCACCAATATTCACCTTTAATAAGAAGTAAGGGACCGAAAAATGGTGGTGGAATAGACAGATGTGTCCCACGCCTTGTCCCTGAGCAGAAAGAAAGAAGAGCTGAGGGTCACACTGAGAGTGTTTGTTGGCAAGTTAAGGGACAGTTATACTCCAGGAGAAGTTGGGGGACTGCTGGACGGGGTTCCATTGACCGGGCAGCCTCCATTGCTGTTGGGTTCCCTCCCAGAGCCACTGGCTCGGACACAGAGACTGTGCCATCTTAAAGGGGTAAGAGGATGTTATTGGAAGCCTGAAAATCTACAACTGTGGCACCCACCAAATAGCTGCAAACCCCAGAACACCGGTCCCCAATTGGTGCAAACACATGGATTCAGAGTAGCTCTCCACTCCACCACAGAAACCTCAGATTTCACCTGGGATAAGGTGAGGTCTCTGGTCCCGGCAGGACAGAGAAACATGCGCACTGCGGGAGCTGGAGGACCAGGGGAAGTCTACACCTAGAAAAATCTGTGGCTGTTGGGGCTTGCGTGATCCGTGAATGTGGAAGGGGGTCTTCAGTGCTGCTAACAGAAGGGATCTCTAAAAAGCAATCCATTTTGATCTAACGCAGTAGGACAGCCTAAAAAATGATAAAGTGTACTGGCTGCTTAGACTCAAGGGGGAAACGGGGACTGCGCAGATTGTGTGCAGCCCCATTGTTGGCACACTTGGGCTTTTTCTTCTTCAAATCCTTGCTTCTGATTACTAAGCCCAATACATAGGATCACCCAGTTGGGGACACCCTGGGAGGCTGCATGGGAAAGTTGTTTTTCTGGAACCTGGGGATCAGAGTAGGGAGTGATCATCGGGGAGCCAGCTCTGGAGCAGCCCACTCCCACGAACCAGTATTGAGTGCCACAGGAGAAGCAGGATCTTAGGACAGGCTAGAGAGGACCTATAGATCCGGAGGTCAATCCAGAAACACTGCCACAACAGGGGCTGAATCACAAATTGACTCTTGCGTAATCAAAAATAAAGGAATACAAGAAATTTAGACACTGCCTGCCGAAACCGGTTTGGCTCAGTGGTAGAGCATCGGTCTGCTGACTGAAAGGTCCCAGGTTCGATTCCGGTCAAGGGCATGTACATTGGTTGTGGGCACATCCCCAGTAGGGGGTGTGCAAGAGGCAGCTGGTTGATGTTTCTCTCTCATTGACGTTTCTAGCTCTCTGTCCCTCTCTCCTCCTCTCTGTAAAAAATCAATAAAATATATTTAAAAAAAAAAAAAAAAAAAAAGACACTGCCTGCTTAGAAATCAGGACTGGCTTATGACATTGAGGAGTAGTGGAATGCAGGGAAATGCAATACTGTCCTGACTTGGAAAGAGGCATGCCAAACAGAACAATAGAGGAAGTGAATGACCTTCACTACTGCACATTTATTTATTATTTATTTATTTTTATCTTTTACTTCAGAAACTAATTTCTTTTTTCCTCATTTGATTTTACCTTTTTAATTATTACATTATTTTCAATCAGTATTATTTCTACTACTATTTTACCTTTTCATTATTAGGTTGCTACAATATGCATACATGTGAACATGATATATTAAACCATGATATATAGATTATACAGAGGGACAGAGAATGAGTCAGTATTTTCTTTTTTCTCATTTTTTTAAATTAAGTTATTATATGTGTACATAGATTACCAATCCCCCACCATTCCCATACATGCCCTCCCTCCCCAGAGTTTTTCATCCATTTGTTATGCTTATATGCATGCATACAAGTCCTTTGGTTGATCTCTTATCTCCCCCATATCTCCCTACCCTCCCCACTGTAATTTGACAGTCTGTTTCTTTACTGTCTCTGTATCTATCTTTTTGTTCATCAGTGTATAATGTTTTTTATTATCCATAAATGAGTGAGATCATGTGGTGTTTTTCTTTAATTGACTGGCTTATTTCACTCAGCATAATGTTCTCCAATTCCATCCAGGTTGCTGCAAATAATGAGAATTCCTTTTTATGGCAGCATAGTATTCCATTGTGTAGATGTACCAATTGATATAACTGTGTGATTTTTATTTTTCAATTTGTTTATATGATGTATCACGTTTATTGATTTGTGGATATTGTACCATCCTTGCATTCCTGGAATAAATCCTACTTAGTCATGGTATATGATTTTTGTGATGTTCTGCTGGAGCCAATTTGCTAGAATTTTGTTGAGAATTTTGGCATCTATGTTCATGAGGGATATTGGCTTGTAATTCTCTTTCATTGAGTTGTATTTATCTGGTTTTGGTATGAGGGTGATGCTGGCTTCATAGAAGGAGCTTGGAAGTGTTCCTTCCTTTTGAATTTTTTGGAATAGTCTGAGGAGGATAGGTTTAATTCTTCCTTGAATGTTTGGTAAAACTCTCCTGTGAAGCCATCTGGCCCTAGGTTTTTGTTTGCTGGAAGCTTTTTGATAACTGTTTCAATTTCTTCCCAAGTCACTGTTCTATTGAGATTTTTAGATTCTTCCTGATTGTGTTTTGGAAGGTTATATTTTTCTAGGAATATGTCCATTTACTCCAGGTTATCCAGTTTTTTTGAGTAGAGTTGTTGGTAGTATTTTGTAGCAATCCTTTGTTTTTCAGCAGGGTTATTATTATTGTTGTTATTTCACCTCTTTCATTTCTGATTTTGTTTATTTGGGTCCTCTCTCTTTGTTTCTTGGTTAGCCTGGCTAGAGATTCATCAATCTTGTTTATCCTTTCAAAGAATCAGCTCTTGGTTTAATTGATCTTTTGTATTGTTTCTTTGGTCTCTATGTCATTTATCTCCACTCTGATTTTTATTTCCTTCCTTCTGCTTACACTGGACTTTTCTTGTTGCTCTTTTTCTAACTCTTTGAGTTGTAGCATTAGATAATTTGTTAGCATTTTTTCTTGTTTTTTGCAAAAGGCTTGTAGAGATATTAACTTCTCTCTCAAAACTGCTTTTTCTGTGTCCCATAGATTTTGGATTGTTTGTGTTTTCATTGTCATTAGTTGCCAGGATGTTTTTAATTTCTTCCTTGATTTCTCTGGTAACCCAGTCCTTGTTTAATAGCATGCTGCTGAGTCTCCATGTGTTTGATTTATTTGGAGTATTTTTATTGTAGTTGATTTCCAGTTTTATGCCACTATGATCTGAGAAGATGCTTAATATGATTTCTATCTTTTTTAATTTGAAGAGACTTTGCCTATGTCCCAACATGTGGTCTATCTTTGAAAATGACCCATGTGCACTTGAGAAGAATGTATATTCTATGGTTTTGGGATGAAATGTTCTGAAGATGTTGATTAATTCCATCTGGTCTAGTGCATCATTTAGGATTGATGTTTCTTTGCTGATTTTTTGTTTAGATGATTTGTCCAAAGGTGATAGTGGGGCACTAAAATCTCCTACTATGATTGTATTGTTATTAATCGCTCCCTTAATGTCCTACAGCAGAGTTTTTTTTATATATATATTTGGGTGCTCCTGTATTGGGTGCATATATGTTTACCAGGGTTATTTGTTCTTGTTGGATTGCTCCCTTTAGTATTATGAAGTGGCCTTCATTATCTCTTGTTTTGTCCTTCACTTTGAAATCTAATTTGTCAGATATAAGTATTGCTACTCCAGCTTTTTTTTCCATTTCCATTCACCTGGAAAACCTTTTTCCATCCCTTCACCCTCAGTCTCTGAGTGTCTTTTTTTCTGAGGTGGGTTTCTTGTAGACAGCAGATATATGGGTCTTGTTTTCTTATCCAATCTGTTACCCTATGTCTTTTGATTGGGGCACTTAATCCATTTACATTTAAAGTTATTATTGATAGGTACTTATTTGCTACCATTTTTATTCTATACCAGTGTTCCTTTTTTGCTTCCTATTTCTTTATTTTTACAGCAGACCCTTTAGAATTTCTTGCATTGCTGGTTTGGTGGTGATAAATTCCCTTAGTCTCTTTTTGTCTGTGAAGATCCTGATTTCACCTTCTTGATAGGCTTGCTGGGTACAGTATTCTTGGATTCAGACCCTTCCTTTGCATGACTTTATATATTTTATTCCATTCCCTTCTGGCCTGATGAGTTTCTGTTGAGAAATAAGTTGCTAGTCTGATGGGATTCCTTTATATCTAACTTTCTGTCTCTCTCTGACTTCTTTTAAGATTCTTACTTTGTCGTTGGTGTTTGCCAATTTAATTATAATGTGCCTTGGTGTCGGTATTTTGGGATTCATTTTGCTTGGTACTCTGTGAGCTTCTTGGATTTGTGTTTGTTTGTTTTTTCTTCTCTATCTCAGGAAAGTTTTCTGTCATTATTTCTTCAAACATTTTTTCTATGCCTTCCTCAGTTTCCTTTCCTTCTGGAACCTCTATTATTCTAATATTGTTTTTTTTGTATTGTCCCAAAGTTCCTGTAGGCTTTCCTCCTGCTTTTTAAATTTTTCTTCTAGAAGCTGGTTTAATTTGCTATTTCCCCCCCCCCCCCAATTTGTCTTCTAGCTCACTGATGTGGTCCTCTGCTTCTTCTAGTCTATTCTTGATGCTTTCTATTGAGTTCTTTTCAGTAGTGATGTCAGTTTTTATTTCTTTTTGATTCTTCTTCATTTCCTCTTGGTTCTTACTCATATTGTCAAATTTGTCTTTCATTGTTTTTAGCCATCTTATGATCGTTACTCTGAATTCTTGTTCTGATAGGTTGCTTGACTCTAACTTGTTTACTTTTTTTTCTGGTGTTGCCTGCTTTTCTTTCATATGCAGTCTGTTCTTTGTCTCCACATGTTCTCTCTTTTCAGGATGTCTGGTTATGTAGTTCTCTCTCTCCTTTTCCTCGTGTTGTGGAGCACTCCTTTGAGTCCAAGTGTTCGCACCACCTGGGACCGGCATTCTAGTGCTCACAGCTGGTTGGTGGTAGCTGCAGCTGTGGATATTCAGGCCTCTGACAAGATCCACTTTTTCTCCGCCTCGACTTCCCTCTTAGCAGCTGCCCACAGCTTCTGTCTTGGATTCAGACCTTTCCTTTGCATGACTTTGTATATTTTATTCCATTCCCTTCTGGCCTGATGAGTTTCTGTTGAGAAATAAGTTGCTAGTCTGATGGGGTTCCTTTATACCTAACTTTCTGTCTCTCTCTGGCTGCTTTTAAGATTCAGCAATTGCAGCAGCAGTGGCTAGACTCTAGCCTGCTGGTGGATCTCACTTAGGGTCATTCATAATGGAGATGCACACCAAATAGTTCCCAGGCGTCCATGTTGCAAACATTCTTTAAAAAAATTATATATGTGTATATTAAAGGTGCGGTGCATGAAATTTGTGCACGGGGGTGGAAGGGTTGTATCCCTCATCCCAGCCTGCATCATCTCCAATGTGGGACTCCTCAAGGGATGTCTGATTGCCTGTTTAAGCCCTATCCCTAGATGTGCAGTCAGACATCCCTCTCACAATCCAGGACTGCTGGCTCCCAACTGCTCACCTGCTTGCCTTCCTGCTTGCCCCCAACTGCTCTGCCTGCCAGCCTGAACACCCCCTAACCACTGCCCTGCCAGCCTGATTGATGTCTAACTTCTCCCCTGCCAGTCTGTTTGCCCCCAACTTCCCTCTTCTGCCATCCTGGTCACCCCCAACTGCCCTCCCCTGCTGGGTTGATTGCCTCCAACTGCCCTCCCTTGCAGACCTGGTCCCTCCCAACTGCCTTTGCCTGCTGGCTATCTTGTGGTGGCCATCTTGTGTCCACATAGGGGCAGGATATTTGACCACATGGGGGCAGCCATATTGTGGTTGGAGTGATGGTCAATCTGCATGTTACTCTTTTATTAGATAGTAGAGAGCCCTGGTGCATGGGTTGGGAGCAGCTGATTTGCCCTGAAGGGTGTCCTGGATCAGGGTGGGGGTTCCCTTGAGGTGTGGGGTGGCCTGGGCGAAGGGCCTGTGGTGGTTTGCAGGCAGGCCACACCCCCCGGTGAACCAAGCAGAGGCCCTGTTATCTGGAATTTATTCACCTTCTACAGTTGAAACTTTGTAGCCTGGAGTGGAGACCTAGGCTGGCCAGGGTGTGTGGAAAGCTTGGCTTTTTCTGTTGCCAGAGAAACCCAAGTCTCTTAAGTGCTCTCTGTGGCTACAGCCATCTTGGTTGGCGTTAATTTGCATACTCACTCTGATTGGCTGGTGGGCATGGCTGGTGGCTTGAGCGGAGTGATGGTTAATTTGCATATTACTCTTTTATTAGGTAGGGTGTTTTATTGATTTTAGAAAGAAAGAGAGAGATAGAAACATCAATGATGAGAGAGAATCATTGATCAATTGCCTCTTGTATGTCCCCCCACTAGTGATTGAGCCTGCAACCTAGGCATATGCCCTTGACCAGAATTGAATGTGGAGCCCTTCAGTCCACAGGCCAACTCTCTCCACTGAGCTAAACCATCCAGGGTCAACCATTCTTATTTGTGATAGACATAGAGATTACATAAATGAGAAAGAGTCTTATTCAGAGTTCACTCTTATAAAGGAAGAAAAATAAACAAATGGTTAGCCACAAGGTAGAGGGAGACTGATGAGGAAGTCCAGAAAAAAGTTTTGGTTAAGTCCACGTACATTTTTTCCCAGATAATTAAGGAAATCAGGAAAGGTTTCTTTAAGTTGGTGGCTTTGTGTTTAGCCTTAGAATTTAGATTCAGTTTTGATAGGCAAGATTTTGGAGTATTTTAGGAAAAGAAAACTGAATGAGTAAAGACACAGAAGGAAATTGCAAAACATATTCTAGGAAATGCTTGTGTTCTATGCCACCTGGAGTTAAAATATAGAAGGAAAGTTGGTGATAGTGGAGAATCAAGAACATTGGGGAAACCTCATGTGGGAGTAAGAAATGCATTAGGAAACAGTTTCTAGAGAAAATATAAACCTGAATCTGAACCATGCCATGGACTCAAAAAGGGGAAAAAAGTCTGTTGACTTTAGTCTACTGACAATAACATCATTATGGCCATAGAATCTACATTATTTAGCAACTGATTGTATGTCAGCTTTGAAGGAGAAAATGGATGCAAACATAATTTTGCAATATATAGATCAGGTTGATGAAGGAATCATAGGTTTGACAAAAGTAGAAATGCCAAATTTGCTGGCTTCAGAAGAAAAAGGAAGTGAAGAACAAGTTTACTTTTGGACATTATAATGATAATAATCTCTTCAAATAATTGTCCAGTACCACCACTTTTCCTTCCACCTCTATCATGAATGTATAAAATATGATAAAGAATTATACTTGTTTTCAGAAGTTTATAATGTAGTTGAAGGTAAAGGTTGATTAAAATACCTTTTTTAAGTGTTTGTCCAGTATCCCCATTGTAAAATAATTAATAGTAGTTAGATGGTTATTTGAGGAAAACACATGAAGAATAAAAGATCAGCAGCTTTCTATCTATTGTTTCAGAGTCCTATCTTCCATTTAAGAGGTCCTCTTCCAAGAACGAAGCCCATTGAAGTCAGGGACTGCATCTTCCTCAACTTTGTAAGATCATTTCCTGGAATAGTGCCCAGAACATAGCAGACACTTAAAAGTTTGTTGATTAAATGACTAAATAATATGATGCAATTTACATTTCATACATAAATAAGCCAAAGATGGCCCCTGCACATTGGCCCTATGTTGTTTACTTCTTCACAGAAGGCCAGGACCATTAGCTCAGAAGCTCACTGGAACCAAACTCAAATTCTGGCATATCCAATTGTTTTAAATGGTTCAAATAAAGATACTTTTTAGTCATTTAGAGCTTGCTTTGCATATCCCATGAAATTACACTCAATATTGGTTAGCCTTAGATTAAAAAAAAACAACACCCTGGGACTATAAAAGCCCCTAAGTCACTGCTGCCCTTTGGAGCCCTTTTGACACATCACCCCCTTATCCCCAAATTTATTTGCATTCTTCCTATTTGGAGTGTTGTCCTCACATCATTGTCTCTGAAAGTTCCCATGATTGTAGGGCCTTTCCATCAATCCCTCCACAACCCCATGCAAACCTCTCAAAGCGCCACCCAAATAATTCTTATTTGTGTGTTACTGCCACTTTGTGGTCATGTCTTTTCCCCGAGTTCCCAAGTCCCCGACTTCACTGCAATATTTATTGTATCTGTGCAAGAGATAAAACACTGATTTATTAAAATTGCTTTCTCAACCCTGTGTGTTTTATTTCTTTTTGTTTGTTTAATCTTTTATTTTTTCAATTGAAGTTTACATTCAATATTATTTTGTATTAGTTCCAGATGTACAGCATGGTGGTTAGACAATCATACTTCACATAGTTTCTCCCTGATATTTCCAGTGTCTATCTGGCACCATATATAGTTATTACAGTATTATTGACTATGTTTCCTGTGCTGTAATTTATGCCCCAATGACTATTTTTTAACTGAAAGTCTATATTCTCAACTACTTCACTTTTTTTCACCAAGTCCCCCAATCTCCATTCACTCCGGCAAACCTCAGTCTGTTCTCTATATCTATGTGTCTATTTCTGTTGTGTTTGTTCATTTATATTGTTCTTTAGATTCCACATATAAGTGAAATCATGTGGTACTTGTCTTTCTCTGACTGACACTTCATTTAGCATAATGCCATCTAGGTCCACTTATACTGTTGCAAATGATAAGATTTCATGATTTTTTATGCTGTAATATTCCATTGTATATTTGTACCACAGATTTTTCTCCACTTGTCTACTTATAGGCACTGAGTTGCTTCCATATATTGTCTATTGTACTAGTAAATAACACTTCAATGAACATAGTGTGCATTTATTTTTTTTAATTAATGTTTTGTGTGTCTTTTTATATATATCCAGAAGCGGAATTGCTAGATTATCAGGCCATTTTTAATTTTTAATTTTTTGAGGAGCCTCCATACTATTTTCTATAGCAGCTGAGCCAATTTGCATTCCTACCAATAGTGCATTCCTACCAATAGAGTTCCTTTTTCTTCACATCCCTGCCAACACATGTCATTTGTGGATTTATTGATGGTAGTCATTATGACAAGTGTGAGGTGTTGTCTCCCTATGCTTTTAATTTGCATTTCTCTCATGACTAGTGATGTTGAGTATCTTTTCATATGTCTGTTAGCCATCTGTATGTCCTCTTTGCAGAAGTGTCTATTCAGGTCCTTTGCCCATTGTTTAATTGGATTATTTGTCTTTTGGTGTTTAGTTGTAAGAGTTGTTTTTAGTTTTGGATATAAACCCTTATCAGATGCATCATTGGTGAGTATATTTTCCCATTCATTGGGCTATCTTTTTGTTTTGTTGATAGTTTTCTTTCTTTCACTTGTATTTATTGACTAGAGGCCTGGTGCACAAAATTCGTGTGTCCCTCAGCCCAACTTGCACCTTCTCCAATGTGGGACCCCTTGGGAGATGTTCGACTGTCGGGCCTAAACAGGCAGTCGGACATCCCTCTCACAATCCAGGACTGCTGGCTTCCAACTGCTCGCCTGCCTGCCTTATTGACTCTAACCGCTTCTGCCTGCCAACATGATCACCCCCTAACCACTCCCCTGCCAGCCTGATCGAGGCCTAACTGCTCTCCTGCCAGCCTGATCATCCCCAATTGCCCTCCCCTGATAGCCCAGTAACCCCCAAATGCCCTCCCCTGCATATACCTTCTTTATTAGATAGGGCTTTTCTTTAACATTTTGGGTAGCCCTAACTGGTTTGGATCAGTGGATGGAGCAAAGGCCTGCAGACTCAAGGGTCCCAGGTTCAATTCCAGTCAAGACCATGTACTTTGGTCGGGGGCACATACTCAGTGGGGACTGTGCAGAAAGCAACTGATCAATGTTTCTCTCATAGATGTTTCTAGCTCTCTATCCCTTTTCCTTCCTCTCTATGAAACATCAATAAAATATATATAAAAAAGAAACATTTAAGATTCCTCTGTATCTGCCTGGCTGGTGTGACTTAGAGGCTGAAAACTCAGGCTGGGCCTGCAGGGGATCTCTGCATGGGTGCAGGCACTGCTGCTAGACTGAGACCCCAGGCTGGGGGTATGGACCCAAACCACTGCCTGATGCTGGAGCATTTCCAAGTGGCTCTAGGCAGATGTTCCTGCCCCGCCTCCAGCCACTTGGCACCTGCACATCACTCAGGGCCTATAGGCCTATAGGTTAGGAGCAGCCTAGGTCCGGAGGATGTTCCTGTTGTCTAGGGAACCCACGCCTCCCTCCTGCTCTCTGTGGCCTTAGCCATCTTGGTTGGGTTTATTTGCATACTCACTCTGATTGACTGGTGGGTGTGGATGGTGGGCATGGCTGGTGAGTGTAGTGGAGTGATGGTTAATTTGCATATTACTCTTTTATTAGGTAGGATTTTTAGAGAAAGAGAAAAAAGGGGAGAGAGAAAAAGATAAACATCAATTTTGTTGTTCCACTAATGTATGCATTCATTGATTGATTCTTATATGTGCCATGACTGGGATATAACCCAAAACCTCGATGCATTGAGATGATGGTCCAACCATTGTCTTAGTTACTTAGCCAGGACTGTTGATGGTTTCCTTTGCTGTGGAAAACTTTTTAGTTTGATAGAATCCCATTTGTTTATTTGCGTTTTTGTTTCCCTTGCCTTATGAGATATAGCACAAAAAATGTTGCTAAGAGAAATGTCCAAATTTTTACTACATACTTGTTTTCTCTTAAAAGTTTTATGGTTTTGAGTCTTCATTAGCTTACAAGAGGCCCAGTGCACAAATTTGTGCATGAGTGGGGTTCGGTAGGCCCCGCTCCTCACTGGGATGTTGGGGGCTGATTGAGGGCTGGGCTAGTGGGGGAGAGGGGAAAGCCAGAGGCCAATAGGAGCCCGGATCAGGTCAGTTGGCTGCCACAGCATGTGTCATAGTCACTGGTTGTTCTGGCATTCTGGTCATTCTGCTGTTCTGGTCGCTGAGCTTTTATAAATATACTGGAGGCCCGATGCATGAAAATTCATGCAAGAATGAGTCTTCCTTCCCCTGGCTGCCAGCACTGCCTTTGCTCCAGCTGGAGCTGCCTTTCCATCTTCCCACACTGCCTAGAGGCCTTTAGCGGCTGTGGCTGTATGGAATGCCTGCAGCATTGCCATGGTGATGATGCAAGCATCCAGCCCCACCCTCGGCCACCATGCCTGCATATGCAAATTAACCTGCCATATTTGTTGGGTTTATTTGCAGACTCACTCCTAATTGGCTGGTGGGCATCATGAAGGTATGGACAATTTGCATCTTTCTCTTTTATTAGTGTAGAATGTTCTTGTAAATGGTGTAAAAAGGTGGTCCATTTTCATTGTTTTCAGGAATCTGTTCAATTTTCCAAACACCATTGATTGACTAGACTATCTTTATCCTAGTGTATGTTCTTGCCTCCTTTGACAAATGTTAATTGATCAAATAGGTATGGGTTTATTTCTGGGCTTTCCTTTCTGTTTCATTGATCTATGTGTCTATTTTCATGCCCATATCATGTTTTGATTATATAGCTATGTGGTATAGTTTTATATCAAGTAGTGTGATTCCTCCAACTTTGTTCTTTTTTTCCTAAAGATTTTTATGGTTAATTGTGGTCTTTTGTGGTTCCATATGAATTTTTGAATTATTTGTTCTGGTTCTCTGAAATATGCTGTGGGTATTTTGAAAGGAATTGCATTGAATCTATAGATTGCTTTTGGTAGTATGGACATTTTAACAATGATAATTCTTCTTAGTAAATGAGTTTTCATTTACTTGTATATTTTTCAGCTTCTTTCTTCAGCATCTTTTAATTTTCTGAATAGAGGTCTTTTACCTCCTGGGTTAAATTTCTTTCTACATATTATTTTTTATGAGATTGTTCTCTTTTCTTTCATTTCCTTTTTAATTAAGAAATTTAAGTTTTTATTAAATCAGCCTATTAAAGAAATCAGAAAATGCCTAAGATTTTTTTTTTTGGGGGGGGCTGTGTGTAAAAAATAATTGTTTATTGTGGGAAGTATTATGTATGTCCCTTTTCTTCCTACAATGACCCCCTCCAGACTGCCACCCAACCCAGGCCTTCAGCAGCACCCTAGTCTGTGTCTTTGGGTTATACAAATATGCATACAAGGTCTTTGGTTTATTACCTCCCACTCACCAACCCTCTCCCACCATCGCTCTTAGATTCCCCACACTGTTTGATGCTTTCATGTCTCTGGATCCACTCCATTCATCAATTTATTTTGTTACTTAGACTCCACATATGACTGAGATCATGTGGCACTTGTCTTCTTTGACTGATTTATTTCACTTTGCATGATACTCTTCAGGTCCCTCCATGCTGTCCCAAAAGTTAAGATATCCTTTTTTTCTCTTCTCTTTTCTTTTCTTTTCTTTTCTTTTCTTTTCTTTTCTTTTCTTTCATTTTCTCTTCTTTTCTTTTCTTTTCTTTTCTTTTCTTTTCTTTCCTTAAATGTACCACAGTCTTTTTTTTTTAAATATATATTTTATTGATTTTTTTTTTTTTACAGAGAGGAAGGAGAGAGATAGAGCGTTAGAAACATCAATGAGAGAGAGTCATTGACCAGCTGCCTCTTGCACACCCCCTACTGGGGATGTGCCCGCAACCAAGGTACATGCTCTTGACTGGAATCGAACCCAGGACCTTTCAGTCCACAGGCTGACACTCTATCCACTGAGCCAAACCAGCTTCAGCTGTACCACAGTCTTCTATTCACTCATTTACTGATGGGCATTTGGGTTGTTTCCAGATCTTAGCTATAATGAATTGTGCTGTTCTGAATTCTTTCTGATTGGTGTTTTGGGTTTCTTAGGATATATTCCTAGAAGTGGGATCAGTGGGCCAAATGGCAGTTCCATATTTAAATTTTTTTAGGAAATGCCATAATCTTTTCCATAATGGTTGCACCAGTCTACATTCACACCAGCAGTGTCCTAGGGTTCCCTTTTTTCCATATCCTCTTCAACACTTGTCATTTGTTTGTTAATGGTAGCTATTCTTACAGATGTGAGATGGTACCTCATTATCATTTTGATTCGCAACACTTCAGTGATTAATGACTGTGAGCATTTTTCCATATGCCTCTTCACCATCTGTATATCTTCTTTGGAAAAGTGTCTATTTAGATCCTTTACCATTTCTTAATTGTATTTTTGCCTTCTTTTGTTAAGTTGTATGAATTCATTATATATTTAGGATATTAAACCTTTATCAGATTTATCATTGCCAAATAAGTTCTCCCATACAGTGGGCTCCCTTTTCATTTTGTTGATGGTTAATTTTTCTATGCAGAAGCCTTTTATTTTTATGTGGTTCCACTTGTTTATTTTCTCCTTAGTTTCCTTAGGAGATATATCTGTAAATATACTGCTATGAGAGGTGTCAGATTTTGCTGTGTATTGTTTCTTCTAGGATTTTTATGGTTTTATTATGTACATTTAACTCTTTTATCCATTTTGAGTTTATTCTTGTGTATGATGTAAGTTGGTGATCTACATTCATTTTTTTGCATGTATCTGTCAAATTTTCCCAACACCATTTAATGAAGATACTGTCTTAACTCCATTGTATGCTCTTGCCTCTTTTGTCAAATATTAATTGAGCATAGGGAGAAACCAAGATGGCGGCATAGGGTAGACATGCAGCCTATCACAATTTTGAATTTACAACTGGAAAACAGGGGAAACATTGCTCTGAAGTGCAGGACAGCTAGCTAAGAGGAGGCTCTACCATCTGGGAAGGGGAGAGAAAGGACTCTGAGTCTCAGGAACTGTGAAGGTGTGGAGAACTGTGCATGCGAAAAGGCAGCTGCCGAGTTCGCTGCTGGCTTGCTTGTGGTGCGCAGAGAAGGCGGGCCGAGTTCACTGCTAGCTTACTCCCGGCACAGAGAGGGCACACAGCTAACACTCAGCTGGGTTTCTTGTTTGAGAGAAAAACCAAACAACCCTATTGCTCTGATAGACGGCCCCAGTTAGGGAGAGGCCGGACTGTCAGGCAGCGGGCAGAGACCTCTCAGAAGTGGGTGAAGCCAGCTGCCATTACTGCAGGTCTCAGGGACCGGAACCTTGTAGGGAGGGGCTGACGGGAAACCAAAGCTTGTCTGCAACACCCCGAGACTCTGCCCCATCCAAGCAAAACACAGAAGCCCTCCAAGAGGCTGGCTTTCAAAATAGGGAGAAAACAAAAAACAAAAAACTCTCAACTGCACTGAGAGACAACTCTGAGCCGGGAAAAAATTGGCTGTCAGGGACCAGGAAAAATTGAGAACAGCTTTTACCCAAGAGGTGCACGTGCCAGCAACCAATCTTGCGGGACTCACTGTGAATAGAACTTTCCTAAGGTGGGACTGACGGGCAACCAGAGCTTGTCTGTGCCTATACCAAAGAGGTAAGTGCACCTGCAACCAATCTTACAGGACTCGCTGCGAATAGGACTTTCCTAAGGCTGGACTGACGGGGAACCAAAGCTTGTCTGCACCACCCCAAGACTCCGCACCATCCAAGTGGAGCACAGAAGCTCTCCTAGCTGAGACACTGCTGATCTTCACAGCCAATTGGCTTGGAGATCAACGCTTCCCAGTGATACCAACAACAAGCAAGGCTTAACAACAAGACTGCACACACAGCCCACAAAGGGCTGCACCAACACTGTACACCTCAGGTAACTGGGATAGCTGTACTACTGGGCTCTACCAGAACACCTAGCACACAAAACTCTTCCATCAAAATCAGGGAAGCAGCGAAAATGCAGAGAAGAGGCAGGAAACAAAGGAAGGAGATGGAGGAAAGTAAAAGAATGGACATTGAGTTCAAAACTACAGTAATAAGGTTTTTCAAGAATTTCCTAAAAAGAGGCTGATAAAATAAATGAGACCTATAAGGATATGAAAAGGTATCAACTAGAAATAAAAAGGGATCAACTAGAAATAAAGAATACATTGTCTGAAATAAAAAATATTATACAGGGTCATAAAAACAGAATGAAAGATCGCAGGAATCAAGACAAATATTTGGAACACAAAGAGTCAGAGGACACTCCTCCGCAGAAGCAAAAAGATAAGAGAATCCAGAAAGTTGAAGATAGTGTAAGAAACCTCTGGAACAATTTCAAGCGAACCAACCTCAGAATTATGGGGGTCCCAGAAGAAGAGAGAGAGCAAGAAAACAAAAGCATATTTGAAGAAATAGTGACAGAAAACTTCCCCCACCTGGTGAAAGCAATAGACTTACAAGTCCAGGAAGCATACAGAACCCCAAACAAAAGAAACCTAAAGAGGACTACACCAAGACACATCATAATTAAAATGCCAAGAGCAAAAGACAAAGAGAGTATCTTACAAGCAGCAAGAGAAAAACAGGTAGTTATCTATAAAGGAGCACCCATACGATTGTCAGCTGATTTCTCAACAGAAACCATGCAGGCCAGATGAGAATGGCAAGAAATATTCAAGGTGATGAATAGCAAGAACCTACAGCCAAAAATACTCTACCCAGCAAAGCTATCACTCAGAATTGAAGGCCAGATAAAGAGCTTCACAAAAAAAAAAAAAAAAGCTAAATGAGTTCATCACTGCCAAACCAGAATTATATGAATTGCTGAAGGGGGTTCTTTAGAAAGAGGAAGAAGATGAAGATAAAAATTATGAACAACAAATACATAACTATCAACAAGTGAAACTAAAAACCAAGGGAATTAAAAAATCTGATGAACAATATTAACTGGTGAATATAATAGAATCAGAGGTATGGAAGGGAAGTGGACTGAGGACTCTTGGGGAAAAGGGGAGTGGGGGGTGCGGAAAGAGACTGAACAAAAAATGTGCACCAATGGATGAGGACAATGAGGGGTGGGGAAAGGGTAGAGGTTGGGGTGGGAACCTGGTGGGGAAAGGACAGAGGGTGGAGGGGAACAATGGAGGGGGGTAAAAGGAACATTTGTAATAATCTGAACAATAAAGATTTATTTAAAAAATAAATAAAAATAAAAATATAAAGTATTAAAAAATAAATAAATAAAAATTGAGCATAATGTCTTGGCTTAACTTTCTGGGTTCTCTATTGTGTTCCGCTGATCTACACTGAGTGGCCAGATTATTATGATCTCTGAACACATAATAATCTGGCCATTTATTTTGTGTGTGTGTGTGTATGTGTGAAAAAAAAAAATATATATATATATATATATATATATATATATATATATATATATATATATATTAGAGGCCTGGTGCATCAATTCATTCATGGGTGGGTTCAGGCCAGCCTGGCAAGGGGGAGGAGACATGGGCATTTGGCTGCCCTGCCTGCTGCTTGAACTCCTGGTCAAGGAGACAATTTGCATGTGAGCCTTTTATTATATAGGATATACACTGAGTGACCAAATTATGTGTTCAGAGATCATAAAAATCTGGCCACTCAGTGTATATGACTGTTCTTGGATTATGTTGGCTTTGTATTATAACTTGAAATCTGGTATGAATCATCCAACATTGTTCTTCTTTCACAAAATTGCTGCAGCTACTCAGGGTCTTTTTTGATTCCACATAAATTTTTGGAGTGTTTAGTTGTTCTAGTTCTGTGAAATATGCTGTTGGTATTTTAATAGGGATTGCATTGCATCTTTAGATTGCCTTGGGTAGTATGGACATTTTAATGATATTGATTCTACCAATCCATGAACACAGAATAGTCTTCCACATATTTACATTTCTTCTACCTCCTTTTTGAACATCCTGTGGTTTTCTGAGTACAAATCTGTTACTTCTTTTGTTAAGTTTATTCCTAACTATTGTAATATTTTTTATTGCAGTGGTAAATGGGATTGCTCATTTAGTTTCTCTTTTTAAAATTCATTACTGGCGTATAAAAAAGTCATTAATTTTTGGGTATGATTCTGTATTCTGCTACATTGCCAAATTTATTTATTAAGTCTAGTACTTTTTTTAGTGAAGGCTTTAGGGTTTTCTATATATAATATCATGTCATCTGCAAATAATGAGTTTTACTTCATCCTTTCCTATTTGGATTCCTTTTATTTTTTCTTCTTCTATGATCACTGTGGCTAGGACTTCCAGTACTATGTGGAAAAAGAGTGGTGAAAACAGACATACCTGTCTTTAGTAGAAATGCTTTTAGTTTTTGCCCATTGAGTGTCATGTTTGTTGTAGGTTTATCGTATATGGCCTTCATCATGTTGTGATATGATGCATCTATTCCCACTTTTCTGTGAGTTTTTTTTCTTAATAAAAAATGGGTGTTGTCTTTAGTTAAATACTTTTCTCCATCTATTGATAGGATTATATGATTTTTGGGTTTCATTTTGTTTATGCGACAAGTCACATTTATTTATTTGCAAATATTGTACCAGCCTTTCATGTCTAGAATAAATCCTTCTTGGTCATGGTCTATGATCTTCTACCCTAATAAAAGAGAAATATGCAAATTTACTATCACTTCACAATGCCCACTAGGCAATCAGGAGTGAGGATGCAAATTAACCTGACAAAGATGGTGGCAGCCCAGCCCCCAGCCGCTCCAGTCCTCTGGGCAGCACACATGCAGGTGTGGAGTGGCTGGGCAGTGTGGGACACCAGCTAGGAGAGGAGGATAGGGGACAGAGGGAGCTACAGGAGTGACACTTCGGCTGAAACAAAGACTGAAGGTGGCGGCCAGAGCAAAGGCCTGGGTCCCAGGTGCTAGAGGAAAACCAGTGCCAGCAGACAGGAGAAGGAGGGCCTATTGAACAAATATTCATGCAACAGGCCTCTAGTATTAATATATTTCTAGGTCCAATTTGCTAATAATTTCTTAAGGATTTTAAGATCTTATTCACCTGGGACATTGGCTGGTAATTTTCTTTATAGTATCTTTTTTGGTGTGTGTCTAAAGGTTTACATATGTCTCTTTTTTCTCCAATTGACCCCCACCTTCAGCCACTCCAACCCCTGGCAAGCCCCTATAGCCAGTGTCTGAATCCATTGGTTAGGTTTTTATGCATGCATAAGTCCTTTGGTTGCTCTCTAATCCCCCATCCCGGCCCTACCATTTGTCTCTGGATCAATTCTTGTTCATCAAATTATGTTGATCATTATGTTACACATATGAGTGAGATCATGTGACTGGCATATTTCATTTGGCATAATCATCTCCAGTTCCATCCATGCTGTTGCAAATAGAAAACGTTCCTATTTTTTTTTTAAATTAATAAATCTTTATTGTTCAGATTATTACAATTGTTTCTCTTTTCTCCCCCCCATAGGTTCCCTCCATCCCGTTCCCACCACACCCTCTGCCCTTATCTCTTCCCCACTATCCTCATCCATAAGTGTACGATCTTTGTCCAGTTTCTTCCAGAACCCCTTTTTCCCTTTCCCCCTGAGAATTATCAGTCCACTCCCTTTTTATGACCCTGATTCTATTATATTCACCAGTCTATTCTGTTCCTCATATTTTTAATTCACTTGATTTTTAGATTCACTTGTTGATAGATATATATTTGTTGTTCATAATTTTCATCTTTACTTTTTTCTTATTCCTCTTCTTAAAGAATACCTCTCAGCATTTCATATAATTCTGGTTTTGCAGTGATGAACTCCTTTAGCTTTTTCTTATCTGTGAAGCTCTTTATTTGACCTTCCATACTGAATAATAACTTTACTGGGTAGAGTAATCTTGGTTATAGGTTCTTGCTATTCATCACTTTAAATATTTCTTGCCACTCCCGTCTGGCCTGCTATTTTCTGTTGAGAAATCAGCTGACAATTGTAAGGGTGCTCCATTGTAGGTAATTAACTGTTTTTCTCTTGCTGCTTTTAATATTCTTTGTTCTTTTGCTCTTGGCATTTTAATTATGATGTGTCTTGGTGTGGTCCTCTTTGGATTCCTTTTGTTTGGGGTTCTCTGTACTTCCTGGTCTTGTAAGTTTATTTCTTTTACCAGGTGGGAGGAAGTTTTCAGTCATTATTTCTTCAAATAGGTTTTCAGTCTCTTTCTCTCTCTCTTCTTCTGGCACCCCCATAATTCTGATGTTGGTATACTTGAAGTTGTCCTAGAGGCTCCTTATACTATCTTCAACTTTTTGTATTCTTTTTGCTTTTCCAGTTGTGTGTTTTTTGCTTCTTTGTATTTCAAATCTTTGACTTGATTCTTGTGTTCCTCTAGTCTGCTGTTGGATCTCTGTATATTATTTTTTATTTCAGTCAGTGTATATTTAATTTCTAGTTGGTCCTTTTTCATATCCTTGAGGGTCTCGCTACATTTATTGGCCTTTTCTAGGAAATTCTTGAAAAACCTTATAACCGTGGCTTTGAATTCTATATCCAGTCATTTTTTTCCTTCCATTTATTTAGTTTATGATCTGTTTCTTTGTCTCTGTATTTTTGCTGCTTCCCTGAGTTGGTATGGTAGTTTTGTGTGCTAGGTTTCCATTAGGCCATATAGGGGTGCACAGTCCACAAAGGGGTGCACCAAGAGTGTCCACCTTGGTGCGTCTACAAAGGGGTGCACCAAAGTGGACACTCTTGGTGCACCCCTTTGTGGACTGTGTGTACAGCATTGTTGTAGTTAAGTCTTGATTGTTGTTGGTATCACTGGGAGGAATTGACCTCCAGGCCAATTGGATGTATCAGCTGTGTCTATGCTGGGAGACCTTCTGTGCTGCAGACAGCCTTATAGGACCAGACTTGCAAAATTGCAAAAGCCTCTGTGCTCAGCTTGGATGGGGTGGAATCTCAGGGCTGAGCTGACAGTCTTGCCTTCCCATCACCTCTGCCCTTGTGCGCTCATCTGAGTTTCCACCTGACCTCTGCCTTCTGAAGCTCCCCTGAGTTTTGGCCTGACTGTCCAGATTCTCCATGCTAGAGTGTGGGTGCCCCAGGGGCTTTTCCAGAATTGGGTTGGGTCTCTGTAGTCTGGAGCTTCCGACTCCTTCCACTATGGAGAGGCCGCGGCAACCTCCAAAGTCAGACTTCTCTGTGCGCACTCACTCGTGCCACTGTGGACCCTGCCTGCTCTGGTTCCTAAGTCTCCCAGTCTCTGAGTCTCTGGGTGCCTTTCTCTACAGTTCAGACTCCACCCGTATGAGCCTGGGTCCACGGGGTTTCGGATGGTGTTGGGATTCAGTACAGTCAGAAAGGGTTCAGTGCAATCGGGAACTTTCTTTCCCCTCCCACCAGCCAGGCATTCGTCTGCCCTTCCTCTCTGCACATGAGTGTCTCCCTACTTCAGCGCTTTGCAGCTCCCAATCCAATCTGTGAGCCTTTCTCCTCCTTTCTAGTTGTAGATTTCCCACTCCGCCAGCTTTCCTGTGGTTTTGAATAATATTCAATTTGTCTTTTAGTTGTTTTGAAATTGTTGTGTGAGGGGTAGCTTAGGTGCTTACCTAGGCCGTCATCTTGATTTCTCCTCTGTAAGAAACATTTTAATAAAAATTTCATAACTTAATTTTTATAATATCCTGTTAGATATAATCCTATATAATAAAACCCTAATATGCAAACCCACTGAATGGCAGAATGACTGGTTGCTGTAACGTGCACTGACCACCAGGAGCTGCCCCTGGAGGTCAGTGTGCTGCCACAGGAGGAGTGCTGCTCAGCCAGAAGCCAGGCTTATGGCTTCTCCTGCCTCTGCTGCAGGCAGGGGGTAAGGAGCGAGGGGCCTGGACTGCAAGAGGGATGTCTGACTGCTGGCTTAGGGGATGGGGCCTAAGTTGGCAGGTGGCATTTCCTGAGGGGTTCCAGACAGCTTGAGGATGCTGGCTGGGCTGAGGGTCTCCCCTCCACCCCCGTGCACAAATTTTGTGCACTGGTCCTCTAGTACAATTGAAACATTTGCTAGTGACTCATTATTATAATCGTGTTGCATTCATTTCCCTTATGTGCAAGAGCAACATTTCTCTCCACTAATACTTGCAGTGAATATCTTGTACTGACTTGTTAGGTGTGCACAACAGGAAATATCTTGCTTTCAGAGAACAAGAAAAATAAGTTTATTTGAATTACACTTATTAATTTGTACAATTATTCAGTGTCTGGTAAGTTAATGTTCAAGAAAAAAAATATATTTTTTAAATATATATTTTATTGATTTTTTACAGAGAGGGAGGGAGAGAGAGATAGAGAGCTAGAAACGTCGATGAGAGAGAAACATCGACCAGTTGCCTCTTGCACACCCCCTACTGGGGATGTGCCCGCAACCAATGTACATGCCCCTGACCGGAATCAAACTCGGGACCTTTCAGTCCACAGACCGACGCTCTACCACTAAGCCAAACTGGTTTAGGCTCAAGAAAAAAATATTAATTTTTATTAAAATGTTCTATTATTTTGTTAACAATTACTCATTTATTTCAGCCCTTTGCATTCAGCATGTCTCCATTGAAACAAACCTACATTTCTATGAAAATTGAAGCTTTTGTTTTTTTTGTGGCCCACATAAACCAACCTTGTTTATTTGGCCCATGTTAGCCATTGAGTTTGATATGCCTGCTCTCAGGTATGGTCTACGGTTTTTGACATATAAGTCTTGCACTTATGCTATTAAATTTATTCTCAAGTGTTTTATTCTTCTTTATAGTATTGTCAATGAAACACTTAATTTTTGGAGTGTTAGTGTGTAGAAGTAATGTTGATTTTTGTATATTGTCAATGAAACACTTAATTTTTGGAGTGTTAGTGTATAGAAGTAATGTTGATTTTTGTATATTGATCTTTTATCCTGAAACTTTGATAGACTTAATTTGTTTTAGCAGCTTTGGAGTAAAATTTAGGGGTTTCTATTATATCAGATGGTATTGTATATAAAAATTTTATATTTTAAACACTTTAACTTGTATGGATATCGCAAATTTAAAAAATTAGATTTAAATTTATATACTTATTTATATTTCAGAGAAGTATGATAGGTGATCAATAAAAGACTTTCTGGAATAAAAAATATTACATTGGGATAAAAATTCATAAAATGTTGTGGAAATATGAATTCCAGAAGAGAAAAAAATGATGTTAACTTTCCTATTAAAGAAAAACTTATAAGGTATTAATTTTAAAAATTGATGATGGATATCAAATTGCCTGGAATGGCTACATTTAAGAGTTGTGTAAATTCTATTTTAAAGTGTCAAGGTACAATAAAACATTTTGTATCCTTTGCAACTATGTAAGTCAGATGAAAAGCTGGTCAATCTAAAAAATGAGGAAGGTACACAATCATAGTTTTCAGAATTCTTTTAGAGTGTATAAGAGCAAAGCAAAATCATTGAAAAACTTCTGTATTAATGTATATATACCTCCCTAATAAGTTTTTGTTTGGGATGACTGACTGTTACCTTCCTGAGATTTGTGGGAATTATCAACTAACCCCTACTTTTAAAAGTCATCCAACAATCCAAATCATTAATTTTGATTGAGAGGAATAATAATTCCAGATGAATTATGAAGTCACTTAGCTAGTCTTAAACGCATAGGCACCACACACACACACACACACACACACACACAAAAATTTGTTAAGACAGATCTATTCAAGAGTATAAAATCTGTCATCTATAGTATTTTACTAATGTTAAAGAATTTTTTTTAAAAATATATTTTATTGATTTTTTACAGAGAGGAGGAGAGAGGGATAGAGAGCTAGAAACGTCGATGAGAGAGAAACATCGACCAGCTGCCTCTTGCACACCCCCTACCGGGGATGTGCCCGCAACTAATGTACATGCCCTTGACCGGAATCGAACCTGGGACCTTTCAGTCTGCAGACCGATGCTCTACCACTGAGCCAAACCGGTTTCGGCCTAATGTTAAAGAATTTTTTAAGAAAGGTTAAGTATGTCCACTTTGATTCCCGCCGCCTCCCTCCCCCTCCCCCATCTTTCAGCTTTTGATAATCAATGGTATTAGCGCAATTGCTATTTATCCTTAGGAGTGAGTAATGTGTTTGTGGGTTTTTGTTTTGTCTTGTTTTTACCACATTGCTAGAGACTTTTAGCACACACATGTATACACCCTACTGAAACTTTAATCAGTGTATGTGGGCTTTTGGAAGTTAAGTGTTATCTCTGGATATGTGGTTAGATAGTAAGAAGCTAGGAAAATTCCTGGGTAAGTGGAATGGGGAAACTTAAGACAAGAAAATGAAACAAGGCCAATTGGGCAGCCAGCTTGTGAGTTGCAAGACCTTTCCTTCCCTTACCAAGGACACTTGAGAGTAAATGGTTCATATCCTCCTCCCTAACCAGAGAATGCATAGCTTAAATCACCCTGGCCTGGGAAAATAGAGAACAAATGAAATATAGTAGCAATCATACTCAGGTAAAAACTGCTGTTTGAATTTTAACCCCTCTAGTCTGGCTCCTGCACCTGATTAAACACAGGATATTTACCTCAGCTTCCAGGTGAAGACCTGGAGGCTAAGGCAATTTTCCCTTGCCTGGGACCAGGACCACAGGAGATTGATTCCCACTAACTTCAGGGATAGAAACTGTAGATAACCTTTAGAGGCTAAATGCTGAGCTCTGCTTCTGTGTTACTGCTATCACAAGATAGGGCCATATTCCAATGTCCAGCAGGCTGTGACTGGGAACAACCCTGTGGGCTGTTCCCAGTCTTTAGAATTTAGTCTTTAGGATTTAGAATTTAGAACAAAGGAAAATTCTTGTGGTTTAGGCCTTTAAAAGGACTGCATACACCTGAAACAGCGCGGTCATGTGGAGTCCACCTGCGTGTGGTGCTCTTGTGGCCATCCTGGCCAGTTTTTCAATAAATCCTTGCCTGCTTTTTTTTAATCAATCTTCAGCCTCTGGTGGTCTTATTTTGAACCCAGGGGTTAACCCCACAACACAAAGACCCAATTAATGCCATTTGTGCCAGCTAAATTCAAGGAGAGATGAAAATGGGGAAGAAATAACAAAAATCCCCTTAAAGCCAGATAAACCTAAGATAAAAATAAAACAGACCAATTAACACTCATTCTAATGCATCAGAATGTTAAAAAACGCACCCTGAAAGCTGATGAATATTTTATTGAAACTCTACCCTAAGATTTTAGCCTGCAGGGGAACCGCCCCCCCCCCCCCCCCCCTCCCCAGGACAAAAACTCAATGGGGATTCTCTTGAGTGCATGCCTATGCCTGGAGCATGAACTTTTTACATCTAAGGGTCCCCAGGAGACTGGCAAACAAGCAGGGAAGCAGTGGGCCTCAGCAACTACACCTGGGCTCACTACCTGATCTTGTCTCCAAGGTCCCTTTTTTTCAGACTTACCAGTGAGCTAACTTGGCTCACTTCCATCACCATGACTTTCACTTCTCAGAGAGCTAACAGCAGCCCCACCTGGGCTCACTTATTTTCTCTAACATTTCTAGAGAACCAAAGCAGAGCAACACCGACTCTCCCCTGTTGTTTCTTCTACCCTTACTTCTTTTTTTGCTTCACTTTCCCCAGGATTAATACTCTCAATCCCACCCGGACTCCTGTTGTGAAATATTTTCTATACGCAGACCAGCTTAGGCTCCTGTCCTTCCAGTAACATACATTAGTCCCAAAGATTTGGTTCCAGAACTGTTGAGAGAATCAGCCTTTGTTCTCCCACTTGCACTATGCCCAGGGCTGCCTCTGGTCCTCACAGCTCTTACCACCTACTGCTCTTCCCTCATCCCTCCAGACCCCCAGGCTCGGCCTGGGAGAAAAAGATGGGCAAGTGCAGGGCCGCCCGCGGCCGGGAGAGACACTGGTGGGGTGGCTCCCGGGTTCTAAGCCTCCCGCGCCGGCTCCTTTCCCTCCTCCAGGGGTTTAGGCACTCCGGTGACGTCCCCCCGGTACTGTTTCCAAGGTCCTGGCTGCGGGAGCTGTGGCCAGTCCCTGGGAAAGACGCCGAGGGGACGTCACGTACCCCCGGGCTGGGGACGGCGGCGCGGCGCCAGGCCCCGGCGTCACGCGAGGGGCGGGGCGGGAGGGCGGCCGCGTGACGTGGGCGCTCGGGGCCGGGCTGGAGCTTTGTGCGGCCGCGCTGGGCTGCGGCAGCCTCGGACGGGCGGGCGGAGGCTTCGAGGAGCTGCGGCTGCGGAGCCGGAGGCCCGGCGGCCGGCGGGAGCCTTCTGGCGGCGCACGGGCGCCCCGGGCCCGGCAGGCGCAGGTGGGCGGCCGCCGGCGGGAGCCTGAGCCCCGGGCCGCGGCGGGCGGCGGGAGCTCCCCGGGTCAGCGCCTGGCGGGGCTGGCGGGAAGGACGTGGGGAGGGAAGGCCCAATACCCTTATCCCAGGATTGGAGATGAAGTTTTCTGTGAAGGCAGCAATTTCGAGAGAAAATAGAGAAGTTCTTAGGTAACCTCCATCTCATATTTATGGAAACTTCGTGCTCCGCCCCGCCCCGCCCCTCGGGCCTGGGATCTCGGGCGGTCCTCCCGGAGCATCTGTTGGCCATTTTTGCTGCCTGTCCAGGCTGTTTACTTTCGCTTCGAAAATAGCAGTGATTCTTCTCCCAGCGCTTACAGTTTCGTGAGAGTTCATACCCTTTCTTTACAAAAAGGTCAACAGCCAACAGCAGTGTTATTGGCAGTGGGTAATGCGCGATTTTTCTCTTTTGAATACATTTGTTCCTGAATAGAGTTGTAGGTTGTAGGGTTGAGCACCGCAGAGGATTGTCCGACCTCATTCCTGTGTCTGGAGAGTTTCCCTTGGAATGCGCAGTTTGTGACGCAGCGGCATTGCCGCCTGGGTGTGTGTGTGTGTGTGGCCCAGTTTGCCTCTAATTGTAACGAATTGCTTTACTCTTGTCTTTTGAGGATCATTGAGGTTGGCTTTATTGTGTTGTAATTTAATGAAGTTGCCTAAAGACTGTTGTCTTTGAAATATGGCCTTAAGTATTTAAGAACTCAACAGTTTTTCTTTGAAATTTCCCATCGCACTACCAAAAATTAACATAAGAATGCCCCCGGTAATAAAGAGGTGGTTTTTGATTTGGCTCTACTCTTCTGAAAATAAATATCTTGCGGCGATTTTATATGAAACCTGTTTGAAAGTGGAAGCTTTTAAGTGGGTTCCTCTCATCTGTGGGGCTTTCTGAAGTGTCATTGTGTACAGCTTATTTAACCAGCCAGAATGGGGTAAGAAGCTACGGGAGGGAATTGCATGCAGCTATTTGGGGGGAAAAAAAATCCCTCTCCTTTTTCTTTTCTTTTCTTTTCTTTTCTTTTCTTTTTTTTTTTTTTTTTTTTTTTTTTTTTTTTTTTAATAAAGGGCCAGATAGGGTGTTGGGGCAACTTCTGCTCACTGTAGGGAGATAAATGCTATGTTATTAAAGACTACTTGTGATGTTAACCTTTAGAATGGTTGTTACTACTTTCAGTGTTTATGGGACTCATTAATTTGCCAACTGTTTAGTTCAGAATTTTACTTTGCTCCTGAATATTTTTTAACACACACACATATACACTTGTTTGGAGCATACAAGCATACATTTTACTTCTTTCATTAGGACATTTAAAAGATAACTTAAATGGCCCCACTAGTGTGGCTCCGTGGTTGAATGTGGACTTATGAACCATGAGGCAGGGTTGGACAACGCCCTCCCCTCCCCCAGCACATGCCCAGGTTGCTGGCTGGATCCCCCAATATGGGGGTGTTTAGGAGACAGCTGATCAGTGATTCTCCCTCTCTCTCACTCTCTGAAATAAAAATATACTTAAAAAATAACAAATGCACTGTTAGGGGAGGAACCAGGTTTTGAGAAAATTATATTAGCGTAAGTAATTTTTAAAAATTTAATGCTTCTATCTAGAGTTCCTTTCTCATGCCTTCCTTCTGCCTTCAACTACTACCTATTAAGGCTTAAGCCAAATGCCTTTTTACTAAACACCCCAAGTTTCCTTCACCCCTCCCTCACTCTGTTAACTTGTAAGCATAGTCACAGCTTTAGCTTTAGAATTTGATATTTTATCTCATTTTCTTGTTAAATATCTGTGGAACCTGACTCTTTGAATGTCTGCCATGTACTACCTCTGCCCTGGGCAGCGAGCTGCTCAGTACTTGTAATCAGATATTAACTTCCAAGGATTTAAAAATTAAATAAGCTTAGAACAGTGCCAAGTACATCCAAAGAGTTCAATAAAAGGTAGTAAAGTATGGTGCTTCTAAAGGCCAGAGATTATGTGCATTTTATGATTGCAATGTATAGTAGTGAATTGTTTTAGAGCAGTGCTTTTAATTTGCTTTTGAACCCCAAAATAATTTTTGTAAAATTGCCCTTTTGCACATGTTTAGGTTCATTTATAAGATTTTATATCATACTTTTAGGTGGTTGCAAAGAATGCATTTTCCCACATACTAACATTTATATAATATAAAGTTGGTACATCACTCTTAATTGTATCCAAAGGAGTATAATATTGCACTTTTATATCCATCACCATCAATTTTAAAAATACATAATATTTTATTTATGCTTGAAAGCTTTTTATTCTCTGTCATATGTGCCTTTAATAAAAATATTTATATAAGTGAAACTAGTTTTTAAAGTTTCTTACAACTTTTTAACTTTAGGAGTTGTTTTTCTTCTGGATGGAGTTATTAGAAGTGGTAATAGTTGCTCAGAAAAGTATATGCCTGATGGATTTTGATAATTAAATATGAAAAGTAAAAGTTTAGTGTTAATTGTCTTATTGACATGGATACTTGGAGTGCCTAAATGAAAATTGACACTGTTATTAAACAGGGTTTGTTTACCTGGCACTAGCAGAGTCAAACACTAAATAATGAGAAGGTTGGTTATTTTATTATGAACTAGAGGCCCAGTGCATGGATTTGTGCATGGTGAGGTCCCCAGGGGGAGAGGGGTGACATGGGATGTGATCAGCCCTCTGGGCAGGGTTGGGATGCCCGTGCAGGCCCCGGATCCGGATCTATCAGGCTAACATTGGTGCCCATTGTCAGGAGCCAACTGGTGGCCACTTTTATATCCTTTCTTTCTTGTGGAGCGTCTAGGGAGAGGAAGTGGCCATAGTACCCAAGGCTGACTTCCAGGAGATTGGACTTGTTGGCATCGTGCTTGGAGATTGGATTTGTAGATCTACTGAAGGAGGGAATGGCTGCTGCCAGGCTGGTGGGGCACTGGGACAGGTCTGTCAGCTGAGTGGTGCTCTTGCTGTGGGAGCGCTCTAAGCACCAGGGGGCAGCTCCTGTGTTTAGCGTCTGCCCCCTGGTGGTCAGTGCACGTCATAGCAACTGGTCGACTGGTTGTTCCGGTTGTTCAGTTGTAATGTTCACTTAGGCTTTTGTATATAAAGATGGTGTCACCCAGGAGGATGGAAGCTAGTGCTCAAAAGTTAGAACTCTCCAATGGTTTGTACATTATAGATTATTTAGGGCAAAATCACAAGACACAGTAGATTAGAGGATGGAAGTTGTGCTGGGAGCTGATTGATCATAGGTAAGGTAAGGGTGAGGAGTCATTTTTTCAGGTCTTGAGGATATTTCTGACATCCCTTTATCTGTTTTCATGGCAAAGTAGCCAGGGGATATACCATCTACATCAGGGCATACAAGCTTAAACATCTTATATAATTAAAGGCTAATATGCAAATTGACCGAATGGTAGAACTACTGGTTGCTATGACTGGCAGCTGGCGAGCGCAAGGGCAATGGTGAGAGCCTCTCCCGACAGCGGCAGCACTAAGGATGTCCATCTGCTGGCATAGGGGAACGGGCCTATTCCGTCAGTTGGACATCCCCTGAGGGCTCATGGACTGGGAGAGGGTTCAGGCAAGGCTGAAGGACCACCCCCTGCAAGTGCACAAATTCGTGCACCAAGCCTCTAATAATTTAGATAAAGATATTACCTTTACAGAGGTTGTGACCATGTGACCCTTAGTCTTCTACTTCATGGTGCCTTCTGCTTTCGGAGGGCTGGCTGATTATCCAGGGGAAAGGCTAGGTCTCAAATACAAGAGTAATATGCAAAATTTACCATATCTCTGCTACACCCACAAGTCACACCCACCAGCCAATCAGGAGCAAGTATGCAAAGTAACCCAACCAAGATGGCTACAGCCACGGAGCAAGCAGGAGGTTTGGGTTTCCCTGGCAATGGAGAAAGCCAATCTTTCTGTACACCCTGGCCGGCTTTGGATTCCATTCAAGGCTACAAAGTTTCAATTATAGAAGATAAATAAATCCCAACAAAAATGATGGCAGCCACGGAGCTGGAGAGCAGGAGGCTTGAGTTTCTCCTGGCGATGGAGGAAGCAAAGCTTTCTGCACACCCTAGTGGGCTTTGGACTCCATTCAAGATTACAAAGTTTAAATTATAGAAGATAAATAAATCCCAGGACCTCCACTTGAGTCACCGAGGCGGGGAGTGTGGCCAGCCTGCAAACCACCACAGGACCCTCTCCCACCTTGATCTGGGACACCCTTCAGGCATATCAGCTGGCCCCCACTCGTGCACCAGGACTCTATCCTATCTAATAAAAGAGTAATATGCAAATTCACCACTCCAACACACAAGATAGCTGCCCCCATGTGGTCAAAGATGGCTGCCCCATGTGGGAGGACAATTGGGAGGGAGCAGGCCTGCAAGGGAGGGCAGTTGTGGGTGATCAGGCCAGCAGGGGAGGGCACTTGGGAGAGAATCCAGACCTGCAGGGGAGAGCAGTTGGGGGGAGGGGGGAGACTAGGCCTACAGGGGAGGGCAGTTAAGATTGACCATACCTGCAGAGAAGGACAGTTAGGGGTGACTATACCTGCAGGGGAAGGCAGTTAGGGGCAATTGGTCTGGCAGGGGAGCAGTTAGGCATCAATCAGGCTGGTAGGGGAGTGGTAGGAGGTGATCAGGCTGGCAGGCAGAAGCAGTTAGGGGCAATTAGGAAGGCAGGCAGGCGAGCAGTTGGGAGCCAACAGTCCTGGATTGTGAGAGGGATGTCCAACTGCCTGTGTAGGCCCGACATACATTAGAGGCCAGTGCATGAAATTCGTGCATGGGAGGTGTGTGTGTCCCTGAGCCCAGCTGGCACCCTCTCCAGTTTGGGAATCCATGAGGGATGTTTGATTGCTTGTTTAGGCCCGATTCCAGTGGGATCCGGCCTAAACGGACAGTCGGATATCCCTCTCACAATCCAGGACTGCTGGCTCCCAACCGTTGGCCTGCCTGCCTACCAGATTGCTCCTAATCGTGTCTGCCTGCCAGCCTGATCACCTATCACTCCCTCTTGCAGTCCAGGAGCCACTGGGGAATGTCCCCACTCCCTGGGGAGCAGACTTAAGCTGTCAGTCGGACATCCTTAGTGCTGCTGCGGAGGTGGGAGAGGCTCCTGCCATTGCTGCTGCCCTTGAGAGCTGTGAGCTCGGCTTCTGGCTAAGCAGCGCTCTCCCTGTGGGAGTGCACTGACCACCAGGAGGCAGCTCCTGCACTGAGCATCTGCCCCTTGGTGGTCAGTTTTCGTCATAGCAACTGCTTATTCCGCTATTTGGTCAAGTTGAATATTAGCCTTATATATGAATAGACTAGGCTGCCCTAAACCATCTATTTTTAAAATTCATAATTTTTTAAAAATTATGCACATTGTACTAAAAATTAAATGTTTTTATAAGGCTTTCAAGGAAAACCAGAGGTTCCGCCACCCAGACTTGCCCCTTTCCTCCCAAAAGCAGATTACATCAATTTTCTTACCCAATTTTTTGGTCTTTCTGTTTATATCTTCAAACAGGATGTTTCTATTACCAGTTTTTATTTTTCAGTTTTAGGCATTGTCCAGTAACTTCCTACTAGGAAAGGTGAAATTTTAGTTTCATCCTGTACCATATGTGTACAAACTTTGTATCCATCCACCTTCCCAATATGGTTGTATCATAATTTTGCCTATATCAAGATTCATTATTTACATTATTATGACATAAATTGAAACTGAAACATGAGTTATATTATGATTACCTTTTTCTTTCTAGCTGAGCATCTTGTTTTCCCTAGTTATTTTCTTAGTTTTACACCTTTTAATTGATTGATCACTGATTAAACTCTTGAGTCCTCACAGTTAGAAACACATTAGATAGTCTATCAATTAATTTTATTTTCTTAAAGAAATCTCTGGAGTTCTTTCTTCTACTCCAGTGTGAACTGGTTGCATCATTGTCATCTTGGGAACTCCTGTCATTATTAGCATTGGGATTCCTTTCACCAAACATGGAATCTAAAATAGAAGATGTAATTGAAAGGTTTGGGTTTGGGGCAAACAGACTCAAGGCTCAATGTAATCAAAATGATATTTATTCAAGGCACTGGGTGCAGGTGGACTGATTCCAAAAAAGAAATCAGTGGCGAAGGGGGCGGGGGGGCAGGCTTTTTATGTGCTCAGGGAGAGCTACAGATGGGTTTTTAGCTTGACATGTATCAGGACTGTGTCTCTACACCCCCCCCCCCCCCCCCCTTCTTGGTCATAGTTTACTCTTGCTCTTTGGCCTTCTGCTGGCATCAGACATCCTTCTTGGGGGCTGTGCAGGAGTTATAGTCTTCAGAAATTTCTGTAAATAATCACTCAAAGGGAACATGTTTGTGCAAGGCTTAGGCTTGCAGAACATGCTTTCTTTTGTTAGCCCCTGCTAAGTTAGCCCTGTTTCTTGATTAACTCTTTCAGTAATATCTGAGCAATTATTTGAAAATTATTTTCAGTCAGAATTTTGAATTGTACTATTTTATTCTAACTTCAATGTTTTTAAGGAGTTTCTTAGTAATCTTATTTCTCATTTTTTAAAAGAGGGGCCCTTTGAGTATAGTGTTCTGAAATTTATGGTGCATTTTTTGGTATGAATCTTTTTTTATCCTTTGACAAACAATCCTTTTAAATCTGGGAATTCTGTTTTCTAGTTCTGGGCTATTCTTTGTATTGTTTCCTCAACTCTTTTATTTTTTTAATCTATTCTGTTTTTTTAAGGTTTCCTTAATCAGATGTTGGATCTCCTAGACTGGGTTCTCTCTAACTTATCTATTCTTTCCTATTTTTCATCCTTGTCTTTGTTTTTTTCCCCCTTTGCTTTCCAGGCATTTTTTGTAATTTATCACCTTCACATCTCTCTATTGCGTTTCCATCTATTTTATAGTTTATTAAGCCTCCTGTATTTATTTGAATGTCGTGTGTGTGTGTGTATGTGTGTGTGTGTGTATACTGTTTTTGTTTTAAGAGTGCAGTATTTCCTTTATGTTATATAGATGATAGGCTTTTTTTTTTTTTTTTTTAAGTTTCTTTGCCTTACATATTGTCCGTATTATAACCAAATTGCATTGCTCTTATTTTTTTCTGGATTTCTAGATATTTTTCTCAAATATTTTGTGATCCTTAGCTATTTACTTATATGTAAGATTGGAGCACTAGAAAGCTAATTGGAGACTCTCTGGGGTAGAATATAGGAACTGTGGCTTCGTTTGGGAGGTTGTTGCCTGAAGAGTTTTCTTTGGAGGTGGAGGGGGGGAGATAGTATCATTATTTTTTGTTATTAATTTTGGGTGATGATCAAATGCCTCAGAGAAGACACTTCCAGTCTTCTGTCTGGAGAGGTACCAAACTGCCAGAACTTTTTTTTTTTTTTAATTTAAAAAAATTTTTTATAATCAATTGATTGATTCTTTTTTTTTTTTTGAGGGGTAGGAGGTGTTATTTTAATTTTTGAAAGTATTGCATATGTCCCCGCCCTTCTGCCTCCCTCACCCCCATGCATTGACTCCTCCAGGCAGCCTCTGCCCCACGCTTACACCACCCTGTTGTCTTTGTCCATGTGTTATGCATATCCTACCTAATAATCTAATAAAAGAGTAATTTGCAAATTGACCATCACTCCAATGAACAAGATGGCTGCCCCCATGTGGTCAAAGATGGTCATCACAAGATGCCAGCAGGGAAGGGCAGTTGTGGGCGTTCAGGCCAGCAGGGAAGGGCAGTTGGGAGAGACCAGGCCTGCAGGGAAGGGCAGTTAGGGGGTGACCCAGGCCTGTAGAGGAGGGAAGTTGAGGTGGGGGACCAGGCCAGCAGGGGAGACCAGTTAGGGGCGAGCAGGTCAGCAGGGGAGGGCAATTGGGGGAAACCAGGCCTACAGGGGAGGGCAGTAGTGGGTGACAAGGCCTGAGGGGAGGGCAGTTGGGGGAGACCAGGCCTACAGGGGAGGGCAGTAGTGGGTGACAAGGCCTGAGGAGAGGGCAGTTGGGGGAGACCAGGCCTGCTGGGGTTGGCAGTTGGGGGGACCAGACTGGCAAGGGAGGGCAGTTAGAGGTGACTGTGTAAGTAGGGAAAGGCAGTTGGGGGGAACCAGACTTGCAGGGGAGGGCAGTTGGAGGCAACTTGGCCAGCAGAGGAGGGCAGTTGGGGGGAGGACCAGGCCTGCAGGGTAGGGCAGTTGGCAACCAGGCCTTCAGGGGAGGGCAGTTAAGGGTTACCAGGACTGCAGGGAGGGCACTTGGGGGAAACAAGGCCAGTAGGGGAGGGCATTAGGGGGGGACCAGGCCTGTAGGGGAAGGCAGTTAGGGGGACCAGGCTGGCAAGGGAGGGCAGTTGGGGGGAACCAGGCCAGCATGGGAGAGCACTTAGGGGTGACTAGGCTGTCAGGGAGGGCAGTTAGGGGTGACTGGGCTGGCATTTGGGAGGACCTGGCCTGCAGGGAAGGGCAGTTGGGGGTGACCAGGCCTGCAGGGGAGGGCAATTGGGAGTGATCATGCTGGTAGGGGAGGGCATTATGGGTGGTCATGCCTGCAGGGAGGGCATTTAGGAGCATTCGGACTGGCAGGGGAGCAGTTAGACATTAATCAGGCTTGCAGGGGAGTGGTTAAGGGCTGGTCAGACTGGCAGGCAGAAGTGGTTAGGGGCAATAAGGCAGGCAGTTTGGCAGGCAAGCAGTTGAGAGCAAGCAGTCCTGGATTGTGAGAGGAGTTGTCCCACTGCAGTATAGGCCCGTTCCCACAGGCCTAAGTGGGCAGTCGGACATCCCTCTAGGGATCCCAGATTAGAGAGGGTGCAGGCTGAGCTGAGGGACATTCCTTCCCCCTGTGCACGAATTTTGTCCACCAGGCCTCTAGAATGCATATAAGGTCTTTGGTTGATTACCTCCCACCCACCCATCTAACCTCCCCAGCCATCCCTCCGAGATTCCCTACTCTCTTTCATGCTTTCATGTCTCTGGATCAACTCCGTTCATCCATTCATTTTAATAGATTCCACATGAGTGAGATAGTGTGATACTTCTTTCTCTGACTTACTTATTTCACTTAGTATGATACTTTCCAAGTTCCTCCATGCTGTCTCAAAGGATAAGAGATTCTTTTTTTTACTGCTGCATAGTATTCCATGATATACCGTAAATGTATCACAGCTTTTTTATACACTCATGTACTGATGGGCACTTGGGCTGTTTCCAGATATTAACTATTGTAAATTGTACTACTATGAACATAGGGGTGCATACATTCTTTCTGATCAGTGTTTCAGGTTTCTTATGATATATTCCTAGAAGTGGGATCACTAGGTCAAATGGCAGTTCCATACTTAAGTGTTTGAGGAAATACCATAATCTTTTCCATAATGGCTACACCAGTCTGCATTCCCACCAGCAGTGCACTAGGGTTTCCTTTTCTCCACATCCTCCCCAGCACTTGTCATTTGTTGATTTGTTGATGGTAGCCATTCTCACAGATGTGAGGTGATACTCAATAGTTGTTTTAATTTGCATCTCTCTGATATTCAGTAACTTTTAGCATTTTTCCATTTGTCTCTTGACCATTGGTATGCCCATTTTCAAGAAGTGTCTATTTAGGTCCTTTGCCCATTTTTTAATTGGATTATTTCTCCCCCCCCCCCCCCTTTTTTTTTTTAAATTGTAGGAGTTTCTTATATATAAACCTTTATCAGATGTATCATTGCCAAATATCTTCTCCCATACAATGGGAGAAGATATTTGGCAATGGCTCCCTTTTCATTTGTTGATTGTTTCTTTTTCTGTGCAGAAGCTTTTTATTTTGATGTAGTCCCATATGTTTATTTTCTCCTTAGTTTCCTTTGCCCATGGAGATGTATCTGTAAACATATTGCTATGAGAGACATCTGAGACTTTGCTGCCAATGTTTTTTTTGTTTTTTTTTTAATGATTTTTATGGTTTCTCAACTTACATTTAAGTCTTTTACCCATTTTGAATATATTTGTGTGTGTAGTATAAATTAGTGGTCTAATTTCATTTTTTTTTTTTTTGTATGTGTCCAATTTCCAAACACCATTTATTGAAGAGACTCTCTTGATTTTACTGAATGCTCTTGCCACTTCCAAATATTAATTGAGTGTAATAGCTTGGGTCGATTTCTGGGGTCTGTGTTCTATTGCATTGACCTATATACATGTTTTTGTGGCAAGGCCAGGCTGTTTTGATTATAGTGGCCTTGTAGTATAACTTGAATCTGATATTGTGATTCCTCCAACTTTGTTCTTTTTTCTCAAGATTGCTGCAGTTATTCAGGGTCTTCTTGCTATAGCTCTTCAGGGTCTCTAAAGCATGGTGGTCCCTCTTTTGGAAAACTGCTGTTTGAACTACTCTGTTATTTTTAGATAGTCTCCTATTCTGTAAAATATAACTTTGTTTTTTAGTTTGAATAATAGAAAACATTAACTTAACTGTCTGAACTTGCCATCTAGCTTAAGGGGCTGATATGCTGATACTAATTCCAGGTGTCTGTATAGATATGACAAGTGTTTGTTAGATATGATATATACTCAACGTTACAAGTTGTCTGTAAAAATAACTTACACAAGGACCTGAAAAGATATAAAAAGAGAATGCTTCTTCCTTTAGGTGTTCAGAATTTGACAGAGGTAATCTGCTCTGAACCTGTGCACAATAAAGATGACTCCTAAACTAATTGGCTCATTAAATCATCTTGTCTAGCTTGCTGATTGACAATACAACAGTTCCATAAAAATTTATAGAGTATTTATTCTATATCTGTGGAATATTCTGTTGGTATTTTAATAGGGACTGCATTGAATCTATAAATTGCCTTGGGGAGTATGGACATTTTAATAATGTTGATTCTATCAATCTATGAACATGGTGTATTCTTCTACTTGTTTATATCTTCTATGTCTTTTTTCATTGTCTTGTAGTTTTCCAAGTACAGGTCTTTTGTCTTCTTGATTAAATTTATTCCTAAGTATCTTAATTTTTGTTGCAGTGGTAAATGGGATTGTTTGTTTAGTTTCCCTTTCTAAAATTTATTATCTTATAAAAAGCCTAATATGCTAAGTGTCCAGTCAACCAGTCAGCTGTTCAACCAATCAAAATGTAATATGCTAATGACATGCTAAGGCCGCTCAACTGCTTGCTATGATGTGCACTGACCACCAGGGGGCAGATGCTCCAACTGGTAGGTTAGCTTGCTGCTGGGGTCCAGCTGATTGGGACTGAGTGAGATGGGCTGGACATGCCCTGGATCCCTCCTGGGGTCCTTCCCTGGCCCCAATCATGCACCAGTGGGGTCCCTTGGCCTGGTCTGTGCCCTCTCACAATCCTGGACCCAGGGATATCGGAAATCCAGTTTCAGCCTGATCCTGCAGGCCAGGCCAAGGGACCCCCAATGGTGCACAAATTTATGCAGTGGGCTTCTAGTTGGTATATATAAAAGCCATTGATTTTTGGGTGTTGATTTTGTATCCTACTACTTTATTGAATTCATTCATTAAAAGCAGTAGTTTATTGATGGAGTCTTTAGGGTTTTCTATGTACAATATCATGTCATCTGCAAATAATGAGAGTTTTACTTACTCGTTTCTAATATGGATGCCTTTTATTCTTCTTATCTGATTGCTGTGGCTAGGGCTTTCAGTACTATGTTGAATAAGAGTGGTGAAAGCAGACGTCCCTATCTTCCTGTTCTTAGGGGAAATGATTTGTTTTTTGCCCATCGAGTATGATGATCACTGTAAACTTGTCATAAATGGCTTTTATCATGTTAAGATATGTCCCTTCTATTCCCACTTTGCTAAGAGTTTTTATCAAAAAAGGATATTGGATTTTGTTGAATGCTTTTTCTGTATCTATTGATATGATCATGCGATTTTTGTCTTTCAGTTTGTTTATGTGATGTATCACATTTATAGATTTGTGAATATTGTACCAGCCTTTCATCCCTGGAATAAATCTCTTAGTCATGGTGTAAGATCTTTTTAATATATTGCTGCATTTGATTTACTAATATTTTTTGAAGGTTGTAGTATCTAAGTTCATCAGGGATACTGGCCTGTAACTCTCTTTCTTTGTAGTGTCTTTATCTGGTTTTGGAATTAGGGTAATGCTGTCCTCATAAAAAGAGTTTGGAAGTGTGCCTTTCTCTTGGAATTTTTGGAATAGTTTGAGGATAGGTGGTAGTACTCTGAATGCTTGGTAAAACTACCCAGTATGTAGTTGTCTAGATCTAGGCTTTTGTTTGCTGGGAGTTTTTTGAATACTGTTTCTTTTTCATCCTTTGTTATAGACCTAATCAAGTATTATTTTACTTCTAGAGTTAGTCTTTGGAGATTATATATTTTTTTTAGGAATATTTCTATTTTATACACTTTGTCCTGCTTGTTGGCATATAGTAGTTAATAGTATTTTCTTAAAATCATTTGTATTTCTGTAGTGTCAGTGGTTACTTCTCTGCTTTAGTTTCTGATGTGGGTCTTCTCTCTTCTTTTTTTTTTTTTTATAATAAATCTTTATTGTTCAGATTATTACAGTTGTTCCTCTTTTCCTCCTCTTCCCCCATAGCTCCCCTCCACCTGATTCCCAACTCCACCCCATGCCCTTACCCCTGCCCCTGCCTTCATCCATAGGTTTAAGATTTTTGTCCAATCTCTTCCCTCACCCCTCAGACTCCCTTCCCCCTGAGAATTGTTAGTCCAATCCCTTTCTATGTCCCTGATTCTGTTATGTTCACCAGTCCATTTTGTTCTTCAGATTTTTTATTCACTTGATTTTTAGATTCACTTGTTGGTAGGTATGTATTTTATGTCTTTTTGTTGTTTGTAATTTTTACCTTTACTTTTCTTCTTCTTCTTCCTCTCCTTATAGAATGCCCTTCAGCATTTCATGTAATCCTGGTTTGGTATTGATGAATTCCTTTAATTTTTTCTTGTCTGTGAAGCTCTTTATCTGACCTTCAATTCTGAATGATAGCTTTGCTGAGTAGAGTAATCTTGGTTGTAGGTTCTTATTGTTCATCATTTTGAATATTTCTTGCCACTCCCTTCTGGCCTGCATAGTTTCTGTTGAGAAATCAGCTGACAGTCTTATAGGTACTCCCTTATAGGTAACTAGCTGTTTTTCTCTTGCTGCTTGTAAGATTCTCTCTTTGTCTTTTGCCCTTGGCATTTTAATTATGATGTGTCTTGGTGTGTTCCTCTTTGGATTCCTCTTGTGTGGGGTTCTGTATGCTTCCTGAACTTGTAAGTCTATTTCTTTTACCAGGTAGGGTAAGTTTTCTATCATTATTTCTTTCAATAGTCCTTCAATATCCTGCTCGCTCTCCTCTGGCACCCCAAAAATCCGGATGTTGGTACGTTTTAAGCAGTCCTGGAGGCTCCTTACACTATGCTCACACTTTTGGATTCTTCTTTCTTTCTGCCTCTCTGGTTGTGTGATTTTTTCTTCCTTATATTCCAGATCTTTGGTTTGATTCTTGGGGTACATTGATCTATAGTTGAGTTTCTGTATATTCTTTATTTCAGAGATTGTATGCTTAATTTCTGACTTGTCCTTTCCCATTTTTTTGGTATTCTCTTTAAGGTCCTTGAAGGTCTCACCAAGCTTCTTGGAGGTTTCATCAAGTTTCTCAAAGGTTATTAGAAGATTCTTGAGTAATCTTATAAATGTGATTCTGAACTCTGTCGTCCAGTAGTTTACTTTCCTCCATCTCTCCCATTCTTGACATGTTTCTGTGTCTCCTCCCTGTGTTGATGGAGTGGCTTTGTGTGGTAGGTGACCTATCAGCTTCCCCAATCACCTTTTGGTATATCCCTTTGTGGGCTGAGTGCAAAGTCTTGGTGTAATTAAGCCTTGTTTGCTGTTGGTACTCTGGTAGGAATTGATCTCCAGGCCAATTGTCTGTGAGGACCTGCTCTGTCTATAAAGAACGGCTGCGCTGAAGTCATGGTTTGTTTCAGTGGGGCTTAAGTGCTCACTGAGTCCGTCTCCCAAATGTGTCACTTAATGGATGTGAGTGGTTGAAATTGACCACTAGGAACACTGACTTCTGGATATCCAATGGGATTCAGTTCAGTTACTGTCTGAAGCCACCCTGCAGGAGCTACAGCGAGAACTACAGTTTTCTCCTGTTTGCTTGGGACTTGGTTTTATTGCTGGAGCTGCAGTTTATATCTGGTTAAGCTGCCTCAATACAGGCCATTCATATGTAAAAGCAGCTGTGTGGTGCCTGGGCAGGTCTGTAGAATCTGCGGGTGGGGCCTCAGGGCAGGGCGGGGCCTCAGGGTGGGGCGGGATTTCAGGGCGTCACTAGGTTGGGGTGTGGCTAACAGCGATGGCTGCCATCAGCCATCCCTGCCCTTCCGTGTTTCAAAGTCCCCGCTTTCCTATTATCCAGCGCAGTAAACAATGATTGCTGTTCACACCTCTGGAAGAGTCGCCCTCACTTCGGACCCGAGGCCCGACAGACCAGCTTCTCCTCGTAGGAGTCTAGGTCCCCCATGTGACCCCAGCAACTGGATTTCAAAGCGATAGGGAGCTTGTTTCCTTTCAGGTTGAAAAGAAAAGCTGCGCCGTGCGCCCAGTTGCCCGCCACCAGCCCGATTCGCGTGCCTCCATACCTGGGCTCCTCAGCTTTTCAGCGCTTGCACTCCTTTCTCTTTCAGCCAGCCTTCCTGTGGTTTTAGATGATAGATGTCTTTGTATTAGTTTTAATTTTTTAAATTGTTGTGTGAGCGGCAGACCAGTTGTTTACCTACGCTGCCGTATTGGTTTCCTCTGACATGTTCTCTCTTATGAGTCTAGTTATTAGTCATAAATCTTGTTTGTCCTTTCAAAGATCCAGCTCTTGTTTTCATTTTTTTTGTATTGTTTTTTATTCTCTATGTCATTTCTTTCTGCGATAATCTTTATTATTTCCTTCTACTTACTATGGGCTTTAATTGTTGTTCTTTTTGTAGTTTAAGTTGTAGAGTTAACTAGTTTATTACTAATTTTTCTTTCTTTTTTTATTAGGTAGGCCTGTGTTATGAAGTTTAGGCCTGTGTTATGAAGTTTCTCTCAGGACTGCTTTCACTGTGCCCCAGAGATTTTGGGTGGTTGTGTTTTAATTTTCATTTATTTCCAGGAAGTTTTTAATTTCTTGACCTCATTGGTAGCCCATTCATTGTTTAATAACATGATATTTAGCCACCATGTATTTGAATATTTTTGGGTGTTTTTACTGTAGTTGATTTCTAATTTCATTCCACTGTGATTTGAGAAGATGTTCTATATGATTTCAATTTTCTTGAACATTTTGGGTCCTAACATGTGATCTATCTTTGTGAATGATCATGTGTATTTCAGAAGAATATGTATTCTGCAGACTTGGGGTGAATTGTTCTATATCAGTTAAATTCATCTGATCCAGTGTGTCCTTTAGAGTCACTGTTTACTTGTTAATTTTTTGTCTGAAATATCTATCCAGTGAAGTCATCTACTTCACTGGAAGTTAAAATCCCTACTATGACTATATTGTTAATCTCTTCCTTAAATTCCTCTACAAGTTTTAAAAAATATTTGGGTTTTCTTATATTGGGTGCATATATGTTTACCAGGGTTACATTCTCTTGTTGGATCGATTCCTTTAGTATTATGTAGTGACTCCATATGGGTGTTGCTACCCCAGCTTTTTTCTCTTTTTCACTTTCATGGAAAAGTTTTTTTCCATCTCTTCACTCTCATCCTATGTGAGTCCTTTGACCTGAGGTAGGTCTCTTGTAGACAGTATATAGTTGGGTTATGTTTTTGTATCCATTCAGCTACCCTATGCCTTTTGATTGGAGCATTTAAACCATTTACATTTGTGGTTATTATTGAGAGGTACTTGTTTATTGCCATTTTAATTCTGTATACCTAGGTTTCTTGCTGTATTTTTTTCTTCTCATTATAGTAGTCCCTGTAGCATTTCTTGTTATACTGTTTTAGTAGTGATGAACTCCTTTAAACTTTTCTTGTCTGGAATGCTCTTTATCTTACTATCTATTTTGAATGATAGCCTTGCTGGATATAGTAATCTTGGTTTCAGATCCTTGTTTTCTATTACCTTGAATACTTCATGCCATTCCTTTCTGGCCTGTACAGTTTCTTATGACAAATCAGATGACAGCCTTATGTGAGCTCCTTTGTAGGTAACAGTTTCATTTTCTCTTGCTGCATTTAAGATTCTCTCTTTGTCTTGAAATTTTGACATTTTAATTATGATGTTAGTGAAATTTGTCGGTTTACTTTTTAGTTTCTGCATTATATAAATATACCACTATTTATCCCTTCTCTCGTGAGTGGACATTTGAGTTCTTTCAAGTTTTTGGCTTTTGTGAATAAAGCCGCTATGAATATCATTGTTCATGTTTTGGGTGTGTGTATTTATTAATTTATTTTAGTTATATACTGATGGGAAATTGCTGGATTGTAGAGTAAATATTTGGTTTTAATAGAAATGACCAGTTTTCCAAAGTGTCTGCGCCATTTTTTACTTACATCAGCAAAGTATGAGAGTTCCAGTTGCTGTCTTCTCTAACATTAGTCAGTCTTTTCAACTTAGCCATCTGCTAAGTGTGTAGTCATACTGCTGTGGATTTTAGTTTAATTTCCATGAAGGAATAATATGTTGAATTACCTTTTCATAGAATTACCTTTTAAATATGCCATTTAAATATGTTCTTTTATGAAGTACCTATTCATTCCTTTTTCTCATTAAAAAGAATGGTTATGTTAGAGTTATTTTAATGGACTTTTGGGAGATAGTAGGGTTTAACTGCATGTGAGTAACCTGCCACCTTTAAATGGAAGTGAGGTAACTTTCAAGCTTCATCCAGATATTTTTTTTCTCATTTTTGCAATCTCCAATGTATGATTCAACTTCATTTTAAGTTAGTTGGACATAGTTTGTATTTATATTATAATGAATTTTATAATAGAATGACACTTTTTGATTCTAATATTAAAGATATGATATAGGAAATTTTTATGTCTTCTAAGAAACTGGAACAAGAAAATTATTCAGTAATTTTAGTCTGTCTTATTCTTTTGTTTTTAATTAAAATGATATTTAGGACCAAGAGCATTCTTTATTTATCCATTAAACACATATTGAGTGTTTTCTTTATGTCAAATTTACTAGTAGGTTTAGGGAATACAATAGCAAACAAGACAGTAAAGCTCCTGTTCTCTTGAAATACACTGAGTGGCCAGATTATTATGATCTCTGAACGCATAATAATCTGGCCACTCAGAGTATATGTACTAGAGGCCCAGTGCATGAATTTGTACATTGGTGGAGTCTAGCCAGCCTGGCCCGGGGTGGGGACATAGGCAGTTGGCTGGCCTGCCTGTTGGTTGAACTCCTGGTGGAGGGACAATTTGCATATTAGCCTTTTAATATATAGGATATACACTGAGTGGCCAGGTTATTATGCGTTCAGAGATCATAATAATCTGGCAACTCAGTATATATTCAGGTAAGATATAAGTTGTAAACAAGTACCAAAGATAATTAAAGATAATTTCCTGTTTTGCAGAAATGGAGCAAGAGGCACAAAATGGAGAACCTGCTGAAATAAAGATCATCAAGGAATCATACAAAAAAGCCTTTTTATTTGTTGATAAAGGACTGAATACAGATGAATTAGGTCAGAAGGAAGAAGCAAAGAACTGCTATAAGCAAGGAATAGGACACCTGCTCAGAGGAATCAGCATTTCATCAACAGACCCTAAGCATACAGGTCCTGAGTGGGAATCTGCTAGGCAGATGCAACAGAAAATGAAAGAAACACTACAGAATGTACGTACCAGGTTGGAAATTCTAGAGAAGGGTCTTGCCACTTCTCTACAGAATGATCTTCAGGAGGTGCCCAAGTTATATCCAGAATTTCCACCTAAAGACATATCTGAAAAGTCACTGGCACCTCAGTCTTTTAGTTCACCTCCTCAGCCCACTGAGGTAAATGGAAACACTTCAGCTACCAATACAGAGTCAGTTCTTGCACCTAGTTCTCTATCCTTACCATCTCAAAGTCATCCAGCAGAAGCACCTCCTGCTTATACTCCTCAAGCTGCTGAGGGTCACTATACTGTATCATATGGGACAGAATCTGGGGAATTTTCATCAGTTGGAGAAGACTTCTACAGAAATCATTCTCAGCCACCTCCTCTTGAGACTTTAGGGCTAGATGCAGATGAGTTGATTTTGATACCAAATGGAGTACAGATTTTTTTTGTAAATCCTGCAGGGGAGGTTAGTGCACCTTCATATCCTGGATATCTTCGAATTGTGAGATTCTTGGATAATTCTCTTGATACAGTTCTCAACCGTCCTCCTGGGTTTCTTCAGGTAAGCCAAAGAAAAATGTAAACAATTTGAAATATGTGTAAAGTACATCATTTTTGTTAATATTTATAATGTGTCTAAGACAGTAAGTGCAAAAAGATAATTATAAGTTATAGTTCCTTTTAAATATATTTATGAAAATTTTGAGCTTTGAATGATAGCCTTTTTCTTTTTTTATTTTAACATAGTTTTATTTTAGTATTAAATTTATAACAGGTATTAAATTTTTAATTCTTTATCTGAAGAAGAAACCTAATAACTTTAATTTAAAAAGGAATTTGTGTAACACGTGGATGTATAATAGTAAATTTTTACTAATGAGACCAAGCTCCAGCTGAGGGGCTGAGCTGGATTGAACCTTCGCCCATTGTCTAGATAGAACAATGGATCTTAACCAGGGGTGATCTCCCTTCCCCCTTCCCTGGGATATTCTGACAATGTCTATAGTAAATAATTTTCATTGTCATAATTGAAAAGGGGGAGTAATAGGTAGAGGCTAGGGGTACTATTCACATTTAAACAGAGCATCTCCTATCAATAACAAAATTATCCAACCTAAAACATCAATCATGCCAAGGTTGAGAAACCTGATCTAGAAGAAGAGACTAATGATAACTTAGGATATAATTCTAATATTACAAGCAGATAAATTTACCAGGATACTCTTGGCCCAAGAGCAAAGACTGGTGATATTATTGTTAGGGCTAATCAATCCATAATAATTTACCCTGAGAAATGTATGCAATGCTTTATTTGAGAAGATTTGGGAATGCTCAAGTT
Source organism: Pipistrellus hanaki (assembly GCF_964339955.1). Taxonomy (NCBI): domain Eukaryota; kingdom Metazoa; phylum Chordata; class Mammalia; order Chiroptera; family Vespertilionidae; genus Pipistrellus; species Pipistrellus hanaki. The sequence continues at coordinate 87,885,295 of NC_140505.1, read as the reverse complement.
GAATCAAGGTGATGAGAATGTAGTTAATATTAGAGGAATATCATGGTATAGTAAGAAACCCAAACATTCAAACTTTAGTCATTTAAGTATAATCTTTACTGTTTTATTGGTCAAATACATATCTCTGCTATTACTTTAATATTTTATTTGGATATCTTATTTGTTAATTTTGTCTTAAACAATAAGAACTATGAAATTGAGGGAAAGTTGTATTTTTTCCTAATACATATTAAAATGCATAATAACTCATTTAAATAATTTGTGTATTACTTGCAGTCGTTTCATATGCCATAGATGGTTATATATCACTAGTGGTCCAGTGCATGAAATTCATTTACGGGGACGGTGTCCCTTAGCCCTGCCTGCACCCTCTCCAATCTGGGACTGCTGGCTCCTAACCGCTTACCTGCCTACCTGCCTGATTGCCCCTAACCACTTTGCTTGCTGGTCTGCTTGCCTTCAACTGACTCCCCCACCAGCCTGCTTGTCCACATTTGCCCTCCCCACTGGCCTGCTCACCCCCAACTGCCCCCGTGCTGGCCTGCTTACCCCCAATGAACCCCCCCCCCCCCCACTGGCCTGATCACCCACAGCTGCCCTCCTCTTTTGGTTCCTAACTGCCTCTACCTTGGCCCCACCACCGTGGCTCTGTGTAGAAGAATGTCCAGAAGGTCTCCTGGAAGGTCTCCAGTCTAATTAGCATATTACCCTTTTATTAGTATAGATAGAGGCCTGGTGCACGGGTGGGGGCTGGCTGGTTTGCCCTGAAGGATGTTCCGGATCAGGATGGGGAGCAGGGTGGCCTAGGCAAGGGGACTGTGGTGGTTTGTAGGCTGGCCATGCCCCCATTGGGGTGAGGGTTCCCACTGGGGACAGTGCTGGCCTGGGCGAAGGGCTGGGGCAGTTTTCAGGCTAGCCACACTCTCATGGGGTGAGAGTCCCCACTGGGAGTGTGTGGCCAGCCTGGATGAGGGGCTGATGGCTATTTGCAGGCTGGCCATGCCCCCCAGCAGGGACCCTCACCCTGATGGTGGCATGGCCAGCCTGGGTGAGGGGCTGAGGGCGTTTGCAGGCCCCTCCCTCGGTGGCCGGCTTCGGTGATGGTGACACAAGCCTCCACACACTCAGGCTATCTCCATGGCACTGCCCACAGGCCCCTCCTTCGATGGCCGGCTGAGGTGGGCAGGAAGCGTGGCTTCCTCCATTGCCAGGAGCGACCCAAGCCTCCTGCTCGCTCTGGCTGGCTCCATGGCTGCTGCCATCTTTGTCCTGCTGATTTGCATATTCACTCCTGATAGGCTGGTGGGTGTCACGAAATGACAGTTTACATATTTCTCTTTTATTAGTGTAGGTACTTTGGAAAAATCAGTTTTATTGTAACTTGCCTGAAGTTTGACTTTTATAAAAGATGGACAGTGACTTTGAGACAACTAGAGAAAAAACAGAGATTCCTTAAAAGAAAAAGAATTCGCCCAGCTGGTGTGGCTCAGTGCTTGAGCATCAACCTATAAAACAGGCAGTCACCATTGAATTTCTGGTCAGGGAACATGCCCAGTTTGCAAGCTTGATCACCAACAGGAGGCATGCAGGAGGCAGCTGATCATTGATTCTCTATCATCATTGATGTTTCCCTCCCACTCCCTCTCTCTGAAATCAATAAAAACATACACTGAATGGCCAGGTTATTATGATTTCTGAATGCATAATAATCTGTCCTCTCAGTGTATACATCCTATATAATAAAAGAAAAGCATGTAAATTGACCTTACCTCTGCTACGCTCACCATCCAATCTGAAATGAATATGCAAATTAACACAACAAAGATGGTGGTTAATTTGCATATGCAGGTGCCAAGCCACCTGGGCCCCTAGAACATCCTAGGACCCCAGGCCGCTCCTGGCCTGTAGGTCTGTGCTTAGGTCCTGAGCAGGAGAAGTCCCACAATGCCCCCCCACTGCTCTGGGCCTATGGGTGCAGCCGCTTGGGTGTGCACCGGCACCAAGCTGCGGTTCGGGTCCATGCCCCTAGCTTGGTATCCACAACAGGGTGCTTGCTGCTGGCTTCTGGTGCATGCGGAGACCCTGCAGTGTGTGGCCCAGGTGTCCCCACATGCCCTCCAGCCTGGCACCCACGGCGCAGGCATGTAGAGACAGGGATATTCCTGCCCCCAGTTGCTTGCACGTGCGCTGGTCCCAAGCAGTGGTTCAGCTTCACTCGCCTCAGCTCAGTGCCCACTATGGGGGGCTGACTGCTGGCCTCTGGGTGTGTGGAGACCCCGGTGGCCACTGTCGCAGGAGGCCCAGGGGTCCCCACACGCCCCCCTGCCCAGCGCCCACTAAGCAGGGCTGAATGCTGGCCTTGGGGGCGTGTGGAGGCCTCGGCGGCTGGTGCCGCATGGCCCGGGGTCTCCACAGATCCCCCAGCCCAGCATCCAAGACCCAAGACGTGGGGCTGGCTGCCAGCCTCAGGAGCATGCCTCCCCACCCCACCCCACCCCACTCCCGGGTGGTGGGGACATGCCCCGAGCCCAGTGGACACAACGTACAGGATCCTCTGCCCCATGAGCTACAGAGGAAACACTTTTTAAAAAAATATATATTTTTTTTATTGATTTTTTTTTTTTTTTTTTTTTAACAGAGACGAGGGGAGAGGAATAGATAGTCGGAAACATCAATGATAGAGAAAGATAGGTTAGCTGCCTCCTGCACACTCGCCACTGGGGATATGCGTCCAACCAAGGTACATGCTCTTAACAGTAATCAAATCTGGGACCCTTCAGTCTGCAGGCCCACGGTCTATTCACTGAGCCAAACCAGTTTGAGAGTAAATATCTTTTCTGACAGCTCATTGGCTAAGCTCCCACTTGCAGTGTTCTTGGAAACTTGGGTAATAAGAATCCAAGAAGGTGATCTAGGGTTTTTCCACCTCACTCCTGGAGGAAAAAAAAAGGTCTGATGCTGGAAGGGCTAAGAAATATCATATCCTGCCCTAGTCGGTTTGGCGCAGTGGATAGAGCCTCTGCCTTCCGACCGCAGGGTCCACGTCGATTCTGATCAAGGGCATGTACCTAGGTAACAGGCTCCTCCCTAGCCAGGGCCCAGGTTAGGGCTCACGCAGGAGGCAGCCAATCAAAGTGTCTCTCTCACATTGATGTTTCTCTCTCTCCCCCTCTCTAAAAATCAATGGAAAAATACCCTCAGGTGAGGATAAAAAAGAAAAGTATCATATTCTATGAAAGACACATCTTGAAAATGCCTAAAGAAAGTTGTCATTTTTTCACAGTGAAGGGACTAGAGTCCGTGTTGATGAAAACACTTTGGTGGCTGCAGTGGCTGGCAGTGGCTGTAGCAGTGGGGTAATGGGGCTGGTTCCTTCCCTTGATCAGACCAGTCACCTCCCACAGAGGGTGGCCAGACTATGGGTTAGGCTCGCTACCCATGAGGGCTCCCAGTCTTGTGAAGAGGGAGCAGCTGGGCTGAGGGAACCCCCACTCTGTGCATGGCCCGGTGCATGAATTTGGGCATGGGTGGGGTCCAGCCATCTTGGCCAGGAGGAGGGGACATGGGCATTTGGCTGGACTGCCTGCTGACTCCTGGTCGAGGGGACAATTTGCATATTAACCTTTTATTATATAGTTATATAGGATATACACTGAGTGGCCAGATTGTTATGTGTTCAGAGATCATAATAATATGGCCTCTCAGTGTATTTAAAAAAGAAAAATAAAGAAAAAGATTTTGAACATGTTTATTCAGTACTTTCCAGGAAAGAGTCAGATCTGAGTACTTGAATCCCTGTTTGTTTATATTCTGTTGGTCAGAAATGGTGATAGTGTGCTAGAATTTTCCATTTGTTTATATGAAATCTTTTGTGCTCTTTGACTTATGTTCATCACATTTAATAGATTGTTCTAGCAAGTTTCTTTTTTTTAATGTTAGAGCCATGTCCTGGGTGAGGGGCACAATTATATTCTGGTCACTCAAATAATGTATCTCAATGGAAATGAATAAATTTGGTTATTCCAAATTAAAATAGTCTCTTTTGAATTTAGAGCTTAAGTCTCAAATATCAGTGTACTGACAATCTGACTTTGCAGGGCAGCTTTGTGTCATTTTAATTTTACTTCACAATAGATAGTGTCAAATGAACAGGAATCCCTAGTTTGGGATGCAGTAAAGAAGGAAATTTATTCAGTTCAAGTAGCTCAGTTTTGACCCAGCAAGGGCTTTGAAAACAGCAATGCTATTAGGTGGCCTAGAGCCAGGCCCCTCTCAAGCTAGATAGCTCTGCTCTGCCCTCTGGTGGTCTGCTCCACCTTTTAGTCTTTGGTGGAAAACAAAGCATTCCTAGAGCCAGAGGGTAGCTGCCTAACATCAAAGTTCCTGCCTCTGGTTTGTACTCAAGCAAATGATGATTCCAACCTTTAAGTTTGGTTGGACCAGAAAACACTGCCCTGCTTTGGTTAGAATGGAACCGCTCTGATTGGTTGGTAAGGAAATTGAAGGGCTATAGCTGCACAGCTCCTATTGGATGGAGAAAGCCTCAGTAGTACTGGTTGAAATAGAATTCCAGGAACTCCTTTATAAGACCTGTCAGACTATGCCAGGAACAGAGTGCAGGCAGGCAATTTAGTGCAAGAGTGCAGGCAGGCTGTTTCTCCCTAAATTACAGTTTGCATGAGAGGCCTGTACAGAAATGGCTGCTTGGCTTTTTTTTTTTTTTTTTTTTTTTTTTAATTTGAGCCTAGTTAGCCACCAGGAGCCCTCTGTAGTAGGTATCTTCTTTCTCATGGTTCCCAGTAGTAAATCCAATAAACATAACTCAAGTGTTTTGTTTAGTCTCTGTCATGTTAGGTTCTCTTAGAATGCTGAGTTTCTAATTAAAATAATTATTTCTAGTTAACCAATACTAACCAACTTAATGGAATTGGTGTGAGGAGTAAATCCGTAAGTACAAGTAGAGTACTTGAAAACAGTTTGATTTTATTTATTTCTACAAAGGAATATCTAATTTATATGATAAAGAAAACATTAATTTACTTTGACCATTATTTATTTAAAGTTAGACTCATGATTGGTTAACAGTGGGTTATTTAAAGCCACCAGTTTTAAGATTATATAAAGAGCGTAGTAGTAACATTTTTAGTATAGTTCTTGTGAATAGTTTGCCAGAAGATCAGACTAATAAATGGCTAATTTTTATTGGGGACTTGTTGATGCTGATGATTCTATAAAGATGCATTTCAAACTTTGAAATGTTTGCTTTCCGGTATAACAATTTTAAAACCTTGGTGAAAACCTAGTTCTGTTCATTGATTTTTTTCTTTTTAACTAATCCTTTCAGGTTTGTGACTGGTTGTACCCTCTAGTTCCGGATAGATCTCCAGTTCTTAAATGTACTGTAGGAGCCTACATGTTTCCTGATACAATGTTACAAGCATCAGGATGCTTTGTGGGGGTCGTCTTGTCTTCTGAATTACCAGAAGATGATAGAGAACTCTTTGAAGATCTGTTAAGACAAATGTCTGACCTTCGGCTTCAGGTAACTTGTATGATTGTCTTCAGGATGAAAATCTACTTTAACATAAGCGTAGGCAGTTTTACTCTAGAATTCACAATCTTAGTCACTATTTACAGTAAATTCCAAACTTGTATTTGTGAACACACAAGCAAATCTATACTAATAATAGCCTAGGTGGCGTCACACCCTCATGTCATCAAAAGATGGCCATCACAAGATGGCCACATGCATAGTGGAGGTGGGGCCTGGGGGTCCTGCAGTTCTGCGTGGCAAGGAGGAGACAGTTGTGGGTGATCAGGCCAGCAGGGGAGGGTAGTTGTGGGCAATCAGGCCAGCAGAGGAGGGCAGTTGGGGGCAATCAGGCTGGTAGGGAAGGGCAGTTATGGGTGATCAGGCTGTCAGGGGAGCAGTTAGGCATCAATCAGGCCAGCAGGAAAGTGTTAGGGCAGCGTTTTTCAACCGCTGTTCCGCGGCACACTAGTGTGCCGCGAGATGTTGCCTGGTGTGCCGTAGGTGCAGACAAGACAAGAATTTTATAATTTTTCACTATTTTGTTTACTTAATATTTCATAATAAAGTAATTATAAAATACTTTCTTTGTGTTTATTTGATTCCTATTCAAGAGAATTACTTTATATATAGTCAATATAGGCACAGAGTTAAATTTTTTAACATTTTCTAATGGTGGTGTGCCTCGTGATTTTTTTCATGAAACAAGTGAGCCTTTGCCCAAAAAAGGTTGAAAAACACTGTGTTAGGGGGTAATCGGGCTGGCAGGCAGGCAAGTGGTTAGGAGCCAGTGGTCCCCGGATTGTGAGAGAGATGTCCCACTGTCAGTTTAGGCCCGATCCCCTAAACTGGCAGTTGTACATCCTCTGAAGGGTCCCAGATTGGAGAGGGACACCCTCCCTCCCCCACCCCCTTGCCAGCCCCATGCATGAATTTCGTGCACCGGGCCTCTAGTTAGTATATAACACATTAGAATGAGTTAAAGAGCTATGGAAAAAAATGGAGAGTAGGGTAACAGGAAACAAAGGAGTTCTGGTGTAGGTGGGGCAGGTGCAACTGTAAATAGGGTGATCAGAGTGGGCCTCATTGAGAAGGTAATGTTAAAACTTGAAGGTGACCCATTGGTTCAGTGATGGTGTATGAACTCATGTTAAAAGATTGCTGAGAGACCTACTCTATGTGAGGTTGGCTGAGAGGCCATTTATAAAGGCAAACCATGATCTTACAATTCATTTGGCTTGGCTTGCATCTCAGATCACAAGGTGACATGAAGCCACACACTGAATTTTACATCCTGCTTTATTGCAGCAATTAATCAAGATTTTAGAGTCTATATCTATTATCCATTCATTCATTTATCAAACATGTATTAATTGTCCACTACTTTGTGGGCTCTGTGCTGGGTACCTAGGATGTAGCACTCAGTCAGCTTGGGGTCATATCTATTGCTTAAGATGCTTGTAGCTGAAACTGGTTTGGCTTAGTGAATAGAGCATTGGCCTGCGGACTGAAAGGCCCCTGGTTTGATTCCAGTCAAGGGCATGTACCTTGGTTGCAGGCATATCCTCAGTAGGGGTGTGCAAGAGGCAGCTGATCGATGTTTCTCTCTCATCGATGTTTCTAACTATCTATCTCTCTCCCTCTCTAAAAAATCAATAAAATGTTTTTTTTGTTTTTTTGGTTTTTATTAAATGCTTGCAATTCAACCAAAGGTACACGTATGTGAAATGATAATCCCAAAACAATCTACTAAGTGCAAGATAAAGATATGCATCTGGGTAACGAGAATTCAGAGAGCATCAACCCAGGTGTGGGGTCACAGAAGGTTGCCTGACAAAGAATGAGCAAACCTTCATCAATGACAACCTACCTCCTCCTATCAAAATCACTGGCTGGCCCTACCTGGTTAGGCTCATTGATTAGAGTATTGGCCTGCAGACTTAAGGGTTGTGGATTTGATTCTGGTCAAGGGCATATATCCCGGTTGCAGGCTCAATCCCCAGCATGCAGGAGGCAACCAATATAGGTCTCACATCAATGTTTCTTTTTCTGTCTCTCTCCCTCCTTCCCACTCTCTACAAATCAATGGAAAAAGTAACCTTGGATGAGGATTGACAAAGAAAAGAAAAAAAAAAAAAACTCCAAAAAATACACACTTGAGTGAGGTTTGACCAAAAAATACAAACCCCGGGCTGATAATTGCCCTCTGTAACTCTGAAATCTTTTATAAATATCAGGGAAAAATGATTGTTTTCCAAATTGTTCCTGTTTTTGTTTGTTCGATTGTTTTGTTTTTTAGATCCTCCATGTAAGTGAAATGATATGGTATTTGTCTTTATCAGTTTGACTTACTTCACTTAGTATAATAATCTCTACATGCATATTGTCACAAATGGTAAGATTTCATTTTTATGTTACAATAATATTCCATTGTATATATGAGCCACCTCTTCACTATCCATCCATCTTTTGATTGGAGCAGGTAATCCATTTATATTTACAGTAATTAGTAGGTATGTAGTTATTGCCATTTGATTGTTTTTGTAGTTCTTCTGTATTCCTTTCTTATTCTCTTGCTTTCTTCTCTTGTATGTTGATGATTTTCTATAGTGTTATGCTTGGATTTTTTTTCTCTTTATTTCTTGTATATGTCTTGTAGATTTTTGGTTTGTGGTTATCATGTCCTTCATATATACCAAGCTTGTTTATAGCAGTCTATTTTAAGTTGAAGGCCACTTAAATTCAAACATATTTTAAAATCACTATCATTTTTATTTAGTCCCTCCATGTTTATGTTTTCATCATTGTTTTGTATGTCTTTTGTGTGTATGTATGTGCTTGTATATGTCCCTTAATTTACTGTTATAATTACATATGATCTTCCTACATTTGCCTTTATTTTAGTTGATCCACTGCTTTTTTTAAAATTTTAATTTAATTTTATTTTATTTTTAAAATCAATCTTTATTGTTCATATTATTACAAAAGTTCCTCATTTCTTCCCCCCTCCACCAGGCTCCCACCCCACCCTCTGCCCTTTCCCCACCCCCCATTGTCCTCACCCATAATAGGTGCACAGTTTATGTTCAGTCTCTTCCCGCATCCACCTCTCCCCCCTCCCCCCCCAAATGTCAGTCCACTCCCCTCCCGTATCTCTGATTCTATTATAATCAACAGTTAATATTGTTCATCAGGTTTTTTAATTTCCTTTTTTTTAATTAATAAACTTTTATATTTTTAAGAATAAATTTTAAAATCTAATAATTTTAAACCTTGTTTTTTCTGCCCTGGGAACTGAGAAGCAAACTTGTTTACATGTAAACTTGCCCTTAGGCTATCAAAAGGCGTAGCCATTCAAATGTAAATGAACACATTGTTTAAAGATAGCTGCTGGCTGGAATTGGATTACCTGTTCTGTGTGGGAAGGGCTTGTCCTCCCTTCTCCATTAAAATTAAGGTGTTAGTTTTAAAACCTCTTTTTAGCAAGAGACCTTAAACTTTCAGAACTTTAAATTTTTTAGGTAGTAAATCAATTACTTAGCATTTTCTCAAATCAATAATACCTCCACATGCCCAAGGATACACTTCACACAAAAGACACTTCCAAATAGATCAACCAACCTCATCCAGACACCACACAAAGCACCCACAGATCAACACCCCAGTGCTACAACAACTCAACACATCCAGATCCAAGCCTTCATCACCTGATTCAGCAGACCTTCAAGTTCCCCCAAAAGTTTCCAGCCATGTCTGAGAAGCAGCCCTGGGGCTTGAGGAGCGAGCTGTTCCGGGGCCTGGCCTTTGTTGCTCCAGTCCGGTCCACTCCACAACCAGCTGCTCCGGGTGTGGCTGCTGCCGCCTGGGGCCTGATCCACTGCTTTTATAATGTGTTTGCCTTTGTCAATGAGAATTTTTTTCTTTGTGATATCTTCTTACTCATATTTTAATTTTTTTTCTTTTTATTAAATATATTTTATTGATTTTTCAGATAATAAGGGAGAGGGAAAGATAAATAGAAACATCAATGATGAAAGAGAATCATTGGTTGGCTGCCTTCTGCACAATCCCCATTGGGGATTGAGCCTGCAACCTGGGCATGTGCCCTTGACTGGAATCAAATCCAGAACCCTTCAGTCTGCAGGCTGATGCTCTATCCACTGAGCCAAATTAGCTAGGGCTAAATTTTTTCTTCTTAACATTTTTTCTTTTAACATTTCTTATAATACTGGTTTGGTGGTGATAAATTTCTTCAGCTTTTTCTTGTCTGGGAAACTCTTTATCTCTCTTTTGATTCTAAATGATAGCCTTGCTGGGTGGAGGAGTCTTGGGTGTAGGTCCTTGCTTTTTTTATCACTTTGAATATTTTATGCCAGTTCCTCTAGCCTGCAGAATGTCTATTGAGAATCAGCTGATAGTGACTTATAGGAGCTCCTTTGTATGGCTTTTTTTCCTCTTGCTTTTAAGATTCTCTGTCTTTATGCCATTTTAATTATGTTGTATCTTGGTGTTGTCCTCTTTGGGTTCATCTTATATGGGATTCTCTGTGCTTTTTGGTCTTGTATGTCTGTTTTCTTCACCAAGTTAGGGAAGTATTCTGTCATTATTTCTTCACATAGCTTCTTATTCCCTTGTTATTTCTCTTCTTCTTCCGTTTCCCATATGATGCAAATATTGTTATGCTTGAGATCCCTTAAACTATCCTCATTATTTTGGATTTATTTTTTTCTATTTGCTGTTCTGATTAAGTGCTTTTTATTACCTTGTCATTCAAATCTCTGATTTGGTTTCTCTGCTTCAGCTAATCTAACTGTTGATTCTATCTAATACATTCTTCATTTCTGACTGGTTCTTTTTTTATTATTTCTGTTTCCTGTCTTTTTAAAAAAATATATATTTTATTGACTTTTTACTGAGAGGAAGGGAGAGGGATAGAGAGAGAATCATCGACCAGCTGCATCCTGCGCGCCCCCTACCGGGGATGTGCCCGAACCCGGGACCTATCAGTCCACAGGCCGACGCTCTATCCACTGAGCCAAACTGGTTTTGGCTGTTTCCTGTCTTGTTGAGGTTCTTACTAAGATCATCAGTTCATCTCTTAATTCATTGAGCATCTTCTGGCCCCCCAACCTCTCTTCCCTCTAAGATTCCTCAGTCCATTTCATGTTTCCATATCTCTGATTCTATTTTATTCATCAGTTTATTTTGTTCATTAGATTTCTTGCTCACTTATTTGTATTTTTAGATTCAGTTATTGATAGATATGTATTTATTGCCATTTTATTGTTCACGTTCTTTTTCCTTCTTCCTCCTTTCTCCCTTCTTCTTCTTCCTCCCTCCCTCACTCCCTCTATCCCTCCCTCCCTTCCTCCTCTCCCCCTTCTCCTCCTCTGTTTGGTGGTGGTGAACTCCTTTAGCTTTTTCTTGTCTGTAAAGTTCTTTATCTGACCTACAATTCTAAATGATAGCTTTGCTGGGTAGAATAATCTTGGTTGTAGGTCCTTGCTATTCACCACTTTCAATATTTTTGCCACTCCCTTCTAGCCTACAAAGTTTCTGTTAAAAAATCACCTGACAGTCATATGGGAGCTCCCTTGTAGGTAACTAACTGCTTTTCTTTTGCTGTTTTTAAGATTCTCTCTTTGTCTTTAATCTGTGGCACTTTAATTATAATCTGTCTTTGGGTGGTCCTCTTTGGGTTCCTCTTGTTTGGGACTGTCTGTGCTTCCTGGATTTGTGTGTCTCTTTCTATCCCCAGGTGGGCACACTGGTACTAGTGCTGGTTCTTGTGCTTTTTATTGATAGGGTTGGGTCATGGTGATACAGGTTTTCTGTCATCATTTCTTTAAATAGGTTTTCAATATTTGTTCTCTCTCTCCTCCTTCTGGCACTCCTACTGTGGTGTTAGTATTCCTAAAATTGCCCCAGAGGTTCCTTACACTATCTTTATATTTTGAGCTTTTTGTTTTGTTTTGTTTTTTCTTTTTTGATTGGATGTTTTTTTGCATCCTCATATTTCAAATTGTTGATTTCTCAGAATTTTTTACTCCAGTGGTCCACGAGGTTCGAAAGGTTAGTGACCACTGCTCTACTCTACTGTTGAATCCCTATAAATTATTCTTTATTTCAGTTAGTGTATGCTTAATTTCTGACGTGCCCTTTTTTATATTTTTGACATTCTCACTAACATACTTGAAAGTCTCACTAAGTCCCTTGAAGCACTTATGAAGATCCTTGAATAACTTTATAGCTGTAGTTTTGAACTCTGTATCCAGTAGTTTGCTTTTTCTGTTTCTTTCATTTGTGACATGTTTGTCTTTGTATTTTGGCTGCTTCCCTCTGTTTCTATGTATTAGGTAGAGCTGCTATATCTCCTGGAATTGGTAGGGTGACCTTGGGTAGTATGTGTCCTCCAGGGCTCATTGGCTCAGCCTCCCTAATCACCTACTTGGGTACTCTAGGTGCACCCCTGTGTGTGCTGTGTGCACAGTCTTGTAGTTGAGCTGTGATTGCTGTTTGTGTCATTGGGAGGAATTGACCTCCAAGCCAACTGGCTGTAAGGACCAGCTGCAACTGCAGTGGTAGAGTTGTTGTGCAGGAAACACCTTTATGGAGCGGGACTTGCTTCAGTAGAGCTTTGGTGCTCATTGAGTCTGCCTTGAGTGTGTCACTTGTGTATGTATGAAGTGTAATCTGATATGGTTTGAAGCTGTCCACCAGGTTAATGGGCTCTAGGACCTCCAGGGAGGTACAAAGTCAGCCACTGACTTTGAGGGATCTACAGATAGCTATCATTGAGGCCCACCTGTGAAGCAAGGCACACTGGTACTAGTGCTGGTTCTTGTGCTTTTTATTGATAGGGTTGGGTCATGCTGATATGAGTTGCGGCTTGTTTGAGAGATTTTAGCAAAGTCTAGAGCCTGAGCCAGGACAGTCCATTCATACGGAAAAGTTACTGCAAACAGCTTGGGTGGGGCTGCAAATTTGATGGGGTAAGGTCTCAGGGAGTTACCAGGGTGGAGGAATCAGTATGCTACGGGCTGATGGATACTCATATATGGCTGCCAGTCAACAGTGCTGCGGAAGAGATCCCAGGCCAGGAATAATGACCCCTGTGAGCACTCTTGTCTATGAGAAAACCACCCTCAAGTTCTTGCCCTGATGCCAGACAATCCAGTTTCTCCCTGTATGTGTCTGGGTCTCCCAATGCCTCTTGGCTCAGAGGGTTCAAATCTGAGTGAGTTCATGTGCTGGCCCTTTCAGAGGGACACATGGGTCTCTTGCAGCCTCCATGTCCACCAACCATAAGTCCCACTGATTTTTACACCTGGACTTGTCTTCCTAGCTCTGGAACCCTGGGCTGGGGGTCTGGTGTGGGACTGGGACCCCTTGCTCCTCAAGAGTAGCCTCTGCAGAGATGATCTCTCTTCCAGTTAAAAAACCTCACACATGGGTGCTGGACCAGCCCATCCTGCACCTCTTTTCCTCCTACCAGTCTCAATGTGCTTTCTATTTACTTCTATAGTTGTGAGACTTCCATTCAGCCAGTTTTCAGGCAGTTCTGAATGGTGGTGGTTCTGTATTTTAATTGTCATTTTGATATGGTTGTGGGAGATGGCAAGTACAGGCATTTACCTATTCCATCATCTTGGTTCCTATCTCACCTCCATTTTGTTTAGCTCTTTTTCTAGTTTTGTCCTTTTCTGTAATTTGAGACATGTTTGTTTGTCTCCTCATTCTTGTGTTTGCTTCTGTAAGTTAGGTATATCTGTGTCATCCAGTCTTGTAGAGTCACCTTTTGTAGTACCAGTTGTCCTCTGGGTCCCAGTTGCACAGCCTCTCTGTTTTCTTGAGCCAATGGGGTTGTCATTTTTGTATGTTGTGTACTCTCCAGTTATAGTTGAGCCTTGATTGCTATTAACCCAGTGATTCAGATTGACCCTGAGGCTGGCTGTTTGTGAGGACTGGCCATGACTATAGTTGGCCAGCTTTTGTGCTGGAATGTGATCCTACAGAGCAGAATTTGCTGTATCTGACCTCTGGTGTCTGCAGAGTTCAGTCTATAGGTGTATTGTTTGTAATGCTAATTGGGTATTGCTCTGGTTTGTTTTGAAGCCAACCACCAGATTTGTTGGTTCTGGGGCCTTTTCCAGGGGACACTGGTAATTTCCAAAGTCAGCTGCTGCTTGTGCTTAGTCCAGGGCTATCTAGTAGGAGGAAGACAGTTTTCTGTTGTTGGTAACTGCTTGTGCTGGGCTTGGGAGGGGCCTATGAAAGGCTATGCTGCAACCCCAGGCTAGTTGCCACCAGTGGCCAGGCTTGGGGCCACTTAGCAAGAGGTACAGGGCCACTGAGGCCATCTGCTACTTATTTGGGGCTTATGGACCTTTGAGAGATTTTAAGGAAATCTGCAGTACAGGCAGAGGCTAGCCGCTTTTGAAGAGCAATTGCTGAAAGAACCTCAAGAGGTGCAAGATTTGGGTGGGGCAGGATCTCAGAGAGGCATGAAGAAGAAAGGTGTTATTCGGCTTATTAGAGACAGATATGGTGTCTACTGTGGGGGAGGGCTAAACTAAGGAACAATGGTAACAATGCCAGCACTTCTGTCTGGGAGATAGCCCTTGTTCTGAAGCCAGACAATTCAATTCTTCCCGGTATGTTCCTGGTGTTTTTCAAGCTGCTGCCCCTTTGTTGGAGCTTAGGGCGAATGTTTGTCTATCTGTACCCAGGCTGTTTAAGAACATGCCTGGGTCTAATCTTCACTGATTTTCACAACCAGCTATTGTGGGAACCTCTTGCTTCTCAGGAGTAGCCTCCACACCTGAGATACTTCTCCTGATTCTCAACCTCCACATGTGGGTGTGGGACCAGCCCATTTTGAATCTGTATCCCTCCTGCCAGTCTCGACATGTCTTTTTTATATCCTTAGTTATAGGCATTTTGTTCAGCTAGTCTTCAGGTGATTCTCAGGGTTGCTGTTCTATAATTTAGTTGTAACTTTATTTTTAAAATCCTCACCTGAGGATATTTCCCCCATTGATTTTCAGAGAGAATTAGAGTTGAGAGAGAGAGAGAGAGAGAGAGAGAGAGAGAGAGAGAGAGAAACACTGATGTGAGAGAGTCACATTGATTGGTTGTCTCCAACATGGGCCTTGACTGGGGCTGGGGATCAAATCTGCAACCCAGGTATGTGCCCTTGACTAGGAACTGAACCTGAGGCCCTTGGTGCATGGGCCGATGCTCTAACCACTGAGAATACTGACCAGGGCAATTTAGTTATGATTTTGATGTGGGCAAGAGTGGAGATGAACACAGTGGAGATGAACACAGTGTTTACTTCACCATCTTGGCCAGAAGTTCATTTACAGTATTTATTGACAAAAATGCACATTAAAGTAACTTACCAGTTGAAACCTGTGTTGTTCAAAGGTCAACTATAGTTCACTTTTGTTTAACTTTTGAAAGATTTGTTCCTGTTTTCTTAGGAAGTAGAACACATTTTTTAAAATTATTATTATACCTATATTTAAAATATCAAAGATAATGGGAGCAGTTCACCAGCTAAGTAAAAGGGTAGAGAGTCATCTCATCATTAAGTTGTGTAAATGTAAATGACCTGGTGATCAACATATACTTTATCATAGTCAATGCTAAACATTTAATCTATATTAACGAAACATGATCCCCATAGAAGTGTGGATAGACTGTGTGCCATTGAGAGGAGTTTACAAAGGCAGGAACATGGTGAAATGTATATGAGTGTCTTAGCTTTATTGTTTACTAGCAGAATTAAATGACAATATTTAGTATTCCAGACCAGTGATGGAGCTGTTTTTCTCTTCACCCTTACATTCATAGGCTCTATATTACTGGGGCTTTAGAAAAGAAATTAAATTGACTTTTAGGTTACATATTTATCTCTGTTGAGTTTTAATTTTTTTTTTTAAATATGTTTTATTGATTTTTTTACAGAGAGAAAGGGAGAGAGATAGAGAGCTAGAAATGTCGATGAGAGAGAAACATCGACCAGCTGCCTCTTGCACACCCCCCACCAGGGATGTGCCCTCAACCAACGTATATGCCCCTGACCGGAATTGAACCTGGGACCTTTCAGTCCACAGACCGACGCTCTACCACTGAGCCAAACCGGTTCCGGCTTGAGTTTTAATTTTTGGTTGCATGTGGTTTGTTTTCTCTGTTGTCCCAAAACTCCAACTGTAAATAGAAGTTAGTTACCAGCAATAATTTTGACCTGTCTTTTTCAGTCTTTAAGTATTCATTCAGCAAAATGTATGCTAGCAGAATATCTTTAGTGCAAAAAAAAACACACACACACAAAAAAAACAAAACAAAATAAAACACCCCCTTTTTTTAAAATCAGCAATTAGCTTTCTAACAACTCAGTTAAACTGGACATGAGTTTTGTTAATTGGCTTTAAACTTATTTAGTCTTATATATGTTTCCTAAAACATATTAGTTATGTAATTAAATTCACATGTAGTTGCATCTGACTTTATGATAGCTTATACCAACAAACTGATGTAAATATTTTATTCTTGGTCTTTTGAAATTTGACTTAGGTCATATGCTATGAACTAACAAACTCAAAGGTTTGAGGTTTGCCCTCACTGGTTTGGCTCAGTGGGTAAAGTGTCGGCCTGTGGACTGAAGGGTCTCAGGTTTGATTCCGGTCAAGGGCATGTACCTTGGTTGCGGGATATCCAGAGTAGGGACTGTACAGGAGCAGCTGATTGATGTTTCTCTCTCATCGATGTTTCTGACTCTCTAACTCTCTCCCTTCCTCTCTGTAAAAAAATCAATAAAATATATTTATAAAAGAAAGGTTTGAGGTTTGGTAATGAGATAAAACTGAAGTATAGGGGAAAGACAAACAGAAATAATTGTATTTAAAATAAGACTGTCAAACACTGACATCTGACCAGTTGTATTTTTAGACCATGTTGTACTACCATATCTCAGAGGGAAGTCATCTAGAAAAAGTAGGATTTGAGCTAACCTTAGTCCTTTACTTCCTAGGCAAACTGGAACCAGGCTGAAGGAGAAAATGAATTCCAAATCCCTGGCAGAGTAAGATGCCCCTCTGACCAACTAAAAGAAGCCAGTGGCTTTGATGTGGGACAGTTGGATCCTTCTTTGGACCAAGGTATTAAGGATGTACGTCATAAAGGAAAACGGGGTAAAAAGGTAAGTAAATTAAGTAAAAGAGCAGTGAAGTCTGTTTATGTGTTCTAATCAAAGGTACCTTTAACCAGTTTCAATTATTTATAAGATCTTATCCCCATTTACTAAAAACAAACAAACAAACAAACAAAAAACACAACTTGTAGAGTTACAAAGTGATTATTAGTAAACATTATTAGCAGTTTTAATATTTCCCTTTCCAAGTGTTTGTTACTTAAAATGCTTTAAAAGATATTCTATGTTTTGAGGGATAGGTGTGTTTTTTTCAACTATGAAAGATTTTTATGTTTACCTTAATGCTGCACATACTTTTTTTGTTTTGTGTTGTTTTCCACCTTCCTATATACACCGAGATCTTGGAGCTAGGTATGCTTTTTCTTAGACTGCCATTTTTATTCAGTTCCTTATTTATTCATGGATGGTCAACAAGACAGAGGATGGGTTATTTAACATATTTTGTAGTTATTTAGTGATTTCTTCTTTAATTTCTTAGATTCTAAGTATATGATCCTATATAATAAAAGCATAATATGCTAATGATATGTTTAGGCCCTTCAACTGCTTGCTATGATGTGCATTGACCACTAGGGGGCAGATGCTCCAACTGGTAGGTTAGCTTGTGCTGGGGTCCAGCCAATCATGACTAAGCAAGACGGGCTGGACATGCCCTAGAGTCCTCCCACGGTCCCTTCCTGGCTGGCCAACCTCCCGCCTCCCTCCCTGGCCCCGATCATGCACCAGTGGGGTCCTTCTGCCTGCCCTATTCCCTCTTGCAATCTGGGACCCCTTGGGGGATATCAGAGAGCCGATTTTGGCTTGTTCCCACAGACTAGGCTGAGGGACCCCATGGTGCATGAATTCGTGCACTGGGCCTCTACTGTGCTGTAAGTGGTACATCAGGATTAAAGTTAGTAAATATTAAGTGCTAGAATGTTGAGCATACTGGAAAAGTTTAAATTTCTCATCTCAAGTAATTGACCATTTAGTTAGCAAAGAGATCATTTCTGTCTAATGTGATTATTAGATGAAGGTACATAAATTGTATAGAAAGCTAAGTTGTACTTTCTCTCAAATGTACAACCTGGCCTCAGAAATAAGTGTGGGCATATTGCTGATGTGTGAAGCAGTTGGGAGTTTTTACTTATGAGTGGCTTTTTGCCCGTGTAGAAGTTTTTATTTTAAATGAAGTTCTCTTTTTATTTCTGTTGAGAAGTTTGATTTTTAAGTTATAAGATCTGAGTTATCCTGCTTCTAAGTTCATAGAATGAATAAATTTAGCTTTGAAATTTTGAGTGTTGGCTCTTGTTCTCATAACTGTTGAATTATCAAAGTACAGGTATTTCTGTGTTCCCATTTTTATTCAAATTTAATGGTAGGTTGTTTGTGTTTATATATTTTTATTTGCTTTTTCTTGATTTCTGTCAAAACCAGTTTATTTGGATACATCCTTCCTCACTGATTGAGTCATTTAACAGAAATCTTCTAACCTTACTGAGTACCATATACATATTAATATCTAAGGGTTGATAGCAGAATGAAGGAACTCATAGTTAGTCAAGAAAAGAAAAATGTCATTTTAAATATGATTTGATAAATGCTGTATTGGAGGTACGTTGGTTTTTAAATCAATCTTACCACTGGGATTAAATAAAAGACCAGAAAGTTTTTAACTTCATGACAGTTATGGTATTGCACTTTATATTATAAAAATGTACTGATAACTAGTTTGACTGGAGGAATTTCATTAATTATATCTAATATTTGTTGGTTTAATATTTTATTACATAAGGCTAAAAATTTTCCCCTCTTAGTACTTTACCTGTTTCACATTTGAAACATGTTTACTATTTAGGGTAAAGGTACTTCAAGTGAAGAAGTCAATCTGAGTCACATGGTACCATATGAGCCAGTTGCAGAAGAAAAAGTAAAGGAATTACCTGAATGGAGTGAGAAAGTGGCTCAAAACATTTTGTCAGGTATTACAGTAATGGTAACTTTTCCCCCTTGAATGTGAAACCTTTGGGATTCATAAGAAAGCATTTAGGAAGATAATGTTTTATATTTTGGTTCTAAATGATAAGTTTGTAAACAGTTATAACAAAAATTGAAAGAACATATTGACATATAGATGTAGGTTCTTTTTCGTCTATTATTTTTTATTGTTGGAAAAATTGATAGTGAAAAGCTTCAGGAATCGCCAAACTCTCAAATAGTTCTGAACATAAAATTAGTTATTTTCCATTTCCCTTTGAAATTTCCTCTTAATCCTTTTATATCCTTTCCCCTCCTCCCCCCTTCTTTTCTCTCCACAACCAACAAATGGTAAGATATTCATCTGTCTTGAGAAGCAAAGTGGCATTCCCTAACCACACAGACATGCAAGCATGAGAAGATCTAAGGATTACAGCGAAGCCGTTAGGGAAGTAGTCCCTACTATTTAATTATGGTTAAAATGAGCTTCAGACCAATTATATTAAAACCAGAATGGCCATTGCTGACATATATCTTTAATTAGTTACTATTTGAGCCTTTCAACTGTAATAGCTCTCAAATTTAGACCACCTATTTTAGTTTTAAAAAACATTGCCAGTCACTATTCAGTAAGCCAAATTCATGACTCAATAATGGGATCTTCACCAGTAATTTAAAAGAGTATGGATAGTCTTTTCCATCTTGTAGTAAAAATTCATTAAACTAATAAAGGTGTAGGAAATCACCAACATGAAAAAACCACCAAACTAAAATAAGTGAAAAATAACCATTAGTTGGGAGCTAACAAATTATTTTGCCAAGTTTCAAAATGCTGCTTGAGTCAAGAAAAAAAAGTAAAGCTAATTTTTAAAAATATAATTGTAACAGGAACAGCCAGTGCAAAGGCACAGAGGGTGGATGGAGCCTGGAGTGTTTAAGAAGTGGTCTGGGAGAATCCAAGATAGCGGCATAGGTAACACCTAACTGCAGCCTCACACAATAATTTCAATAAAATACAACTAAAATATAAAATGCACATTACCCAGAACTACAGGAAAGTCGACTGACTGGAAATTCTACAACGAGAAGGAAAGAGAAAACCAGAAGGAAAATCAGAGGAGCTGTAAAAGCCTAAGGTACTGAAACACATTGTGCGCGTGGAGAGGATGGAGCCGGAGAGGAGGGGGAGGCTGAGTACCTGGCTGGCATTCCCTAGCAGGAAGGAGAGAAAAGCTCCAGACTGTGTTGAGCCCCAGTTCTGACTGCACTGAACCCCAGTTCTAGGCCAGACCCTGGGGACTCAGGCTCATACAGAGGGAGCCTGGGCTGTAAGGCGGAAACCCAGGGGAGCGGCAAAAGGAAGTCCTGGAGGTGCGCACATTGCACGCAGAGTATGGGCGGTTGACTGTGCTGCTGGACTGCCCTGGCGGGAGGGAGACAGGGGCTCCAGACTGCTCTGAACTCCACTTCCAACCCCACTTTCAACTGCACTGAACCCCAGTTCCGGGCTCATTGGGGGAGAGCCCAGACTGTTTGGTAGCAGGCGAAACTCGAGGGCGCCTTTCTCTCAGAGGTGCTTGCAACGAGTACTGAAGGACCCTGAGGAATACTGAGACTCAGGAGCCTCATAGGGCGTGGCTGACAGAAGCCAAGACTGTAGGCTCCACCCTGAAACTCTGCCCCATCCAAGCTGGTAGACTTTTAAGGCTACCAACTCAGGGAAGCTGCGAAAATGCTGAGACAAGGAAACAGATCACAAATGAAAGAAATGGAGGACAAAAAGCGACTGGATATAGAGTTCAAAACCACACTCATAAGATTTTTCAAGAATTTCCTAGAAAAGGTCGATAAGACCTATGAGGATATGAAAAGGGATCAACTAGAAATAATAAGGGATCAACAAGAAATAATAAGGGATCAACAAGAAATAAAGAATACATTCTTTGAAATAAAAAATATTATACAAAGTCCTAAAAACAGAATGGAAGATCGCAAGAATCAAATCAAAGATTTGGAACATAAAGTGCCAGAAGATACTCCTCTGCAGGAGCAAGAAGACAAGAGAATCCAGAAAGTTGAAGATAATGTAAGAAACCTCTGGGACAACTTCAAGCGAATCAACATCAGAATTATGGGGGCCCCAGAAGAAGGAGAGAGAGCAAGATATCAAAAACACACTGAAAGAAATAGTGACAGAAAACTTCCCCCACCTGGTGAAAGAATTAGACCTACAAGTCCAGGAAGCGCACAGATCCCCAAACAAAAGGAATCCAAAGAGGACCACACCAAGACACATCATAATTAAAATTCCAAGAGCAAAAGACAAAGAGAGAATATTAAAAGCAGCAAGAGAGAAACAGGTAGTTACCTATAAAGGAGCACCCATACGATTGTCAGCTGATTTCTCAACAGAAACCATGCAAGCCAGATGAGAATGGCAAGAAATATTCAAGGTGATGAATAGCAAGAACCTACAGCCAAAAATAATCTACCCAGCAAAGCTATCACTCAGAATCGAAGGCCAGATAAAGAGCTTCACTAATAAAAAAAAAAAAAGCTAAAGAAGTTCATCACTGTCAAACCAGAATTATATGAATTGCTGAAGGGGGTTCTTTCGGAAGAAAAAGAAAATAAAGATAAAAATTATGAACAACAAATACGTAACTATCAGCAAGTGAATCTAAAAACCAAGGGAATTAAAAAACCTGATGAACAATATTATCTGTTGAATATAATAGAATCAGAGGTATGGAAGGGGAATGGACTGATGATTCTCAGGGAAAAGAGAAGTGTGGGGGTGCAGGAAGAGACTGAACATAAACTGTGCACCTATGGATGAGGACAATGGGGGATGGGGAAAGGGCAGAGGGTGGGGTAGGAACCTGGTGGAGGGGGAAAAAATGAGGAACTTTTGTAATATTATGAACAATAAAGGTTTATTAAAAAAATAAAAATAAAAAAATATATAATTCTAACAGTTAAAATTGACCCTTGAAAGAGATTTTCAAAGAAGTTGTAAAGAAAAACCTTTACTATTTGTCCCTTACCTTTATAGGCTGCTAAGCTGTTACTAGGTCAGTATTCATGTGTGCCTGTATCCACACTTATGTAGATAATTAAATTCAAAGGTCATTTTCTTAAGTTTTTTGAGTTTATACTGCTATAAGATTGTCCATTTACTATCACTGTATAACAAATCATACCACATCTAATCTCATGAAATGACAAACATTTCTTTTTGCTTAGGAATTCTGTGGGCCAGGTATTCCAAAAGGTCACAGCATATCTGCTAGGAAGACTGAGGCTGATTAGTATCTCAATAACTGAGGGACTGACATCACACCTGAAGCTCCTTCACTCACACATCTGGCATCCAGTTTGGGAGAACTCAAAATCTAGGACTGCCAAATATAGTTTCTACACATAGCTTTTCCATGCAGCTTGACTTCAGCATGAAGGCCTTAAGCTAGTCTGGCTTCTCTGTGGTAGCTCAGAGTTTCAAGCATGAATGGTCCTGCCAGCAGGCAGAAGCTGCATTTCCCTTTCTGACATTTTCTTGGAAATTTCCAACGTCACTCATTACAAGCAAATAACAAACCTGTCTAGATTCAAGGGGCTGTGACATAGATCCCACTTCTTAATGGGAAGAATGTCAAGATTATGTTGAAAGAAAATGTGGAATAAGAGATACTGATTTTGGACATCTTTAGAAAATATCCTACAGATTCTACAGGCTAGTTCTACTCAGGGAAGTGAATCATCTTTAGAAGCATCTAATCCTGGGGAGAGATCTCTTTAGAGCTTTTTCAGAAGAACTCTCAGTGTCTTCAGGCTATACTATACTATTCATTTCATATTATACCCTTAGGACTAGAGATCTAGGAATACCCCTACAGTTGGTGACATTAAAACTATTTAAATGCCGATCAGAATATATGTCTCCTTATGTGCTTTTAATAAGTGGATGAAATGCCATTAGCTCACCAAATACTTAAGGCACAAATGACAAAGAAAGATGCAGAAAAGACTGAAGATTTACTCTAGAGAAAATTATCTGGTTTGTCAAGAGACTATTTCTACCTGACTCATGCAGATTCTGTACAAAGAGGAGTAACCAAGTATCCAAATTGAGCTCATTCATCATAGCCCAAGATTGATTTCAGTTCACTTGTCAAAGGATAAGTAAAATTAGTAAAATTTATAGTCTTGTTTTAAAAATGTAAAAGGTGAAAAAAATTAAATAACTGCTTAAAATTTACCTGTGTAGAATATTGGCTTGAGAAGTCTAGACTTACATTTTAAAAAGGCAGCTGTCAAATATTTTAGATGGAGTAGTCTAGTAAACTAATTTGGGAGGAGGTAGAGGATAGGTGATAATAGACTGATTTGAGTTACATCATTTTAAGTCATCTGCCAACCTCTCATTTATTCAGCAAATATTCGTGGCCTGATATATCTCAGCATTAACTGGATGCATAGGATGCAAATATGGATAGAATAAATCTATATCTGGCATTATACATGCCATTTAAAAGCTCTTTTTTCATTTTTTTTTTATTAAGGTATTACCGGTATATGTGTACATATCTTACAATTGCATCCCCCCTACCCCATACATGCCTTCACCCCCCAGAGTTTTGCATCTATTGGTTATGCTTATATGCATGCATACAAGTCCTTCGGTTGATCTATCTCCCCCACCTCTCCCTAAACTTCCCACTGTAACTTAAAAGCTCTTAATGGCTACTAGTGAATGCTGTATTCCTTATCTTCTATTGCAGTGTCTACAGTTTGAATGTATTTATTACCTCTATTATGCTTTTCCATGGTGATGGTTTGTTTATAATTTGCATCTAGTATTTCTCATTAGTCCCATGACTTTTCATTTATCTCACTTCAATTTATTTTTCTCATTCATTAATGGACTTTTTTCCTTGTTTTTTTTGTAGTTGTTTGGTCTACTTGAGCTCTCCTTTGTTTCATTGTCATTTATTTTATGGTATCTCTCTCTTCCTCTCTCAAGTTCAGTTGGTTTTTATTTCTTAAAACTTTTCAACCTACAACTTAATTCTAGAAACACACACACACACTTTTTTTGTTGTTGTTTTACTGGACATCTTCAATCCCTTTATTGTTATGGGAACTCATGGATGGAACCTGTTTGCCTGAGTTCGAAATCTGATTCTCTCTCAAGGGTAGGACACTGGTGGCAAAGTTAGAACTGAAAGTAGACATGTTTACTGAAACAGGAAAATAAATACATCAGTTTTTCTAATCAGTTATACTTGGCACTTTTTGTTGCTAGCATTTTAAAATAGTTATGGTTTTCATATGATCACTGGATAATTGTTCACTCATAGGCTGAAGTAGTAAGAATCATGCTACAGTAGTAGGCAGAACATAAGTATCTAATATGTCCAGTTTTAAAAACTAGATTCAGGGTATTGTCAAAAAGGATATAGTTAAAATTATAAGCTCTCTCCAGGGCAGGTTAACACTTTCCTACCCCTCTTAGGAGGAACCTTTCTCCTTGTGTATTTTTTCTTCTCTCATTTCCTTCCCACTTCTTCCCCCACATTCCACCTTGGGGGCCTATTCACCAGAGAAGTCTCTGCCATCCTGCTTTCCCTCTGACAGTCTCTTCATTCATGCTGCAAGAAGCCCAAGCAAATCAAAGAACTAGAGCCTACTCTCATGAGAAATGGTTACACCAACGAGGTCTCTCAATTTTCTTCTCTAGGTTTTTTCTCCTCATGAATTCCTTTGGCAATCTCATGTCTTTGTCATTTAGGTTTATGTTGCAAGGTAAAAAGTGCTGAGACTCAGAAGTTTGGGTTTAAGATTGAAGGAGCAACAGGGCCCCCTGTCTTTTGCCTTTAGACTAAAGCAAGCAAGCAAGAATTCTTTGTGTTTTAGATGTCAATTCCTCGGTTTCCGGTTAGCATAGACACTGTGTGTCTATTACCTTAGAGGACTCCATGAGGAGAACAGGATGCTTGGACTAAGGCACAAAGAACAATGATACCTGAGTCTTTAGCCAAATACTATTTTAATGGCACCACTGCCCAAATTAGTCCCTAACAATAGTATATTGTGGTATGCATATATAAGCTGTAGTGGCAGCAAAGAGTAGTACAGAACTCTTATTGAGTGATATAACTATTAAAGATGAGTTTACTTAGAAAATGTGTATATTCCAGACAGAAAACTGTAAATGCAAAAATTTGGTTGGAAAGTTTATGGCATGTTTGGAATCTGATATTTGAACTTCTTGGATTTTTTCCTACTGATTAGTTAGTTATTAAAGGGTTTAAAGGCATAATCACCTTATAATATTATGCATTTTAAAATTATCTTTTAAAAGGTGCCTCCTGGGTAAGTTGGGGTTTAGTCAAAGGTGCTGAATTTACTGGCAAAGCAATCCAGAAAGGTGCTTCTAAACTCCGAGAACGGATTCAACCAGAAGAAAAACCAGTGGAAGTTAGTCCAGCTGTGACCAGGGGACTTCATATAGCAAAGCAGGCTACCGGAGGAGCAGCGAAAGTCAGTCAGTTCCTGGGTAAGATGATTTTAGATGGCTTTACTTCTTTTCAGTTAAATGACAAGTAATCTCTTAATTCAAGTTAATATGAATGCTCAATTTAGTTTATCTTGAAGAGTAAAGAATTAGAACAAAGCAGTTTCATCTTTCAGTTCATAGTAGAATCTATAGACCAGCAACATCAACCTATCAGAGCCTTAACAATATTTCTGAAATTGACATACGGATTCAGAATCTACATTTTTATGAGCTCCTTAGGTGATTTTTTACTTGCGTATAAAAAGTTCGAGAAACACTGGTTAAAGGGTTGTTTTGATCAAGTTAAAGAAGAGAACATCTGTATCTTTGAAAAGGAATGGTCTTGAATATGTATTTAATATCCTAGAATATGACATTATATATAATATCCTTTAAATATCCTTTTAAAAACTATTTTTTATTGACTTTACTTTCTATTTTTTATAGATTTCTAAAAAATTGATTCAGGGAGGAAGGCACAGAGAGAGATACAAACATCAAGCATTAATCAGCTGCCTCCTGCACAACTCCCACTGGGAATTGAGCCTGAAACCCAGGCATGTGCCCTGACCAGGAATCAAACCGTGACTTCCTGGTCGACAGGTTTATGCTCAACCACTGAGCCACTAGGCAAATATGACACATTCTTTTAAGGACTGTTCACTGCATGGTAGTTGAGGGTCAAGAGAAAGGGATATATTATTTGAAAAAGCTGATTTAGTGATTCTGGTGTCAGCCTTCCCAAGAAATATGCTTCTACCTTTCCTTCTTTGATAGCTCTAAAGTTTAGTATTTTAAGATGGTTAGATAGCTTCTTACAGATTATAAATATTGAAAGACTATCTTTTTGTTATCTAATTTTCTTTTGAATCAGATTTTGGTTTGTTTACTTTTGTAGATTTAAATACTTTACTACTATTTCAGTGAGATACTTGTGGATATGGAGAGAAAATACAAATACCCTTAGCTGGAAAACATAAAAGTTTGGATCTACCGTCTTGCATTGTAGCAATCAGATAGAAAAGGTAGATCCTTCTCTCTGTCTCTTTTTATTTTAATATATTTTTATTGATTTTAGAGAGGCAGGGAGAGGGAGAAAGAGATAGAAACTTCAATGATGAGAGAGAATCATTGATTGGCTGCCTCCTGCACGTCCCCCATTGGGAATAGAGCCTGCAATCCAGGCATGTACCTTGGAATCGAACCTGAGACCCTTCAGTCCACAGGCCAACACTCTATCTACTGAACCAAGCCAGCTAGGGCAGGTCCTTCTCTTTTAAGCAAATTGCCAAAAAGAACATATATTTGAAGCAGGATTTAAAACATCAGTAGACTCTGCAGACACATCCTTACACCAAACAATAGACTTTGTTTAAAAAATAGCCAGTCTTGGTTCTTATCCTTAAACAAAAATGGTAACATGCAGTAAAACAACTTTAGATGCCTGTGTAAGAATTTTGTTAAGTAAGAGTGGTAAAATTAAGGGAAGAATACATTTTTTTCAAAAGTTTTTATTTTTATGATTATATAGTTGATGGAGTTTGCACTGTAGCAAATTGTGTTGGGAAGGAACTAGCTCCACATGTCAAGAAGCATGGAAGCAAACTTGTTCCAGAATCTCTTAAAAAAGACAGAGATGGGAAGTCTCCCCTGGATGGTGCTATGGTCGTAGCAGCAAGTAGTGTTCAAGGTAACATAAAGGCCAGAAATTTAAACTAGGAAGGTCTATTTGCTATGGGTTACTTTTACTTACTTTTAAATATATTTGCAGGATTTTCAACTGTCTGGCAGGGATTGGAATGTGCTGCTAAATGCATTGTTAACAATGTTTCAGCAGAAACAGTACAAACTGTCAGATACAAGTAAGTTGAATTTTATTTTATTTCATTTTAATTTCTTTATTGAATAAAGTATTCCATATGTGTCCTCATCCCTCCATTACCCCCCTCCAACTCCCTCCCACTCATGCCCTCACCCCCGTGCTGTCTGTCCATTACTTAGGCTTATATGTATGCATACAAGTTCTTTGGTTGATCTCTCCCCTTTACCCTTCCCCTCCCCTACGTTTCTTCTGAGGTTTGACAGTTTGATCTATGCTTCTCTGGATCTGCTTTTGTTCATCAGTTTATATTGTTCATTATATTCCATAAATGAGTGAGATCATGTGATATTTATCTTTCTTTGACTGGCTTATTTTACTTAGCATAATGCTCTTCAGTTTTATCCATGCTGTTGCAAATGGTAAGAATTCCTTCTTTTATCCCATTGTATAGATATACCATAGTGTTCTAATCCACTCCTCTGCTGATGGGTACTTAGGCTGTTTCCAAATCTTAGTGATGGTGAATTGTGCTGCTATGAACATATGGGTGCATATATCCTTTCTGATTGGTGTTTCTGGTTTCTTGGGATATATTCCTAGTAGTGGAATCATGGGGTCAAATGGGAGTTCCATTTTTAGTTTTTTGAGGAAACTCCATACTGTTCTCTATAGTGGATGCACCAGTCTGCATTCCCACCAGCAGTGCAAAAGGATTTCTTTTTCTCTGCATCCTCGCCAACACTTGTCATTTGTTGATTTGTTGATAATAGCCATTCTAACAGGTGTGAGATGATACCACATTGTCGTTTTGATTTGCATCTCTTAGATAATTAGTGACTTTGAACATGTTTTCATATGTCTCTTGGCCTTCCTTCTTTCTTCTTTCAAAAAGTTTCTACTTAGGTCCCTTGCCCATTTTTTGATTGAATTGTTTATCTTCCTTTTGTTAAGTTGTATGAGTTCCCTGTAAATGTTGGAGATTAAACCCTATGGGTGATAACATTGGCAAATATGTTCTTCCATGCAGTGGGTTTTCTTGTTGTTTTGTTGATGGTTTCCTTTTCTGTGCAAAAGCTTTTTATTTTGATGTATTCCCATTTGTTTATTTTCTCTTTAGTTTCCATTGTCCTAGCAGTATCAGTGAAGAAATTGCTTCGGCATATGTCCGAGATTTCACTGCCTGTGGATTCCTTTGATATTTTTATGGTTTCTTGCCTTACGTTTAAGTCCTTTATCCATTTTGAGTTTATTTTTGTGTATGGTGTAAGTTGGTGGTCTAGTTTCATTTTTTTTGGAAGTATCTGTCTAATTTTCCCAACACGTTTATTAAAGAGACTGTCTTGACTCCATTGTATGTTCATGCCTCCTTTGTCGAATATTAATTGGGCATAGTGGTTTGGATCAATTTCTGGATTATTCATTCTATTTCATTGATCTATATGTTTGTTCTTGTGCCAATACCAGGCTCTTTTGAAAACAGTGGCTTTGTAATACAGCTTGATATGTGGTATTGAGATCCCACTTACTTTGTTCTTTTTTTTCGGGATTGCTGCAGCTATTCGGAATCTTTTTTTATTCCACATGAAGTTTTGGATAATTTGTTCTAGGTCTGTGAAATATGTCAATGGTATTTTAATGGGAAATGCATTGAGTCTATAGATTGCTTTGGGTAATATGGACATTTTGATGATTTTGATTCTACCAGTCCATGAACACAGTATGTTCTTCCATCTGTTTATGTCTTCCTCTATCTCTTTTTTGAGTGTCCTATAGTTTTTCACATATAGGTCTTTTACCTTCTTAGTTAAGTTTATTCCTAGGTATCTTTTAATTTTTTTGGTGCAATGGTAAATGGGATTGCTTTTTTAGTCTCTTTTTCTGTAAGTTCACTATTGGTGAAAAAAATGCTATAGATTTCTTGGCATTAATTTTGTATCCTGCTGCATTGAATTTATTAAGTCTAATAATTTTTTGATGGAGTCTTTAGGGTTTTCTATGTACAGTATCATGTCATCTGTCAATAAGGACAGTTTTACTTCTTTTCCAATTGGATGCCTTTTATTTCTTCTTCTTGTCTGATCACAATGGCTAGTACTTCCAGTATTATGTGGTACAGGAGCGGTGAGAATGGACATCCTTGTCTTGTTACAGTTCTTAGGGAAAATGGTTTTAGTTTTTGTCCATTGAATATGATGTTGGCTGTGTGTTTGTCATATATGGCTTTTATTATATTGAGGTATGATCCTTCTGTTCCCACCTTGCTGAGAGTTTTTATTAAGAACGAGTGTTGTGATTTTGTGAAATGCTTTTCTCCATCAATTGATATGATTATGTGATTTTTATCCCTCAATTTGTTTATGTAATGTATCATGTTTATTGATTTGCAGATATTGTACAATCCTTGCATCCCTGGGATAAATCCTACTTGGTCATGGTGTATGATCTTTCTGATGTACTGCTGGATCTGATTTGCTAGAATTTTGAGGATTTTGGCATCTATGTTCATGTAATTCTCTATTTCATTGTGTTATCTTTATCTGTAAGGTAATCCTGGCTTCATAGAATGAGCTTGGAAGTGTTCCTTCCTCTGCAATTTTTTGGAATAGTCTGAAGAATATAAGTTTTAGTTCTTCCTTAGTGGTTGGTATAACTCCCCTGTGAAGCTGTCTGGTCCTGGACTTTTGTTTGCTAGAAGTTCTTTGATGACTGCTTCAGTTTCTTCCATAGTTTTTGGTCTATTGAGATTTTTAGAATCTTTCTGAATGAGTTTTGGAAGGTTGTATTTTTCTAGGAATATGTCTATTTCCTCCAGGTTGTCTAGTTTGTTGGAGTAGAGTTGTTCATAGTATTTTTAACCATCGTTTGTGTTTCTATAGGGTCTGTTGTTATTTAGCCTCTTTCATTTCTTATTTTGTTCATTTGGGTCCTCTCTCTTGGCTTCTTAGTGAGCCTAGCTAGAGGTTCATCAATCTTGTTTATCCTTTCAAAGAACAGCTCTTGGTTTCATTGATCTTTTGTGTGTGTGTGTGTGTGTGTGTGTGATTTATTTCTTCTCTGATCTTTATTATCTTCTTCCTTCTCCTCACTCTGGGCTTTTCTTGTTGCCCTCTTTCTAATTCTTGGAGTTGTAGCATTAGATGATTTACTACCATTTTTTCCTGTTTTTTGAGGTAGGCCTGTAGAGCTATAAATTTTCTCTCAGGACTGTTTTCATTGTGTCCCATAGATTTTGGATGGTTGTGTTTTTATTGTCACTAGTTTCCATGATGTTTTTAATTTCTTCTTCGATCTCATTGGTAACCCAATCATTATTCAATAGTATGCTATTCAGCTTTCAAGTGTTTGAGTTTTTTGGTTTGTTTTTATTGTAGTTTATTTCTAATATTGTGCCATTATGGCCTGAGAAGATACTTGAATTTGGGGAAACTTTGCTTATGACCCAATATATGGTCTATTTTTTAAAATGTCCCTTGTGCATTTCAGAAGAATGTATATTCCTTGGTTTTGGAGTGAAATGTTCTGAAGATGTCAATTCCATCTGGTCTAGTGAGTCATTTAGGATTGATGTTTCTTTGCTGATTTTTTGTTTATATGATTTGTCCAATGGTGATAGTGAGGTATTAAAAGTATCCTATTATGGTTGTATTGTTGTCGATCTCTCCCTTGATATCTTCCAGGATTTTTTTTAATGTATTTGGGTGCTCCTGCATTGGGTGCATATATGTTTATCAGGGTTATAACCTCTTGTTGTATCAATCCCTTTAGTATTATGAAGTGGCCGCCCTTATCTCTTGTTATAGCTTTCACTTTGATGTCTATTTTGTCATATATAAATATTGCTACCCCAGCTTTTTTTTTTTCATTTCTGATTGCCTGAAATATATTTTTCCATCCCTTCACTTTCAGTATATGTGAGTCCCTTGTTCTGAGGTGGGTCTCTTGTACACAGCATATATATGGGTCGGGTTTTTTTTTTATCCATTCAACCACTCGATGTCTTTTGATTGGAGCATTTAGTCTGTTTACATTTAAAGTTATTATTGAAAGGTACTTGTTTGTATAATAGTCATTTCTATTTTTGTTCCTGTGTTACTTCTTAACTTTTTATTTCTTCTTTTTTCAGCATTCCCTTTAGCATTTCTTGCATTGCTGGCTTGGTAGTGATAAACTCCCTTAGCCTTTTTTTTGTCTGCAAAGCTCCTGATTTCCTCTTCAATTTTGATATGGATTCAGTCCTTTGCTTTGCAAGACTTTATATACCTCCTTTCATTCCCTTCTAGCTTGATGTGGTTCTGACGAGAAATCATTTGATAATCTGATGGGGGATCCTTTATAGGTAACTCTATGTCTTTCTCTTGAAGCCTTTAAGATTCTTTCTTTGTTGTTAACATTTGCCATTGTAATTATGACATGTCTTGGTGTGGGTCTTTTGCGATTCATCTTGCTTGGGACTCTGTACTTGTATAGTTTTTTTCTTCCCCATATCCAGGAAATTTTCTGTCATTATTTATTCAAATAGATTTTCTAATCCTTGCTGCTCTTCTTGTTCTTCTGGCAGCTCTATTATATTTATGTTACTTCGTTTTATGTTGTCCCAAAGCTCCTTTAGACTCTCCTCATGCTTTTTAATTTTTTTCTCTAGTTGCTGTTCAGATTGAGCTTGTTTCTCTACCTTATCTTCTAATTCACTTATTTGGTCTTCTGTTTCTTTGAGTCTACTGTTGAAACCTTCCATGGTGTTTTTGATTGTAGCTATATCATTTTTTATTTCTTCCTGATTTTTGCCTACGTTGTTGATTTTCTCATTCATCTAGTATATAAATTATATGACCATTACTCTGAGTTCTTTTTCTGTCATGTTGCATGCTTCATTTTCACTAATTTCCTTTCTTGGCAACTCCTCATTTTTTTTCCCTCTGGGGATTGTGTTGTCTCAGTTGTCGAGTTGCATGGGCCTGTGCCATGTGCAGTGAGTGTCCCTGAAGAGCTCCAACACTAAAATGTGTGGCTATTGTGTGTTGGTGGGAACCAGGCCTGCCCAGGGTCAGCATTACCAGCGCTCAGTGTGGTCTTGTGTACGCACCTAGAATCAGGAACCCCACCTGCACCACGCTTAAGAGACCCCACTGGCATATACTGAAAATCAGAATCCTCTAGTGCATGCCAGGATTCAGAGTTCCCCTGTGCCTGCACCAAGAATTGAGTATCAGAGTCTCTGTTGCTTCATGTGACCTCTCACTAAGAATCAAGGTCCCTATTGTGCATGTACCAAGAATTGGAGTCGCTGGTCCTTATGTGAAGTCACTGGTGCTCAGTGCTGCCTCCCGCCTGGAGAATTAGGGTCCCTGTCAGCTTGGGGGACTGGGTTGCACAGAAACACTGTTTTGGCA
The DNA here is from genome assembly GCF_964339955.1 of Pipistrellus hanaki. Taxonomy (NCBI): domain Eukaryota; kingdom Metazoa; phylum Chordata; class Mammalia; order Chiroptera; family Vespertilionidae; genus Pipistrellus; species Pipistrellus hanaki. The sequence continues at coordinate 87,852,820 of NC_140505.1, read as the reverse complement.
GGAGGTCCACTTCTGCCCTGTGGAAAACAGAAGTCAGGTGGCACTGCCACCCTGCGTGGGCTTTAGGTTTGGTTGCCCAATTGTATTGTGGGGAATAGATTCTCTGTGTCCGTGGGCTCCCAGGCTCAAATTCCTGTAGAGGCGCTGTGGCCCGTGTGAGGGGCAGATCTATCAGTGACTATGGTGCTGCCCGAGATTCTGCAGGGAGGGGTGTAGGGTCTGTGACTCACAGAAATCTGCGGCCGGGATGTTTGGATTCTTGGTGTCTGTGGGTCTGCAGCTGTGGTTGCAGGTCTCTGTCCCCAGTGGCTGCCGGGGTCCTGGTTTGCATCTGAGACCAGATTGGGTTTGCATCTGAAGCCAGGATCCTAGTCTCAAGCAGCTGTTTCTCAAGATGGCATGGTCTCTGTGCCCACACTGGCCGCCCTGGAGTGTCCGCGGTGGGAGCGGAGCTCCGCCGTCTAAGACTGCCTGGTTTGGCAGCCCCTTGGAAGACCTTCAGAATCTGTCCCTAGCTCGCTCGCACTCTCTCTCTCTCTCTCTCTCTCTCTCTCTCTCTCTCTCTCTCTCTCTCTCCCTCCCTCCCTCCCTCCTTCCCTCCCTCCCTCCCTCCCTCTCTCTCTCTCTCTCTCTCTCTCTCTCTCTCTCTCTCACACACACACACACACACACACACACACACACACACAGGTCCACAGACTCCTCTATCGCACTCTCACTTTCTCACACTCTCTCCCTCCCTACTTTTCTGCCGGTTGCCATATTAACTTCATAAGTTGAATTTTATAAGTTTATTTCTAATTTGTATTTATTTCAGAGAGGAAGGAAGAGGGAGAGAGATATATAAACATCAATGATGAGAGAGCATCATTGATTGACTGCTGTCTGCACACCTCACACCCAAGGATTGAGCCTATAACCCAGACATATGGCCTGAGCAGGAATCAGATTGTTATCTCCTGTTTTTAGGTAGATGCTCATCCACTGAGCACACCAGCCAGGCCTAATTTTATCATTTTAATGACTAAATCTCTTATAGCATTTGTAAAATCCTGCACAGTTAAAATATTATGTAGTTCTTTTTAGTAAGTATATGAGACCTTTTTTTTTCACTTGTTATTTTTCTTGAGAAGAATACTTTTAGCAAATCATAGAATTACTGTGATTTTTGCTGCACATTACTAATTTTTATATAAATATATCTGTTCATCATTAATGCAAAAAAAAAAAATAGATTATTTTTATAAAGCCTGGAGTTTTTGTATATCTTATTAACTGCATGTTCTTGATGGGTGATATTTGTCTGTAGTTTTGATAGGCAAATTAAATTATAATTAAGCTATTATGCCTTGTAAATATTAGCTCTTTATGTATATCTTATTTGAATCTTCCATTGTACATTTGTATTGGAATGGACAGATTGTATGTCTTCTGGTTCATATATTAACTAGGGGCCCAGTGCACAAATTTGTACATCTTTAAAGGAACTGTGGGCCGCGAGGCTGTGGTGGGCACTGGGGCAGGTCTTGGCCCATCCTCTGTACCCCTGCCTGGCCCCTCCTGCCGCGGCCCCTAGTCCCTTGTCTGTTGGCAGCCCTGTTCCCACTGCTGCCACTCCCATGCACCGATGGTGCTAGCCCTGTTCATACCCCTGGTGATATGGAGCGATTGAGGCCAACGCCAGCAGTGGGTGCAAGTGGGGCTGGTGCTGTCAGTGGGTGCAAGTGGTGGCTGCTGCCCCAATTGCCCCTTAGAATCAGGGGGAGGTGGAGAAGCCCTCAGGAGTAATTGAGGCAGCAGCTGCCACTTGTACCCGCTGATGGCACCAAGCAATCAGGATCGGCGCCAGGAGCTAGTAGTGGGTGTGAGTGGCAGCTCTGGTGCCAGCTGTGGGTGCAAGTGAGGCCAGCGCTGGCAGCAGGTGCAAGTGGTGGCTGCTGCCCCAATTGCCCCTTAGTATCAGGGGGAGGTGGAGAAGCCCTCAGGGGTAATTGAGGCAGCAGCTGCCACTTGTACCCACTGATGGCGCCAAGCAATCAGGATCGGCGCCAGGAGCTAGTAGTGGGTGTGAGTGGCAGCTCTGGTGCCAGCTGTGGGTGCAAGTGAGGCCAGCGCTGGCAGCAGGTGCTAGAGGCAGCCGCCAGCCCCACTTGCCCCTTAGGATCAGGGGGAGGTGGAGAAGCCCTGAGAGGCAATTGGGGCCAGCAACTGCCACTTGCACCCACTGACGGTGCCGAGATATCAGGGCCGGTGCCAGGTGCTGGCAGCGGGTACAAGTAGTGTAGCGGCTTGGGCACCAGCAGCAGGTGCAAATGGGGCTGATGCTGGCAGCAGGTGCAAGCACCGGGCAGGACTGTGGTGCACAGCAGCAAAGAATTTTCAGTAACCACCAGAGGCATGCCCCAATGACAGCAACCCGTGCTCTGCCTTGTTCTGGTGCCCCCGCTCACCTACTCCACCATCCAACTGCTGCTGACTCCTGCCATGTTCCCACTCTGCCGCTTGCTGCCAATGCAAGCCATGGTCCCTGCACGCCCCCTGGTGGTCGGTACATATTATAGCGACCAGTTGTTTGGTTGTTCGGTTTTTTGGTTGTTCCACTGTTGGATCTATTTGCATATTAGCCTTTTATTATAAAGGATGAATAGACAGAAGTTAATGATTTGCAAGCTCAACTGATTAGTGATTTTGTTAAAAATGAGACTTAAAACAAGATATTCTGATTTTGCCTTTTTATTCTTTATAAGTACAAGATCAACTAAAAATTAAATCTAGTCTAAAAGACCTCAATGGCTTTCTTGGTTTTGAATTAGTTTAGATCTTAATATTTAATGTTTTTTAAAGAAAAAAAAATAATAATGGTGTTCTCAACTCTTAGTTACTTGTGTAGTTATCTATTCACTGACAACATTCGAATTCATAGTTTTGTAACAGACATTGTGCTTAGTGCTTTTCATGTGTACTGTATTATTTAATCTTTCTGTATTATTTAATGCTATTATCTCCATTTTACAGATGAGGAAACCAAAGCATAGAGCTGTTAAATACCTTGTTAAAAATTATACCCCCAGTAAGTAGTAGAGCTGGGATGTAGCCAGGTGTTCTTTGTCATGCTGTGTCAGAGAATGGCATTAGGGTACCATTGTCCTTGGTGGGACATCTATGCAAGTTTAGTATTTAAGAGTTATTTTTCACCATTGCCTACAATGTATTTATTGTCATTATTATTTATATATTAGAGGTCCAGTGCACAAAATTTGTGCACGTTTAGGGTCCCTAGACCAGGCCAGCAATCCAGGCCAATAGAGACCTTCCTTCCCCTGGCTGCCAGCTGTAGGCCGGGGCCTTCCTTCATTCTGTGTCACCCCGTGATGGTCAACACACCTCAGAGAGAGTGATCAAACTCCTGGTCAGTTGAACTCCCAAGGGGACAATTTTCCTATTAGCCTTTTATTATATAGGATTACATAGGATATTTTTGCTTGTTTGTTAATCCTCACCTGAGGACATTTTTTCATTGATTTTTAGAGAGTGTTGAAAGGAGGGGGAGAGAAAGAGAAAGATCAATGTGAGTGACACATTGATTGGTTACCTCTCACACATGGCCAGGGGATCGAGCCTGCAACCAAGGTACATGTCCTTGAATGGAATTGAACCCACAGCCCTTCAGTCTACAGACCAATGCTTTATCCACTGACCCAAACTGGCTGGGATGCCTAGCATGTATTTTAGATTCCTTCCCACAACAGTACATTACCACTGGCTTAGGAAATACTAACTTAATTTCCTAAGTTGATTTGATTTGTTCATTCTGAGACATGCATACCTTTGAAATAAAGCAAGTTGGCACATCTTCTCGGACTGTCAGTTTTATCAAAATTGGAAAAGAAAATACAAAGCAGATCTGAGACTCTTTAGATGAAAGTATAAAACTCAAGTCTCCCTGCTCACTTCTTGCTACTTCTGGCATTGACTTTTGACTAATACTCTGTGTTATACCTCTGAGATTACTTTGATGGACCAGCTCTAATTAGAAAATAGTTTCTTCTTTTGTTGCAAGACCATGAGAAGGTAAGAAGTGCTTTTAGGTCCAAAGTGAATTATTTTTAGATTAACAGTATCATTTGTTAGAACATATTTAGTCAGTCATATTAGAAAGTAGGAAGTACTTTATTGATTTTGTCCATTTCCTACTTTAATAGAAAAAAAAAAAAGCTTACCTAAGTACCATTAAGTAGAGCCTTCTTAAAGCTTTGGGATTCTCGAAACTAAGGAAGTATAGGTTTTGGTGTTGGTTTTGTGTTTTTGGTTCTTAGGAGAATTTATTTTTTTTGTTTTTTTATTTTTTATATTTTATTGATTTTTTTAGAGAGGAGGAGAGAGGGATAGAGAGCTAGAAACGTCGATGAGAGAGAAACATTGACCAGCTGCCTCTTGCACACCCCCTACCAGGGATGTGCCTGAAACCAATGTATGTGCCCTTGACTGGAATCGAACCCGGGACCTTTCAGTCCGCAGAACGACGCTCTACCACTGAGCCGAACCGGTTTCGGCAATGTGAGGAGAATTTAATACGATGAATAAGATATTTAGCAGTGGCTCTGAACTAATTTATTTCTGTTATGATGTGCATTGCTATTCTTTTAATCCTTTTCCTCCAAAGACTTGTGGAATGAAAAAAAGTAGATAAATGGGCATATATTGTAGTTAGATAGATTTGTATTTTTAACTATAAGGGTACTTTAATCTTAGCAGTAAAAGGTGAAAGATTTATACGACCTGAAGATAAACCAGATTAGTGATTTAAATAGAAACTTGCAAAGATGGGAGGGGAAATAAGGAATAAAGAGTTTTATCCAAGGAATACTATTTTATCACTCAATAATCTGGCCCAGAAGTAGGCATTTGTTTTTAAAAAAATATATTTTATTGATTTCAGAGAGGAAGGGAAATGTGAGAGAGAGAAACATCAATAATGAGAGAGATCCATTGATTAGCTGTCTCCTGTATGCCACAACCTGGGTATGTTGAACCAGGAATTGAACCAAGATCTCCTAGTTCCGTGGTCGGCAAACTGCGGCTCGAGAGCCACATGAGGCTCTTTGGCCCTTTGAGTTTGGCTCTCCAAAAAATACCACGGCCTGGGCGAGTCTATTTTGAAGAAGTGGTGTTAGAAGAAGTTTAAGTTTAAAAAATTTGGCTCTCAAAAGAAATTTAATCATTGTACTGTTGATATTTGGCTCTATTGAATAATGAGTTTGCTGACCACTGTCCTAGTTCATAGGTCAGTGCTCAATCACTGAGCCACGCTGTATGGGTGAAATTTTCTTTTTAAATTTTAAACCAGATATTTATCACTGCAAATATTAAACCGTATATTTATCACTGAAGAATTGGAAGAGCTAGTTTTTCTCTCATTTAATTTTGTCCTCATTTATTTATATAAATTGATAGTTATTAACGTGTATGAATATAAATGTAATTGATATTTATTTACATTTATGAATTTTTATTAATTTACACTATGAAAAAGTATTTGTAGAGTGAGCATCTGTGTTTTTGTACTCTAATCCAACTGATGATGGTATAAAAAAGAAAATTTGTATTTTTATTACCTATAATAAATTACTCTCCCAGTAGTTATTTTAAATTTTCCTTAATTCTATTTCTTATACTTAAGAGAAAAACAAATGTCTTATATTAATTTTCTTAATCTGATTTTTGGTGGTATAAGTCAATACAGAGGATTATCAGTTTCATTTAGACATATTTATTTTTAAAAAATATATATATATTATTGATTTTTCACAGAGAGGAAGAGAGAGGGATAGAGAGTCAGAGACATCGATGAGAGAGAGTCATTGACCAGCTGCCTCCTGCACACCCGCCACTGGGGATGTGCCCACAACCAAGAAACATGCCCTTGACCGGAATCTAACCCGGGACCTCTCAGTCCTCAGACCGACACTCTATCCACTGAGCCAAACTGGTTTCGGCATCATTTAGACATATTTAGAAGCAGATTGTGTTAAGATAAGTATATTTTCTATGTCTTTTATCCTTTTGATTATGATTCAGGACCATGTTCATTGATTATGAATGGTTTATTTACCTGAGGATCTATATAGTTAATTATACTCTTAAAATTTGTTGGTAAATGTATAGGAACTATTAAAATTATTTATTTTTGTCAGTTACATTAATACTTTGGTCTTATTTTTTTTAATATATTTTATTGATTTTTTACAGAGAGGAAGGGGGAGAGATAGAGAGCTAGAAACGTCGATGAGAGAGAAACATCGACCAGCTGCCTCTTGCACACTCCCCACCGGGGATGCGCCCGCAACCAACGTACATGCCGTTGACCGGAATCGAACCCGGGACCTTTCAGTCCGCAGGCCGACGCTCTACCACTGAGCCAAACCGGTTTCGGCTTGTCTTAATTATTTATTTATTTATTTATTTATTTATTTTAAATATATTTTATTGATTTTTTACAGAGAGGAAGGGAGAGAGATAGAGAGCTAGAAACATCGATGAGAGAGAAACATTGACCAGCTGCCTCTTGCATACCCCCTACAGGGGATGTGCCCGCAACCAATGTACATGCCCTTGACCGGAATTGAACCTGGGACCTTTCAGTCCACAGACCGACGCTCTACCACTGAGCCAAACCGGTTTCGGCTTGTCTTATTTTAGATTTAGGAACCTGAAGACCTGCAGGAGCAATGAAAAGCAATAAGTAATTTCAAAACTGCTGTACTTAATTTCAGTATAATATCTACTAAATAATTCATCACTGTTCTACATAACTTCTGAATTCACATTAGCACCTTTTTCCCCACTTTAAATTGTTTAGAGGAAAATAATTTAAGTAAGTTAGGTTCATTTTTGCTTATCCCTCAATAATATTTTGTCATAAAACACACATTTGTGAAGAATAAGCTTAGCAAAAATATTTTCCTATAAAGAATTTGTTACATTTTTAAGGTATAATATTTTATTAGTTTAGTGAATTTTAATTAAAATTCCCCTTAGATTTGCACTTGGTAATGGTGCAAATTTAAATCCCTTGTGGGTAACTCTTTTGGCAAATATCAAATGATTCAAAACCAGTTGTATCCTACATAATAAAAGCCTAATATGCTAAGTATCCAGTCGTCTGGTGACTGGTCAACTGTTAAATCAATCAGAGTGTAATAATGTTAATGATATGCTAAGGCTGCTCAACTGCTTGCTATGACATGCACTAACGACGAGGGATCAGTCAACTGGTTGGCCAGTTGCTATGATGTGCACTGACCACTGGGGGGCAGGTGCTCCGACCGGTAAGTTAGCTTGCTGCTGGGATCCATTCAACCAGGACTGAGTGGGATGGGCCAGACATGCCCTGGAGCCCTCCCGTAGTCCCTTTGCAGCCTGATTATGTACTGGTGGGCTCCCTAGTCCTGGCCTGCTCCCTCTCACAATCCGGGACCCCTCGGGGAATGTCAGAGCGCCAGTTTTAGCCTCATCCTGCAGGCCACTCACCTCAGAAGAGCGCTATCACAGGACACACATGGCTCACCAGTGCTACTGGGGCAGCACGAGCCTCTGCTGATTGGGACTGATTGGGTGCAAGCCCACAGCAAGCTCAGTGGGACTGGAATGAGTGGGAGCAGCAGGTAGGAGCTGCAGGTAGTGTTGGACTTCAGCTTTTGGCCAGATCCCCGCAGGCCACCCAGAGGGGTCCCACCAATGCACGAATTTGTGCACCAGGCCTTTAGTATATTATATACTCTGGCGTGTTATATAGGAGCAGTCTTCTCTTTTCTATTGGTAACTATACAAATTTTTAAACACTATCATTATATCCTTCACTTATTTTTCTTTTTGAAATACTCTCAGTTCCTTTAATAATTCTATATATAGTATGATTTCCAGGTCATTTATTCATGGGCATTTTTTTCAAAATATGGAACCAGAATTGAATCTAATATTCCAGATTAATACAGTCGGATTTGTCACCCTCGTTTTGGTCATATTTGGCATTTAATAAATGCAGCACACAAGACAAAGAATATATGTTTTTAGTAGCTATTTATTGACCCATATCAAAGTTGATGTTTTTTAAATGATCCTTTTATTTAAAATCTAAATCTTTTTTTTTTTTTAATGTTTTTTTATCCTCACCGGAGGATATGTTTTCATTGATTTATTAAAAAATAAATCTTTATTGTTCAGATTATTACAAATATGTTCCTTCCCCCTCCCCTCAATTGCTCCCTTCCACCAGGTTCCCATCCCACCCTCTGCCCTTTCCCCATCCCCCATTGTCCTCATCCATAGGTGCACAGTTTTTGTTCAGTCTCTTCCCGCACCCCACTTCCCTTTTCCCCGAGAATCGTCAGTTCACTCTCCTTCCATACCTCTGATTCTACTATATTCACCAGTTAATATTGTTCATCAGATTTTTTAATTCCCTTGGTTTTTAGATTCACTTGTTGATAGTTACGTATTTGTTGTTCATAATTTTTATCTTTATCTTCTTCCTCTTCCTAAATAACTCCCTTCAGCAATTCATATAATTCTGGTTTGGCGGTGATGAACTCCTTTAGCTTTTTTTATTAGTGAAGCTCTTTATCTGGCCTTCGATTCTGAGTGATAGCTTTGCTGGGTAGAGTATTTTTGGCTGTAGGTTCTTGCTATTCATCACCTTGAATATTTCTTGCCATTCCCATCTGGCCTGCATAGTTTCTGTTGAGAAATCAGCTGACAATCGTATGGGTGCTCCTTTATAGGTAACTACCTGTTTCTCTCTTGCTGCTTTTAATATTCTCTCTTTGTCTTTTGCTCTTGGAATTTTAATTATGATGTGTCTTGGTGTGGTCCTCTTTGGATTCCTTTTGTTTGGTGTTCTGCGGGCTTCCTGGACTTGTAAGTCTATTTCTTTCCCCAGGTGGGGGAAGTTTTCTGTCACTATTTCTTTCAGTATATTTTCGGTATCTTGCTCTCTCTCTTCTTCTGGGATCCCCATAATTCTGATGTTGGTTCACTTGAAATTTTCCCAGAGGTTTCTTACACTATCCTCAACTTTCTGGATTCTCTTATCTTCTTGCTTCTTTTTTTCTTTCTTTTTCTTTTTTTTATATGATTTTTTACAGAGAGGAAGGGAGAGAGAGAGCTAGAAACGTTGACGAGAAAGAAACATCGACCAGCTGCCTCTTGCACACCCCCCACCGGGGATGTGCCTGCAACCAATGTACATGCCCTTGACCGGAATCAAACCTGGGACCTTTCAGTCTGCAGACCGATGCTCTACCGCTGATCCAAACCAGTTTCGGCCTATCTTCTTGCTTCTGTGGAGGAGTGTCCTCTGGCTCTTTGTGTTCTAAATCTTTGTCTTGATTCTTGCGATCTTCCAGTCTGTTTTTAGGACTCTGTGTAATATTTTTTATTTCAGACAATGTTTTCTTCATTTATAGTTGATTCCTTATTATTTCTAGTTGCGCCCTTTTCATATTCTCATAGGTCTCATTTATTTTATCGGCCTTTTTTTTTTTTTCAGGATATTGTTGAATAATCTTATAACTGTAGTTTTGAACTCAGTGTCCAATCTTTTCTTTTCCTCCATCTCCTTCCTTTGAGTCCTTTCCTCTTGTCTGCATTTTAGTTGTTTCCCTGATTTGATGGAATAGTTTTTTGTGCTAGGTGTTCTGGTAGAGCCCAGTAGCACAGCCTTCCCAGTTACCTGTGGTGGACAGTCTTGGTGTAGCCCTTTGTGTGTGCAGGCTGCGTGTGCAGTCTTGTTGTTAAGCCTTGCTTATTTTTGGTATCACTGGGAAGTGTTGATCTCCAAGCCAATTGGCTGTGAGGATCAGCAGTGTCTCAGCTAGGAGGGCTTCTGTACTCCGCTTGGATGGGGTGGGGTCTCGGGGTGGCGCAGACAATCTTTGGTTCCCTGTCAGTCTCGCCTTGGAAAAGTCCTGTTCGCAGTGAGTTTCGGAAAATTGGTGGCAGGCACGCGCACCTCTTTGGTAATGGCGCAGACTAACTTTGGATTCCGGCCAGTCACTCCTTAGAGAAAGCCAGACTCTGGGAGAGCTTCTGTGCTCAGCTTGGATGGGGCGGAGTCTCGGGTTGGTGCAGACAAGCTTTGTTTTCCCTTCAGCTCCTCCCCAAGTCCCGCAGTAATGGCCTCTGGTTTCACACACCTCTGAGAGATCTCTGCCTGCTGGCTGACAGTCTGGCCTCTCCCTGTCTGGGGCTGTCTATCAGAGAAATAGGGTGATTCTGTTTTCCTCTCAAACAAGAAAGCCAGCCGCTCGTTAGCTGTCCGCCCTCTCCACATGCCGGGAGTCAGCCAGCAGCAATCTCGGTCCGGCCCTTCCTCTCTCCGCGTGCCGGGAGTAAGCCAGCGCCTGTTCTTGCACACAGTTCTCCTTACCTTCACAGTTCCTGAGGTTTAGCGTCCCTTCTCTCTCCTTCCCAGATGGCAGAGCCTCCTCTCAGCTAGCTGTCTGGTGCTTTAGGGCAATGCCTCCCCAGTTTTCCAGTTCTAAATTCAAATTTGTTGTGGTAGGCTGCATTCGGGTGTCTACCCTAGGCCGCCATCTTGGTTTTCCTTTTCCTAAAATTTAAATCTTCATCTTATTTTTTGGACAGTTGATATTTGTACCTAAAATTTAGAATATGAAGATTTACACTTGCTTAATTCCACTTCATTAATTTTGACTCATCATTAAGTCTGTTCTTCATTTTAGCTTCAGATTTTGATGTGTGTCTGTCATATTAACCTTCATTTTGTGTTCTCTGTAGATTTGAAAGACATGTCTTTTTTACATCTTGGATTTCCCCCTCACAACTTTTCATGGATAAGATATAATCACATGTTTACTATAACCTGTTCTCCTAGTTGATTTTTCTCCATTTAATGCTTTCTAAGATTGGTGTTTACAAATCTCCTAATAGTATATTCTCATGTCACTCACCTTTCAGTTTTGTCTTATCAAACTACTTTCCAGGGTTGTTGTTTTCCACATTCATTCATTAAATATGTGTTCTAAGTTTTACTCTATGCCCTATCCTTTATACTTTTCCTGGATATTACCTATACCTATGACTGTAGTTACCACCTATATGCCAGCAACTCTCAATTCTGTCCTTATTAGCTTTTTCTCTTAGTCTTCAGGTTTATATGTCCCAATAAAATATCCACTACAGCCATTCAGTCACCAGAACCTTTTTTGTTGTTGTTTTTTGTATCCATCCCTTTTCTCCAGCCTCATTACCACTACCTTAGAATATACCTCATCTAGTTCACAGCTTGTTTCCTTAAATCCTTACAATTCACAATGTAACCTGAGTTATATTTTTTCAAAACTTAACTTTGGTCATGCCATTTTCATTGATTTCAAGATAGAGTTTAAATTCTTCAACTTCACTTACAAGGTTCTTCATAAATTGGCCACAACCCACCTGCCATTAGTTTATTTGGTGAATAGCCTAATATGAAGCTATTTACTTTCTAATTATTTAAGGTTGTTAATATTTCTGAGAATAATTTTGAAGTTTGTATGCAAATTGAATTTTAGGCTGATTTATTTGGAAGTTTTTATGACTAAAATTTTGTTATAGTGAAATTTACAATTATTGACAATGTGCTCTTTGGAGGCATTACTGAATGCACTGGAAAAAGTTCAGAAAAATCTCACTTGAATTATAAATTGAACCTCATTGAGTTATTTAGAGCATATTTATATATATATATATATTTTTATTGTTCTTCAATTGGTATGGTACTGGTACTCTGTATATAAAATCTATTTTAAAAGCTCTAATTAAAATTAACTTTTTAAAAAGTAACGTTTCAAAAATAAGCTATATATTTTTTCAGAGATAGGTTTTCTTGAAGTTTTTAGCATTATAGTTTGAATCTAAATGAAGAAAAGCATTGAACAGTTATTTATCAAGGAAAAGAAGAATAGATGCCTGCCAGCAATACTGATTTTGAGGCTTATTGGGAAGGAGAAGTGATTGGTGAGAATGTATTTTTAAAATATAAACACAGCTGTTGAACTACTTTACAAAGTCTTTAAAAATAATTAAATACTTAGTATTCTGGAAATTTTAAATGTTAAATTTACAAATTTCATTTATGAAAAAGAGGAAATTTATAAAGTGTATAAAGGTCAAGACTTAACTAAGGTCATATGGTTAGTTAGTATTAGAATCTAGTTTTCTGACTCTTAGTTTGGCACTTTTTTTCCAAATGAACAGGAATTTAGAGGTATGAAACTAATTGGGTAGAATAGGGAACATTCCAAATATTCAAAAGTTTAAGTTATCATGTCAGTTCATTGTAGCTCATAGTCATGGAGAGATCTGCCCTAAGAGAAAGCTGCTTAACCAAGAGTTGTTGGTGGTCACTCTTCTATTGCTAAAACTGCCACTGCCCCTTTGTTCTCATTTATCCTTAGACATTGCCATCTGATGTTAGTATTGTGACTGAGGCTTGGTTGATTATGAGAGTTCTCATGTGTTCTGCAAGATCAGCAAATCCTGTGGAATTCTATGGGGTTGCAAAGCAACAGGGACTGGCAGAAAGCATTTCGAGAAGCTTTTCTGTAGTCCAGTATCTAGAGCACATGTGTCAAACACAAGGCCCGCGGGCCAAATCCAGCCCGCCAGGCCTTGCAATGTGGCCCGCACTGCACTGTCATCACTGCACTCCGCTGTCAGTTTATGACATTGTCAGTTTATGACTGTTCAGTAAACCATTCAGCCCGCGATTTAGGCTGGATTTTAGATTTTGGCCCCTTCTCTGATTGAGTTCGACACCCCTAAAGAGAGAAAGCCCTAATCAAGACTGTTATAGATGTAAAGTTTGACAGACTGTAGATTCTCCTAGAATTAACATTAGGCTAAGGACAAAATAGAATCTTTCAGGAGCATGGTAGATTATTTCCCTTTCCTAGTCCTGAGGTTGAAACAAGCATGAACAAGCCAGTAGGATCACAAAGCACCGGTTCTAGGCCAGACTTTGTTAGTTCAAAGGACAGACCTGGCATTAGTAAAAAATGTCCAGATACAGGTCACAAAGCACTTCAATTGTAGAGAAAATTATATAATTTGGTCTTTTTATTGTTATTTTTTGTTAAGCAACCCTTTACCTGGGGAAACCCCTGAATAAGAAAGGCTTTAACAGTCTGGTATTTAAAAAAGGTAAATGGTAAAATAAAACAGGGTAAGTTTTCATATCCTTGTATAGGATCTCAAATATTATTTTCTCATAGAAATGGTTTTATACAACAGATTTTTATTATTACAGTAATAACTACATTTGTATAGCAGTGCTTTATAATTTCCCAAGCACTTTGCTATACATTTAATGCTCAAGAAACTGTGATATGGATAGGGCAGGACGTGCTCATTTCATTCAACAAATATTGAATGTCAGATGCTGTTCTAAGTGCTTAGGATACATTAATGAAAAAAGCAAAGAATCTCTTTTTTAGTGGAGTTTATACTCTAGTAAGACAATAAAAAGAATGGGCATAAATAAATTCTATAATATATAGCAGATGCTAAGTTATAAAAGAACAAAGAGCAGTTTAAGGGGGTGATTGGCTGACAGTGGGATATAGCGATTTCAAATAGATTTAAAATTGATACTGAGAAGATAATAGCTTACTTGAAGGTGTGGCAGTTAGCCATGTTGAATACCTGGGATGAGAATAGGCTTGGCAAATACCAGGCAGTACATAAGTCCTAAGGTGGCACAGGGGCACTTAGTAGATTGAAAGAACAGCAGAAAGGCCAGTGAGTTGCAGTGGACTGGAATGAGGGAGAGACAGTAATGTAGAATCTTTGCTTAAAGACAAACTCTGATTGTTTAAAAGACTTAACCAGTCTTGCCAGGCTGGTCTGGCTCACTGGCTGATCATCAACCCACAAACCAGAAGGTCATGGTTCAATTACCATTTAGGTCACATCACCAGGTTGCCACCTTGATTCCTAGTAGGGGGTGTGCAAGAGGCAGCCAATCGATGATTCTAATCATTAATGTTTCTATCCTTCTCTCTGAAATCAATTAAAAATAAATAAATGTTTTAACCAATCTAGTTAAGGTGGAACTCAAAACATATATCATGACTCCAGATGTCCTACAGTTGCTTCAATGGAAATGCCTTATATCTCCAGAAGGGACAGCTTAAAAAAAAAAAAAAAAAAAAAAAAAAAAAAAAAAGAGGAAATAATGACTAATGCACAATTTTTATTATAATTCATACTAGTGTTCCGGTGCACAGATTCGTGCACATTGAAAGAAAATTAATTAGAAGAAATATTTTAATATTGCTATTCGCCCTTTATCTATAAAAGAAGTGTCAACCAATTCACAATTAACAACGAAATATCGAAACGCATGCAATTGGCGAGAACTTTATCATGCATGGGCGAGTCAGCTTAGTCATATATATATTATTATATATAATAAACTTGCTTAATTATACCTGCTTTCTGATTTAGCTAAACTTTTTCCAGCCCAGTGAAGCATCCCAACTTCTCTTTCAGGTAATTGTTAGCAACACAGCAGTAAGTATCAACATGCAGCAGATTATTATTGTAGATCACATGCAGGGAGGAAAAAGGGTAAAATATTTAACTACAGCAGTATTTGACTATATTCTATGCAGTGAGAAAACCTGAAGTCATTTTCAAGTTCCAACATTTCTTCTTCTTTTTTTTAATCTTTGAAGGTTTTTGTTTATTTTTATTTTATTTTTTAATGTTGCTAAATTACAGATATCTCCCATTTTCTCCTCCTTTTCAATAGTTTTTTTTAATTGAATAAATGTTTATTGTTCAGATTATTACAATAGTTTCTCCTTTCCCCCCCATAACTCCCCTCCACCCAGTTCCACCCTACCCTCTGACCTTACCACCCCTGCACTGTCCTCATCATAGGTGTACAATTTTTGTCCAGTCTCTTCCTGAGAATTATGAGTCCACTCCTTTTCTATGCCCCTTATTCTATTATATTCCCCAGTTTATTCTGTTCCTCGTATTTTTAATTCACTCGATTTTTGGATTAATTTGTTGATAGATATGTATTTGTTGTTCATAATTTTTATCTTTACTTTTTTCTTCTTCCTCTTCTTAAAGAATACCTTTCAGCATTTCATACAATACTGGTTTTGGTGGTGATGAACTCCTTTAGCTTTTCCTTATCTGTGAAGCTCTTTGTCTGGCCTTCTATTCTGAATGATAACGTTGCCGGGTAGAGTAATCTTGGCTGTAGGTTCTTACTATTCATCACTTTGAATATTTCTTGCCATTCCCGTCTGGCCTGCATGGTTTCTGTTGAGAAATCAGCTGACAATCATATAGGTGCTCCTTTATAGGTAACTACCTGCTTTTCTCTTGCTGCTTTTAATATTTTCTCTTTGTCTTTTGCCCTTGGCATTTTAATTATGATGTGTCTTGGTGTGGTCCTCTTTGGATTCCTTTTGTTTGGGGTTCTGTGCACTTCTGGACTTGTAAGTCTATTTCTTTCATTGGGGGGGGGGGGGCGAGGAGGAGAGAAGAGGAGTTTTCAGTCATTATTTCTTCAAATAGGTTTTCAGTATCTTGCTCTCTTCTTCTGGCACCCCCATAATTTGGATGTTGGTATGCTTGAAGTTGTCCCAGAGGCTTCTTACACTATCTTCCAACTTTTTGGATTCTTTTTTCTTTTTCTTTTTCTTTCTTTTTTTTTAACACATAGGCTTTTAACATTTTTTTATTTTATTTTTATTGATTTTTCACAGAGAGGGATAGATAGCTAGAAACATCGATGAGAAAGAATCATCGACCAGCTGCCTCCTGCACACCCCCTACCGGGGATGTGCGTGCAACCAATGTACATGCCCTTGACCAGAATTGAACCTGGGACCTTTCAGTCCACAGACCGATGGTCTATCCACTGAGCCAAACCGGTTTCGGCAGATTCTTTTTTCTTTTAGCTTTTCCGGTTGAGTCTTTTTTGCTTCTTTGTATCTCAAATCTTTGACTTGATTCATGTGTTCCTCTACTCTGCTGTTGGGTCTCTGAATAATATTTTTTATTTCAGTCAGTATATATTTAATTTCTAGTTGGTCCTTTTTCATATCCTGGCTAAGTTTATCAGCCTTTTCTAGGGGATTCTTGAAAAACCTTATAACAGTGGTTTTGAATTCTATATCCAGTTGTTTATTTTCCCCCATTTCTTTCGATTGTGATCTGTTACTTTGTCTCCATATTTTCACTGCTTCCCTGAGTTGGTAGGGTAGCTTTGTGTGGTAGGTTTCCTATATGGCTAAGGTGACCAGACATCCCGCCTTTGGCAGGACAGTCCCTCTTTTTAACAATTTGTCCCATGTCCCGCAGTGTTTTAAAAAAGTCCCGATTTTGCCAAAACTGGTTTGGCTCAGTGGATAGAGTGTCAGTCTGCAGACTGAAAGGTCCCAGGTTTGATTCCGGTCAAGGGCATGTACATTGGTTGCAGGCGCATCCCCAAAGGGGTGTGCAGGAGGCAGCTGGTCGATGTTTCTTTCTCATCAATGTTTCTAGCTCTCTATCCCTCTCTCTTCCTCTCTATAAAAAAATCAGTAAAATATATTAAAAATAAATAAGTCCTGATTTTAATCTTTCCAAAAATTGGGACTTTTTAAAAACACCGTGGGACGTGGGACAAATTGTTAAAAATTGGGACTGTCCCTCCAAAAGCGGGACGTCTGGTCACCTTATATATGGCCCAGTGGGTCAGCCTTCCCAGTCACCTGAGGTCGACACTCTTGATACACCACTTTGTGGTCTGTGTGTACAGCCTTGTTGTAGTTAAGTTTTGATTGTTGTTGGTATCTATGGGAGGAATTGACCTCCAGGACAATTGGCTATATGTATCAGCTGTGTCTATGTCAGGAGACCTGTGCTGGACATAGCTTGATAGGACCAGACTTGCAAAATTGCAAAAGCCTCTGTGCTCAGCTTGGATGGGGCAGAGTCTCAGAGCTGTGTAGAAGGTTGTGGCTTCCCGTCAGCCTTGCCCTTGGGCTTGCGCCTTCAGACTTCTGCCTTCCAGGCTTCCCTGAGTTTCCGTCTGACAGTCCAGATTCCCCCAGGCTCACACGGAACTGGGGTTCAGTGCAGTCGGAACTGGGATTCAGTGTAGTCAGGAGCTTCTGACTCCCTTCCACTAGGGAGAGCTAGCAGCAACCTCAGCAGCCAGTCATGCGTGCGCTCATACGTGAGCACCTCCAGACCCTTGCCCGCCCCGGCTTCCTCTCCAAGTCTCCGTGTGCCTCTCTCTCTCTACCTGACAGTCCATATTCCCCCCGTATGAGCCTGGCCTTTCACCAAAAACTGGGGTTCAATGCAGTTGGAACTGGGGTTCAGTGCAGTCAGGGGCTTTCTTCCCTCTCCCACCAAAGTACATCATCCAGGCACTCAGCTGTCCTTCCTCTCCACATGCACGTCTCCCTACCTCAGTCCTTTGCAGTTCTGATCTCTGTGAGCTTTCCTCTTTGTTTCTAGTTATAGAATTTCCACTCAGCCAGCTTTCCTGTGGTTCTGGATGATGTTCATTCTGTCGTTTAGTTTTAGTTTTGAAATTGTTACGGGAGGCAGCAGTTTAGGTGTTTATCTATGCTGCCATCTTCGTTTCTGCATTTCTTCTTTTCAGTCAGGTCAAGTTTCTAAACTTTCTAAATCTCTGTTTTCTGGCTAATGAAAAGAAAACAGGATTCTACTGAGTCTCCTATCTACCTATTCCAGGACTTCTGAGAGGATCAAATGGGATGAGGCACGTGAAAATGCTTCACAGACATTTGGTTAAACTGTAAAATGTTTGCACCTGGCTATAAAGCAAGTTGGGTTCCTGGGTTGAAGAAACTCCAAGGAGGCTAGTTGCTAGGGAGAGGAAGCTGGGTGTTCCTACGTGATGTCATTACCCGGCACCCAGGTATTTTGCGCCATGGAGTCTTGGGAGTGTTGGCTGCGATTTGATGGTGTGTCACTCTGGGTGGGGTGGTGGCGGGGCCTGTGTCCCACTTGGGGGAAGCTGAGTGTTGGTTTGTTGACACCAGGTCTGTGGTGCCATTTATTTTTAAATGTTCATTGTGCATAGTGACAGCTCCTGCATTGAGCATCTGGGCTCTGGTGGTCAGTACGTGTCATTGCTACTGGTCAGATGGACACTTAGCCTTTTATATATAGAGATTTTATTTTCAACATAAACAATCTTTTTTAAAATTATTTAAAAAAATTTTTTTATTGAGTTCAGAGAGGAAGGGAAAGGGAGAGAGAGAGAGAGAGAGAGAGAGAGAGAGAGAGAGAGAGAGAGAGAGAGAGAGAAAGAGAAACATCAATGATGAGAATCATTGATTGGCTGCCTCTTGCATGCTCCTCCACTAGGGATGGAGCCTGCAACCTGGGCATGTGTTCTTAACCAAAATAGAACCTGGGACCCTTCAGTCCACAGGCCAATGCTCTATCCACTCAGCCAAACTAGCTAAGACATAAACAATATTACAGTAATTTCAGTTAATCTAGAATTTGTTTTCACACACAATTTTTGCTAAAGGAGGAAATACAGCCTTATACAGTATGATTTTATTCTTTCCTATGTTTTAAGTTATTAATTAAATTGAAACCTAACCTTTGATTTTACTTTCAGTGATAAAATGCTAATCGTGTGACTATTCAGAAGACTTTAATTTATATTTATAATTTCATTGTACTTTCTCTAATCTTTCTTTTAAAGATATGGACATACTGCAGGAGAAGCTACACACAATGCAGTAGATTCTGCCATCAATGTTGGTTTAACTGCCTATAATATTGATAACATTGGCATCAAAGCAATGGTAAAGAAAACTGCTAAACAAACTGGACATACAATCCTTGAGGACTATAAAATAGTTGATAATTCAAAGGAGGGAAACCAAACAGGGGGAGCAAATGTAAACATGAAGGGGGCGAAGGATGATCAGACAGAGGAACTCGAGAAGAATGAAGCAAAGAAGAAAGATAAATGACGGATATGCTATGAATCACCTATACCAAATACTTACAAGATGGATGCAGTTGTGTTGATAGGCAAATGTGAAATTCCCCATAGATTAACCAGTAGTTTTTAAATGTATTCATTTCTACAGATTGACTGTTTAATAAGTTTTATGGCATGTATTCTACTTATAAGGAAAATAATTAGTATTCTTTCATCTGGCTTTTAGAAATATAGTTATATTCTTATAGTTTATTTTTTTCTAAATGTGGCTAATATTCTTGCAGTTAAAACTAATAATTCATGTGCCCTCATTAAACCTAATGTTAAACTATTTTTGTATTTGCTATCCTTCAGAAAGCAAAGTAGGATATTATTATATATTTATATAAAATTTGGCATTTAATAACCTTAATTTTATTTGTACTGGGAAGGAATGACTTAAAATATTATTTTCTCTTTTTACACTAATTGTGCATTTCTTTCTTCAGTATTTCCAGTATGTAAGCTAAACAAAAACTATATTCCTAAACTAAAATAATTCTCAGATAACATTTAAAAAGACTTTTTCAAAACAGGGTACAGACCAATGGAGAAAAAAAAAGGTTTATGAAATTATTTAGTAGCTTACTCTTCATTAGCAAATGAAGTCTTTTAGACTTAAAATGAATACAGATAGAAACATAAGTCTTCTGGATTTCAAGAAGTAAGAACCTGGGAAATTTGGGGGTATGATTAGTATTGCATTAAAATTTGCAGTGATTATTAATCAGCTTAATTTGGGCAAAAAAAAAAAATACTTTAAGAAATTATTTTGCCATATCTATTTCTTTAAGTTTTTCCAAAAGGCTAAACTTTTATAAAAACAAATATAAACAGTATTGAGTTTATGGATGATAAATATATTTTTATTTTGGAATTCAGTCATTGGAATTTTATATATTAAAAAGCCAATAAATTAAATTATTAGAAAGAAAAGCTTTTATAATTAATGTAATAAATGTGAAGACATTAGGCTTAATCTGTGGTGAGTGGGCATCACAGTTTCTGCTTTGGCAGAAGACAAGATATTCACAGACATATAAGCTACAGATATGTAGGTAAATAATAGCATTTTATTTTTGTTTATTGATTTTGAAAGATTGCCATTGGTTTTTATAGCTATCATCCATTCTAATATTTTTTGAACCTCTAATGGCCTTTAATTTATTAGACCTTATTTGAAACTGTCTAAATAATGCACTTTTTGAACAAACTGTCCCTGAATTACTTAGTCTCAAATATATTCATTGGTTTGTATTTTGGAAACACATAGAATTGGTGGAGTCTGTCCCTAAGGCCAAGGAATTGAATTGGTAAATAGCTTTCAGTCAGTCTCTGCCTTGTTTAAGAAATGGAATGACAGATAGTGGAGCTTAAAGTTTAAAAAGTAACCTTAGACCAGAGGTCAGCAAAATTGGTTTTGTCAGCAAGTATCTAGATGATTGTTTTACCTCATTACTGTTAAGTTGGTTGTAGTTTGCCTTTTCAGAGTAATAGCTAGACAAAATTTGGATAAGAACAGCTTCTATATTAGAGCTCAACAGAATATATATGTACATGTGTACTTGTGTGTGTGTGTGTGTGTGTGTGTGTGTGTGTGTGTGTGTGTGTATAATGAATAAGGGGCCACATACTAAACCTGACAAGCCCAGGAAAGGCTTACATGGTGAGCATTATAAACTCAGAGACAGAAAGTAACCACAAAGGATGGTTTGAACATAAAAATTCTTAACTAAAAGCGAGTCATGGTGGAGAGTTAGTCCTAGACCAGTATCTTCCTTGACAAAGCTCCGTCTTCACCTTCATTGAGCCTGTCTATTGCCTTTTTGCATTTAGGATAACATGCCTTTGGAATGTCAGAGTAATCTCCTATATTCTAGATCTCTCAGGGTACTGTTGCCCACCATAACCTGAGACCACAGAACCCCTCATTGTTATCTTCTTCCCCTAATACCATCTATGTGCTATAAATGTGAATTGTTATCTACCCACCAATGTAAAAGAGGTATGTCTCTCTCCATTTTACTTTTCATCCAGTTCCAGAGATTTCCTTGCTTTGTCTTTTCCTGCCTCCCTAATCTACCACCAATGCATTTTATATAACCCTCCCTTAATGTCTTCTCCTTGTATTCTGATGTATTAAATAAGCAGTAAAATTGCTATTCTCCAGAGTATTTTCTCAATCCGTTGAAATTTTTTTCCTGCAATTGTCATCAGTTGGCTCAAATAAACTCAAAATCTCTCTACAGGTTTGGATATTTTGATATTTCTTTTGTACACATAAACTCACACTCACACATTGATTTACTATAACACCCAATAACTATGGAGGCTGAGATATCTGAAGGATGTGCAGTCAGTGAGCTGAAGAGCTAGGAGAGCTGATATGTTTGTTCCAGTCCAAGTCTGAAGGTCTGAGAACCAGAAGAGCCAAGGTGTCAGTTCCATTTTGAATGTTAGCAGGCTAGAGACCCAAGAAGAACCCCTTGCAGACTGAGTCCCAAGGCTGAAAACAAACATTCTAGCTAAAGC
Source organism: Pipistrellus hanaki (assembly GCF_964339955.1). Classification (NCBI taxonomy): domain Eukaryota; kingdom Metazoa; phylum Chordata; class Mammalia; order Chiroptera; family Vespertilionidae; genus Pipistrellus; species Pipistrellus hanaki. The sequence goes on along the minus strand of NC_140505.1, from coordinate 87,831,243 downwards.
AGTAAAGCAGAAGTTTTAAGCAAAAGTATGGAAATTTATTATAAGCAAATAACAAACTCCCCACATGAGGGGAAGACCTGAGAATGGGTTGTCATCGAAGCTTATTTGTCTAAGGGTTTTTATTTGCTATGGACCCATACTTTGTCTATGTCATTCTCTGATTGGTTCCTTCTATCTTCTTTGTCCAGTAACAATTTTAAAATCCATCTCATGCCCCCCTCCTCTTTTTCCTCTTCCTCCCCATCTCTTGTAACCTCCTGTCCTTATAAGCATTCTTGTGGCATCCTGTTTTCCTACAAAACTAGCATTCTTGTGGTTTTAGCTGGCTCCAACAGTTAACATCCATATTTTCTCCCTCCTTTCAACCTTTACCCTGTCTTTCTAACCCTGTTTCTAATTCCTCTCACTACTATGAATCAATAATGTTCCAAGTGCTTTTATATCAATTAATTTTAACCTCTCACATTCCTATGAGGTATATACTATGTATACTATTATAATCTTTATTTTATAGAATAGTGCACTGAGCTGTAGAGAAGTTAAGTAACTCGCAAGATGGAAGAGAATAGTATGAAAGAAGAGGTCACACACTAGCCTCAAAAAGGAAGGACTGTACACAGGAGAGTAGTTGTTAGGCCAGACTCTGTCTTGTCCTTCCTAAACAGAGGTAGGGAAGGATAAATGATCTTTATAGATTTCCTCTGATTCCAGCTCCTAATATGAGTATTTTTAATTATAGTTCCATTGGCTTGATGATAGAAAATATCCCAAGATGATAGCAAATAGATCGATAGATCGTAAGTGCTAGGTTTTGATGATAAAATGAGCTATTGTCTTTCTGTCTATATGCCTAAGCCAGCCTTAGGAGTTGTTAGCTAAAAGCCAGAAAATGGCCCTAGCTGGTTTTTCTCAGTGGGTAGAACATTGGCCTGTGGACCAAAGGGTCCTAGGTCCGAGTCAGGTCAAGGGCATGTACCTCAGTTGCAGGCTCCTCCTCAGCCAGGGCCCTGGTGAGGGTGCATGCAAGAGGCAACAAATTGATGTGTTTCACATCAGTATTTCTGTCTTTCCATCTCTCTTCTATTATCTCTTCCATTACACACACACACACACACACACACACACACACTCACTGAGTGGCCAGATTATTATGATCTCTGAATGCATAATAATCTGGCCACTCAGTGTATATATATGTATATTAGAGGCCCAGTGCATGAATTTGCGCTTGGGTGGAGTCCAGCCAGCCTGGCCAGGGGGAGGGGACATAGGCAGTTGGCCGGCCTGCCTGCCTGCTGGTCGAACTCTTGATCAAGGGGACAAGTTACATGTTAGTCTTTTATTATATAGGATATACACTGAGTGGCCAGATTATTATGCGTTCAGAAATCATAATCTGGCGCATATATATATATATATATATATGAAACCAGTTTTCTGGACTCTTCTTGGCAAATTCAAGTCTAGGCTTTTTAAAAAATGGATTTCCTAATGAATTTTTCCATTTTGCATTCAGTTTAGCAACAGAAATGCTTAAAAGAAAACATTTCATTATTTTTAAGTAGCTTCCTTCCAAATTTTTCTTCTAATCACAATATATTTTACAGATCCAGAAAGATTAAAAAAAATGTTTTAAAATATATTTTAAATGATTTCAGAGATGAAGGGAAAGGGGAAAAGATATTAATGATGAGAGAGAATCAGCTGCTTCCTGCACATCCCACACTGGGGATCAAGCCCGAAACCTGGGCATGTGCCACCAACTGGAATCAAATCTGGGAGTCTTCATATTGCAGGCCAACACTATTCACTGAGCCAAACCAGCTAGAACTAAAAATATGTTTTAAGAACATAGATCAAATTTAAAAACAAAAAATAATGTCTTTAAATGCAGAAAGTTGTCATGTGAAGAAGCAGTTTTGCCCAGCCAGTGTGGCTCAGTGGTGGAGCGTTGACCCATGAGCTAGGAGGTCACAGTTCAATTCCCCATCTGGGCACATACCCAGATTGCAGGCACGATCCGTGGTGGGGAACACGCAGGAGGCAGCTGATCAATGATTTTCCTTCATTGAATTTTTTGTCTCTCCCTCTCTGAAATAAAAACAAAAAAAGAAAGAAATAGTTTGGTCACCTTAGAGATTATTAACTGGAGGAAAGGGTGACTAGTAAAGTGTTCTCTGGACACTCCCACCCCCTTCCCAGTCTGTTCTGTTTAAACTTAGAAGACAAATTTGGAAACTAGCTAAAGAGCAAATTGCTAGAGTGCTATCAAAGAACATCTCTGACATAACAGACAGGGGTCCCAGCCGTCCTTTGCTTGTTGCACAGACAACATCGTATTTTATAAAGTAGGGCTTTGGTAATGAAAGGTTCAGAGTGGGCCAGGGCCACACATCTATGACATGAGGCCATAATGTTATTCCTCTACCTAGGCTGAGACTGAGAAAGGCATCAGCAAAGAGAGCAGGGAGAGGGAGGTTTTTATTAATCCTTGCTGGCTGCAAGCTGCTCTGCTGACGTAAAGGTCTGGTCCATCCTTGGTTCTTCCCATGCCAGATGTCTTCTGGTTATCTGAGCTATGCTGGACTCAAGGCTGCAAGATTTCTGCAAGATATCTGCTAAGCACTGTACGTCTTTCTCTGCCCTGTTTTATTCTCTTTAACCCTTTCATATAGACAGTGGTTTTTAAATTAAATATTTCTGAGCTGAAGCTACTCTAAATACAGTATTGAGAATAAAGCTGTGGAATTGGAGTGGAAATTAAAGTGATGAGAGTTTTGAATTGAAAGGTGAGGTGGTAGGCAAGACATATATGAATGAAAAGAGCCACATGCTAACCTGACAAGCTCAGGGGAGGCCTGCGTGGCAGTCTTGCAAACTCAGAGACCTAAAATAACCACAAAAGATGGTTTGAAAATTAAATATCTAACTACAAATAGGTTGTAGTGGGCAGTCATGTCCTAGACCGATATTTCATCTGACAAAGATCAACTTTGATCTACTTTACTGAGCCCATTTGCCTTCCTGCCTCTAAGATAACATATCTGTGAGATGTCTGGGTAACTTGTCACTTCCTTTTTACCCCGGACCCCTCAGGGCACAACAAATGACTCTGAGACATTTCCTCATTGTTATTGTTATCAAATTAATTGTCAACTGTTAATTACATTAGAGTATCCTGTATCCATCTCTGTAAAAGAAGCTCACATGTCCATCATTTAACCTTTTGCCCTATCCCAGAGGTTTCCCCGCTTAGCTCTGTCCCACCTCCCTAATCTATCACCAATGAATTTCATGTAACTCACCTATGTCCCTTTCCTTTGATTGCAATGTATAAATATAGAAACATAACCCGCCATTCTTCGGAGCATTTTCTCAATTTGTTGAGGTTCTGCTTCCCAGCATATGTCGATAGTTTGGCTCAAATAAACTCACAAAATTTCTTTACAGGTTTCAATGGTTTCTTCGTTAACAATATTAATTAAAACGTGTACATTTACTTTCAAAAATAATGCAGAATGATCTCATCAGAAATTTATCTGCACCCTTACCCATTAAAATAATGAAGAACTACAATAATAATTTTGCATGTCCTCAAGATCTAAATCATGCCCCCCAAACACACCAGGACCCGCTCAGTACATACAGGAGTTTGCCCTGAGACAGAGGGTATTGATGGTTCAAGTGAGATCAAGAGTTTAGGCAATCCAAACTGACAAACACTATCAGATATCATTCTCTCCCTTCCCAACCCCCCCCCCCCGACACACACACACACACACACACACACACACACACATACCTCCTCCATTCTAGCAATGGGAAAATCAGGAGCAGCAGTAAAGACCTACAAAAGATTCTGGCACTCAACAGACTTCAATAAAATGTCTAATGCCAAAAACGTTTTGGCTCTGTGGATAGAGCGTCGGCCTGCGGACTAAAAGGTCCCAGGTTCGATTCCGGTCAAGGGCAAGTACCTTGGTTGCGGGCACATCCCCAGTAGGGGGTGTGCAAGATCGATGATTCTCTCTCATCGATGTTTCTAACTCTCTAGCCCTCACTCTTCCTCTAAGAAATCAATAAAATATATATTTAAAAAATGTCTAGTGAAAGCTGAATAAATTGGGTTACATAGCAGCACTTCTAGGAGACTTCTTATTGGTTCACTTTCCCACTTAGGGACAATATTTGTTGAATCATGGGACAAAATGAGATGCCTCTACAATTTTCAACTTTTCTAAGGGTGGGAAAGAGCGCAGCACCCGCATTCTCTGTCCTCACATACGTTTGTCCAGGAAAAGAAAATAAGCCTGTTTGCTGATACCTAACATTAAAACTTGAAAGATACTCATATGATATTTAGTAGTCAGGCCTGAGGCAGAGGAGCGGCAGTTCTAAGGTCTGTGTAATCCATCTCCCAGGGAATGGGCCAGTCCCAGGGTCCTGTCCCCTAAGGCCCTCCAGGGCACCTTGGGCAGCTCCTCTCAGGCAGCCCTGCCGCCTGCCCTCAACCCACGTCCTCCTACCCGCTTCCCGCAGTCCTTCCCTCCTCGACCTCAGAGCCTCCTGCTGCTTCCCCAGGCGCCAGGCCTGAGGGCAAGGCCACTTTAAGGGCTGCCGGGCTTACGTGCCGCAGCTGCTGGCCCAGAACCATTAGCCGGCTGGTCGCCCGGGGGAGCTGATCTCCTCCCGCGGGGAGGCTGTCCCAGCACCAGGCACGTGGACAACGGGCCATGGAGGCCTCAATTATCCGCCAGGAGCCTGGCCAAATCTCTAGTCAGGTAAGAGGCAAGAGGCAGAGGAGGAGGAAGGGGAGGCAGCTGCGTCCGTAACTGCCGCTGGTCCGGGGCAGCGGTGGCCCCTGGGCTGCACAGCCTTGCACAGGCGTCTCTCATTGCCTCATCTCAGGAGGTCAGGGGCAGGAAGGGCGTCTTTCAAGGGCGGGAGCGAGCCTAGGGCAGAGGGTAGGCAGGGCTCCTGAGGCTGTCCAGGCCCAAGGTCCTGGAGTCCCACGCTGGGCACTTACCCCACTCGAGGTTAGGACCAGCTGTATCCTCCCAGGAAACGAGCGGGAAGGAGAAGAGTGTTTTACAAAGAAACCTCCTTCTAGCCCTGGCACCTGCCAAACTTAAAAGCATTTTTCAGGCAGGAGACGACTGGTATAGGAGCAAAAGTTAGTAGTGGGGCTGGTGGCCTAGAAAATGTGAATGACATTTTTAGCTTGAATATAGGAAAGTTTCTGTAATGTAGGAAAGTGCTGTTGTCTGGGCACAACTTGGATGCTCTTCTTTAGTTTACTTTCTGGCATGGCGCCTCCAAGTGACCGTGCAGCCTTCCTCAGCGCATGCACAAGGGCAGGTTTGTGTGGAAACCAAAGCCGCTACTCTCCTCACACTTCTTCGCACCCTCCATGGAAGTTCAAAAGCCCACAGGCCTCTTTGAAACTGCCTTATCGTCCAGTAGCAGAACCACACAATCACTTGTGTAGCTGTTTTAGATAAAAATGAAGGGTGATTATTAGCCCAATAGGAAGGAGTAAACAAAACCTCACCCGTCCCAGCAAGTAGGGCAAATAGTGTTGGCTTTCTTATTTCCCATATGAGAGGGAAACCTTTTGGGCTGTGTGAAGTTTTGTTACCTCTTAAAATGACCTACATTCCTTAGGAACTTATTCCTTAGGAACAAGCTTTCTGAACTGGAATTATGACCTTTTGGAAGTGGATCAGTTTAATTGGGTTTCTTAATTATTTCAAAATGGAGGCACCTACTAAAACAAAAAGGAAAATAGTATTTTGTGGTGCACAAAATGGAATTCTGAATAAAATGTCGGATTAGTAGTAAATAGATAATTGTGGTTTTCTACCTTTAAGACAGTCCGAAGCCTCAAATGAACCCTTTGTTTGAAGAGCAATTTAGTCTCTCCACATAGAGCTAAATGTTTAAGGCAGTGTTTCCCAAACTTCTCTCATGATGAGAATCACCTGGTGGAGTTGTTAAAACACAGATTCCTGAATCCCAACTAAGAAGTGCTAAACTAGAATTTTTGAGAACATATAGGTAAAATTGCATACCTAACTTAGTGCTCTGTATATAACATCTGTCTTAGAGCACTAGTTAAGTATATAATTTTACCTATATGTTCCCAAAAATTCTAGTTTAGCACTTCTTAGTTGGGATTCAGGAATCTGTGTTTTAACAACTCCACCAGGTGATTCTCATCATGAGAGAAGTTTGGGAAACACTGGTTTAAGCCCTTGACTCCTGGGGAAAATGGAGGCTAATGATTGCCAGGTGAGAGTATCAGCCCCTCCTGTGAGTGTCAGTGCTGCTCCAGGTGATAGCGTGACATAAATAACAAAATGTAGAAGCCATTGGCTTGAAGCACTTGAGCACCAATTGCTACTAATTAAGGGTTTAGCCTGGGGTAGATTGCAAATAGAAATCAGGTATTTTAAAAATCTAGAGACTGAATGCTACTGTAATCCCAGTAATCAGACGGAGTGGATCCACGAGCATTGGTGACAAGGATGCTGCATTATAAAAATTGCCCATACTTAAAAGATCTATACCAAGGTGTTGTGTTGGTAGTGTTTATTCCTGAGAGGTGGAATTACAGATACTTTTTACTTTCTCATTAGGCTTTTTCAAATGTTCCAATATTTCCAAAATGTTGCTTTTGTCAACATATAAAACAAAAACAAAAAACATTGAAACCTATAAAGAATTTTTGTGAATTTATTTGAGCCAAACTGTTGATTGACAATTGCTGGGAAACAGGATCTCAAACTATGGAGATAGTGCTCTGGAGAATGATGGTTTTTCACTTTGTTTTATACATTAAAACCAAAGGAGAAGTATAAATGGGTTACATGAAATTCATTGGTGATATATTAGGAAGGCAGAAGTAAGCAAACTGAGGAAACCTCTCAGATTGGATAAAAAGTAAAATGATAGACACATTTATTTTACTTGGGTGGGTAACAGGATAGTTAAAAGTCAACAATTGACAAGATAACTGACAATAAAGGAATTTGTGGTTTGTGCCCTGAAGGGCCCAGAAAAGGGACTTACCCTGACAATCCACAGGTACCGTATTTTTCGGACCATAAGACGCACTTTTTTTCCCCCAGAAGTGGGGGGAAAAAGTCCCTGCGTCTTATGGTCCAAATATAGCCTACACATATACTTTTACTTGCCCGGCTCTGTGTGGTCTCTGTGTGCTTGCCCGGCTCTAAAATGGTTCTAAATGCTGCTGTTTACTTTACAGGGTTGATTACATGTGTTTATGACTGTGATGTTGGGTTTTAATGCACATAAAATATTTTAGGACACTGTTTGTTTCAGAATCTTTTTTTCTTCATTTCCCTTCTCTAAAAACTGGTGCGTCTTATGGTCCGGTGCGTCTTATGGTCCGAAAAATACGATATATGTTATCTTAGATGCACAGTACTGATTGAAGTTGAACTTTTTTTGTTAGTTTGTTTTTTGTTTGTTTTTTTGTTTTATTTTATTTTATTTTTTTATTTTTTATTAAATTATTATCTGTGTACATATTTTAACATTGCCCCCCCCTCTGAAGTTGATCTTTGTCTGGGAAGATACTGGCCTAGGACATGACTATCCATTCTAAAATGCTTTTCTTTCTTTCTTTCTTTCTTTCTTTCTTTCTTTCTTTCTTTCTTTCTTTCTTTTTTTACAGTTTATTTTTTTATTTTATTTTATTTTTTTAAATAAATCTTTATTGTTCAGATTATTACAAATGTGTTCCTCTTCCCCCCCTAAATTTCTCTCCTCCACCAGGTTCCCACCCTACCCTCTGTCCTTTCCCCATCCCCCATTGTCCTCATCCATAGGTGCACAGTTTTTGATCAGTCTCTTCCCACACTCCCACTCTCCTTTCCCCCAAGAATCGTCAGTCCACTCCCCTTCCATACCTCTGATTCTATTGTATTCACCAGTTAATATTGTTCATCAGATTTTTTAATTCCCTTGGTTTTTAGATTCACTTGTTGATAGTTCCTTATTTGTTGTTCATAATTTTTATCTTCATCTTCTTCCTCTTCCTAAAGAACCCCCTTCAGCAATTCATATAATTCTGGTTTGGCGGTGATGAACTTCTTTAGCTTTTCTTTTTATTTGTGAAGCTCTTTATCTGGCCTTTGATTCTGAGTGATAGCTTTGCCGGGTAGAGTATTTTTGGCTGTAGATTCTTTCTCTTCATCACCTTGAATATTTCTTGCCATTCCCATCTGGCCTGCATGGTTTCTGTTGAGAAATCAGCTGACAATCTTATGTGAATTTATAGGTAAGTACCTGCTTTTCTCTTGCTGCTTTTAATATTCTCTCTTTGTCTTTTGCTCTTGGAATTTTAATTATGATGTGTCTTGGTGTGGTCCTCTTTTGATTCCTTTTGTTTGGGGTTCTGCGGGCTTCCTGGACTCGTAAGTCTATTTCTTTCCCCAGGTGGGGGAAGTTTTCTGTCACTATTTCTTCCAGTATTCTTTGGGTATCTTGCTCTCTCTCTTCTTCTGGAATCCCCATAATTCTGATATTGGTTCGCTTAAAATTGTCCCAGAGGTTTCTTACACTATCTTCAACTTTCTGGATTCTCTTATCTTAGCTTCTGCAGAGGAGTATCCTCTGGCTCTTTGTGTTCTAAATCTTTGTCTTGATTCTTGCGATCTTCCAGTCTGTTTTTAGGACTTTGTATAATATCTTTTATTTCAGACAATGTTTTCTTCATTTCTATTTAGCTGATCCCTTATTATTACTAGTTGCTCCCTTTTCATAACTTCATAGGTCTCATTTATTTTATCGGCCTTTTTAAGGATATTGTTGAATAACCTTATAACTGTAATTTTGAACTCAATGTCCAATCTTTTCTTTTCCTCCATCTCCTTCCTTTGAGTCCTTTCCTCTTGTCTGCATTTTAGTTGTTTCCCTGATTTGATGGAATAGCTTTGTGTGCTAGGTGTTCTGGTAGAGCCCAGTAGCACAGCCTTCCCAGTTACCAGTGGTGGACAGTCTTGGTATAGCCCTTTGTGGGCTGTGTGTGCATTCTTGTTGTTAAGCCTTGCTTATTTTTGGTATCACTGGGAAGCGTTCATCTCCAAGCCAATGGGCTGTGAGGATCAGCAGTGTCTCAACTAGGAGGGCTTCTGTACTCCACTTGGATGGGGCAGGGTCTCGGTGTGGCACAGACAATCTTTGGTTCCCTGTCAGTCTCGCCTTAGAAAAGTCCTGTTCGCAGAGAGTTTTGGAAGATTGGTTGCAGGCGCGTGCACCTCTTTGGTAAAGGCACAGACAAGCTTTGGATTCCGGCCAGTCTCTCCTTAGAGAAAGCCAGCCTCTGGGAGAGCTTCTGTGCTCAGCTTGGATGGGGTGGAGTCTCGGGTTGGTGCAGACAAGCTTTGTTTTCCCTTCAGCTCCTCCCCAAGTCCCGCAGTAATGGCCTCTGGTTTCACACACCTCTGAGAGATCTCTGCCCACTGCCTGACAGTCTGGCCTCTCCCTGTCTGGGGCCGTCTATCAGAGCAATAGGGTGATTCTGTGTTCCTCTCAAACTAGAAAACCAGCCGCTCATTTGCTGTCCGCCCTCTCCGTGTGCCGGGAGTAAGCCAGTAGCGAACTCAGCCCGGCCCACTCTCTCCGAGCACCGGGAGTCAGCCAGCGGCTATCTTGGTCCGGCTCTTCCTCTCCCTGCGCCAGGAGTAAGCCAGCGTTTTTTCGGGCACACAGTTCTCCGTACCTTCACAGTTCCTGAGGTTCAGCGTGCCTTCTCTCTCCTTCCCAGATTGCAGAGCCTCCTCTCAGCTAGCCGTCCAGCGCTTCAGGGCAATGCCTCCCCAGTTTTCCAGTTCTAAATTCAAATTTGTTGTGGTAGGCTGCATTCGGGTGTCTATTCTATGCCGCCATCTTGGTTTCTCCATAAAATGCTTTTTAATGAAAAGGTTTTAATTTCAGATCATCCTTATGGTTACTTTGAGTTTGGTTACCCAAGATGCAATAAGCAATTAAAACAAATAAATTTATTTATTCATCATGATTTATTCCCTCTATGCCCTTTTCCACCTCCACCCCTCACTCCCTCAATCATTTCACTGTTGTCCATGTCCCTGTGTTCTCTTTTTATTTTATTTTCTGCTTTATTCCTCCACTCACCTCAACACTTCCCACCCCCACCGAGCTATCTTGACTTCTATGAATCTGTTTCTATTTTGCTTGGTAATTAAATTTAGATAGAAAAAAAAAATCTGCCAAAAGAAGTCTAGCATTGGTTCAAGTTGTGGTGCATAGAAGTGAAATTCTTAAATGTACTAAAAGGCAGTTTTCCTGAGGAGCATATCCTAGAAAGTTTTATTATTTTATTTTATTATTCTTATTAGTGGATTCTTCTCATCACATATGTTCATATTATACAATCAACAAGATCTTTTCTTTTTAAATATATCTTTATTGATTTCAGTGAGGAAGGGAGAGGGAGAGAGAGAAACATCCACGATGATAGAGTATCACTGATTGGCCGCCTCCTGCACACCCGCTACTGGGGATCAAGCCCACAACCTGGACATGTGCCCTTGACGGGAATCGAACCTGAGACCCTTCAGTCTGCAGGCTGACGCCCAACCCACTGAGCCAAACAAGACAGGGCAACAAGATCTTTTTAACTGATAAATATTATGATTTAAGTTTATTAGAAGCTATTCAGTTAATTTGCGTCACCTTGTGGTAGTGTTCTAATTTGTCTGATTACAAACATTACAAGTATGCTATGGCACTAATTTTGTAGGGCCACGAAAGAAGCCTTTGCAGGAGAGCCATTGGTTCTCTCCCAAAGCTGCTTCCTTTCATGCTTCCTCTGTGTTCTGGTGCAAGGCACTCTGCAAACTTAGATTCCTGTGCAGAGGACTTCTTAGTGGTGTTACTTCCTCATAAGTTTGTGGGTCCCTCTCCCACTTCTTGGGTTTCTCCCTACTCTCCAGGACCCACAATCCACCTTTCACTCCACAAGACTAGCTGAGAGGTTCTGGGGAAATAGAGAACTGAGCCTCTGAGGTGCATACAGTCAGAAGGACCAGGACTAGCTAGCTAAGGATGGGATCAAGTTATCAGCTGATGTCAGCTATTCAAAACTTACTTTTGCTCCTCAGTAGGCCCAGTTACCTGAGCCCTGTGGCTCAAGTAATGCAGAGAGCAGTTTGATTTAGGGCTGTTTTCACTGCCTGAGATAGACACATTTTCCTAATTCTACCTCTCCCCTTCCCCAAGTTGAGTTGCTACTCTTTGTGTTCAGGTTTGGAATTATTTGAAAAAACATGATAATAACTACCACCTACAGGATATTGTACACACATTTCTTCTTATAACAGTTTTTTGAATTATTCCCCAGATTAGGATCACACAAGTATCTTCCTTGAATTCACTAGTAAGTGGCTGAACTAGGGTGATAGACCCTGGTTTATGTGCCTTGAAAGCATTTGTTCTCTTTTCACTGTATCAAGCTGTTACAAAAGGAGCAGTGGTAACAGCTTTGGTAGAACTGAGGTTCATACACTATTTTTCATGAGTTCCAAGGATTGAAAGCCATACTTACTTATCAGAAGAAAAAGGAGTACTAGAATGTAAGCTCCTTGATGACAGGGACTTTGTCTACTTGTTCACCTTATATTCTCAGCATAGCATCTGCCCTATAGTAGGGCTCAGGAAATATCTGTGGAGAGAAAAAACAAATTTCAACCATAGTTAAGCAGATGCAAAGTAACAGGATCTTTTATTTTTTTAATTTTTTTTTAATGTATTTTATTGATTTTTCACAGAGAGGAAGAGAGAGGGATAGAGAGTTAGAAACATCGACGAGAGAGAATCATCGATCAGCTGCCCCTTGCACACCCCCTACCGGGGATGTGCCCGCAACCAAGGCACATGCCCTTGACCGGAATCGAACCCGGGACCTTTCAGTCCGCAGGCCGACGCTCTATCCACTGAGCCAAACCGGTCCCGGCAGTAACAGGATCTTTTAAAGAAAAAGAAAATAAACCTTCCTAATAGAAAATTTTACAAGTTATTCATTGCCAAGAACACCCTGATTTATATGTGTTATCCTATATAATAAAAGGGTGATATGCAAATCGACCAAACAGCAGAATGACCAGTTGCTATGACATGCACTGACCACCCGAGGACAGACACTCAATGCAGGACAGACACTTCACTCTTAGCCAGAAGCCGGGCAAGCACAGTGGCAGTAGCAGGAGCCTCTCCCGCCTCGCATGCAGTGCTCAGGAGCAGTGAGCATGTGGGCAGTAAGGAGCAAGGGCTCCCGGAACACGAGAGGGATGTCTGACTGCTGGCTAGCCCGTCCCTATGGGAAGTGGGCCTAAGCTGGCAGCCAGACATCTCCCAAGGGGTCCTGGACTACGAGAGGGGGCAGGTGGGCTGAGGGACCCCTCTCCCCCTGAGTGCATGAATTTTCATACACCGGGCCTCTAGTTTTAGTATAATTATTAATAGCATCCCCTTTGATTCTCAAAAATGTCTCAGTTTGAAAGATAAATGCAATGGTCACCCTATCTATAACAGGTTAGTTTTAGACATTTGTAGGTTAATTCAAAACAAAATTAGAATCACTCCTTTTATGATCACCTGTTAATAACCATTTTCAAAGCTTAGTATTTGGTTCACATGGAAACATATTGGTACAGAGGAAATCCTGTGCCATATGGTGATTTGCAAAGTCTGCACTAAAAGCATCAAGGTGGCTCAGAGTCTCATGTTGCTCCTACAGTATTATTAGAAATGAGGAATGTTTAGCCAAAACTGGTTTGGCTCAGTGGATAGGGTCTCAGGTTCGATTCTGGTCAAGGGCAAGTACCTTGGTTGCAGGCACATCCCCTGTTGGGGGTGTGCGAGAGGCAGCTGGTCGCACACCCAGCTGCCTCCCACACCTCATCAATGTTTCTCTCTCATCAATGTTTCTGGCTCTCTATCTCTCTCTCTTCCTCTCTGTAAAAAAAAATCAATAAAATATATTAAAGAAAAAGAAAAGAAATGAGGAATGTTTATAAAATGGAAAGGAAACATTCTAGAACGGAGTTTCACTCATCGAGGGTCCTAATATTCTCTATTATAGAAATTCAACATTTCAAAGCTCATTTGAAAGTGTTATGCTGTTGTCTTTATGAATGATATTTGAGAGAAGTAGAAAGGAGAGACTGGTGACATAGATTGATATTCTTTTGTGAAAGGCCATACTATTGAGTTTGAATTTTTATGCTATTTAAAACAGGGTGAGGCAGGAGAGCAAGATTGGCTCATGATAATGAATTGAGCATGCATTGTCTCCATCCACAGACTCTATGGTAGAAATATTTTAAAATGTAAATAACATGGAGGAGAAAAAAAATAGGGGAAGGTATTTCAAATGAAAAGTCCAAGGAGACATAACAACTAAATGCAAGTCCACAATGGGATCTTGGTTTGAACAAAGCAGCTTTTCTGTGAACACACACACACACACACACACACACTCACACACTCACAATACACACATATACACACACATGCATACACACACACACAGAGTTCCACAGGAAAACTTGAAATTTAAAAATCAGATAGGATCAAATTGCCACTAAAACAAAGGTACAAAAAAACCCAAACACACACACACACACACACACACACACACACACACATTCACACACACACACACAATACACACATACACACACACATACATACACACACACACAGAGTTCCACAGGAAAACTTGAAATTTAAAAATCAGATAGGATCAAATTGCCACTAAGGTACAAAACCCCCCCCAAAAAACAAACACACACACACACACACACACACACACACACAACGAGAGAGAGAGAGAGAGAGAGAGAGAGAGAGAGAGAGAGAGAGAGAGAGAGAGAAGATTTAAAAATCAGATAGGATCAAATTGCCACAAAGGTACAAAACCCCCCCCAAAAAACAAACACACACACACACACACACACACACACACACACACACAACGAGAGAGAGAGAGAGAGAGAGAGAGAGAGAGAGAGAGAGAGAGAGAGAGAGAGAGAGAGAGAAGAAATGGGAGGTCAAGCAATTCTAGTGACAGTTCAGGCAGAATGTTAGGATCTTGAAATGGCCAAGAGGGCACTCATCTGGTGATGAAGTTAGCTTCATGCTGAATACCTGGGCCAGTTGAACCCCTGAATTTCTTTAGCCCTTTGACTCTCTCAACTCACTCTCACTACAGCTGGAGCCATAGTTCTTTTAAGCCAAGGATAAAACCCAGGAACTGCTCTTTCCAAAGAAAATGATCGATATGTAGTAAAATTATATATGGTAACAATGGGTTCTTGTTAATAATTTGCAGAACTCTATAACTGAAAAGGATTAGGAAAGGCAACTCTGCCCATGAAGGAAACATTTCAGAGTAATGCTTGCTGTTTTTGACAAATTGTTAGTCCCACCCTCTGCTCTCCAATCTTTGCTTCCATTGATTCATCTGCTCACACCAAGGTTGTTGTTAGTTGTCCCTGTAAAGTAGGGGTGTCGAACTCAATCAGAGAAGGGGCCAAAATCTAAAATCCAGCCTAAATCGCGGGTCGAATGGTTTACTGAACAGTCATAAACTGACAATGTCATAAACTGACAGCGGAGTGCAGTGATGACAGCGCGGTGCGGGCCACATTGCAAGGCCTGGCGGGCTGGATTTGGCCCGCAGGCCTTGTGTTTGACACATGTGCTGTAAAGGAATCAGTAATTGGGGAAACAGACCACCTCAGCTTCAAGGGGGAAACTGCTTAAAACTGTCGACTTAAACATGCTCATTTTATGTTTGGATAACCAAGGATCGCCAGACATTAACAGAACTAGATGTAATGCACATGAACAATGGGCCTTAAAAGGACTGACTCCATCCTGCCCCTCGCCCTCCATCTGAACCATAGGCACTCCATCTTGTTCCATAACCTCTATTTTGTAAGCCACTAAACACAGATGTTCCTTTGTTCTGTTAATCCCAGGAAGTAACTAAACCAGATAGCCTCCCTGATAGAAGTAACTCTGCTATTTCTAGCTTCTGTAAGCACACTTGCTGGAATAATGGGGAAATAAGACATTTTTGGGAAAGGAGCTAGAAAAATGAATCTGTGCCAGTAACCTAATGCACATTCTTATTAGCCTACAGTCTAGTCACTGCCCCCTCTTAACTAACTAATCCTGCAAACTGCTCAGCAGGCGTTGGGGTCTGGTCCATCTTTGGTTCCTCCCATGCCAGTAGCCTGTACTCAAGGCAAGATATCTGATAAGCATACTGCCCCATCCAAGCACATGTTTTTGTTTTGTTTTGTTTTGTTTTTGCCTTTATAAGCTAATCCCTAAGTTCATTTGGGGCCACGAGGTTTTGAAGAGACATTAGTCCTCTAGGCCATTGGTGTTTGCAATAAAGACTCCAAATTCGGCCCTTTGACTGTGGCGTCTTCTGTTTGACTCACTGAATTCCAATATAACACACAGACACTAGAGAAAAATTACCAAAAAATCTTAGAAATGAGCCATTCACATTAAATGAACTGAAGTTGTAAAAATTTTTAGAAGAACTGAAGACTGAGCTGGTCATATGAAAATAAAGTTAAGGAAGTCTCTCAGAAGTTGAGATATGAAGGATCAATTTAGAACGTCCAATATAATGGAAGATTTCTTAGGAGAGACAAAGACACAGAGAAGAGGGAATAAAGAAATAAAAGAAAATTTTAGTGCATACGGGGCGGGGCGAGGTGCGCAGCTGCCATGCACAGGGCCGCAGAGGCGGCAGCAGTGGGAGGCAAAGGGGGCGGTGGGCGTGGTGAGTTGGGTGGGCGGGGTGAGGCATGCAGCGGTGGTGCGCGTGTGGCCTTGGAGGCAGCCGCAGCAGTGGGTGAGGCCCGTCAAGTGTGCGGGGCAAGGCACGCAAGGGTGGTGGCAGCACACGGCCACGAAGATGGTGGTGGAGGTGGCCTTGGGTGTGGTGGGGTGGGTGGTACTGGGGGAGTGCAGGCCACAGCAGGAAAGGTGGGGAAGTGGAAAAAGTGGTGGAGGTGGTGGTGGGAGGGAAGCCCACCAGAAGTCTTGCAGGAATATTCCTGCAACAGGTCATTAGTCCGAACTAATAAAAGAGTAATATGCAAATTAACCATCACTCTGCTCAAGCCACGCCCACCAGCCACTCCCACCAGCCAATTATAGCAAGTATGCAAATTAACCTTAATCAAGATGGCTGTAGCCACAGAGAGCAGTTGAGAGGTTTGGGGTTCCCCAGCAATGGTAGCCAAATTTTCTGCCTGCCCTAGCCAGCCTAGGCCTCCACTCAAGGATGCAAAGTTTCAATTATAGAAGGTAAACAATCCAAACAGAAATGGCTGCAGCCATGGAGCAAGCAGGAGGCTTGGCTCTGCTCCAGGCTACTAAGTTTCAATTGTAGAAGGTAAATAAAAGCCAGATACCAGGGCCTCTGCTTGGGTCACCAGGGGGGGTGGCCAGCCTGCAAACCACCATAGGCCCCTCACTCAGGCCGGCCCATGCCCCAAGAGAACCCCTACCCTGATCTGGGACACCCTTCAGGGCAAACCAGCTGGCCTCCACCCATTCACCAGGCCTCTACCCTATCTAATAAAAGAGTAATATGCAGATTGACCATCACTCCAACACACAATATGGCTGTCCCCATGTGGTCAAAGATCCTGCCCCCATGTGGATACAAGATGGCCACCACAGTATGGCCAGCAGGTGAGGGCAGTTGGGGGTGGCCAGGCCGGCAGAGGAGGGAAGTTGGGGGCAAACAGGCTGTCAGGGGAGCAGTTAGACATCAATCAGGCTGTCAGGGGAGTGGTTAGGGGGTGACCAGGCTGGCAAACAGAAGTGGTTAGGGGCAATCAGGAAGGCAGGCAGGTGAGTAGTTGGCAGCCAGAAATCCTGGATTGTGAGAGGGATGTCTGACTGCCCATTTAGGCCTGATCCTACCTAAATGGGCAGTCAGACATCCCTCAAGGGTCCCAGATTGGAGAGGGTGCATGCTGAGCTGAGGGACACCCCCCATCCTGTGCACGAATTTCATGCACCGGGCCTCTAGTATATATATAATGTTATTGGGGTAATTAACTCTGTATTTGGAAAGGATGAAACTGGATAACTTCTACCTCATGTTATTCACCAAATAAATTCCAAATAGGATAAAAATCTAACTCCTAAAGTAGTACCATAAAAGTATTAGAATACACCACATGTGTCAAACACAAGGCCCGCGGGCCAAATCCAGCCCGCCAGGCCTTGCAATGTGGCCCGCACCGCACTGTCATCACTGCACTCCGCTGTCAGTTTATGACATTGTCAGTTTATGACTGTTCAGTAAACCATTCGGCCCGCGATTTAGGCTGGATTTTAGATTTTGGCCCCTTCTCTGATTGAGTTCGACACCCCTAGAATACACTATCAAAGCATATCTTATTTTTTAAATATGTTTCATGTATATATCATATAATTTATAGTGATTACCCTGATAAATCCAGTACCCATCTGACACCATACATAGTCATTATAATATTTTTATTATATTCCTTATGCTATACTTTAAAGCACCCCCATAACTATTCTGTAGCAACCAATTTGTAGTTCTTATTCCCTTTCTCATTTTCACCCATCTCTCAACACCTCTCTCATCTGGCGACATCTGTTTGTTCTCTGTATCTATAAGTTCTTGTTTGTCTGTTTATTTTGTTTTTAAGATTTCACATATAAGTAAAATCATATGGTATTTGCTTTTCTGTGACTTACTTCACTTAGCATAATATCCTCTGGGTTTATCCATGTTGTCCCAAATGGAAAGACCTCATTTTTTTGTGGCTAAGTAATATTTCATTGTATATATGTACCGCTTCTTTATCCTTTCATCTATCGATGGATACTTAGGCTGCTTTCATATATTGGCTATTGTCAATGATGCTGCAGTGAATATAGGTGTGCATATATCTTCTTTAAGTGGTTTGGATTTCTTCAAATACATTTCCAAAAGTGGAATTGCTGGGTCATATGGTAGTTCTTTTTGTAATTTTTTGAGGAAACTCCATATTGTTTTCCACAATAGCTGCATTAATTTGCATTCCTACCGACAATACATAGGTGTTGTCTATTGATTGGTATGTGCTTATTGCCATTTTATTGTTTTCTGGCTGTTTTGTAATTTTTTTTTTCTTATCTTACTCTCTTTGTGATTTGATTTTCTGTAGTGGTATGCTTAGATTCCTTTCTGTTTATCTTTTGTGTATCTAATATAGGGTTTTGCTTTGTGATTATCATGAGGTTTACATAAAACATTTTATGTTTATACTAGAGACCTGGTACAGGATTTGTACACTGGTGGGGACCCTCGGCCTGACCTGCATCATCTCACAATCCGGGACCCCTAGGGGGATGTTGGATAGCCAGTTTTGGCATGATTCCCACAGTCCTGATTTAGACAGGTGGGAGGCCCCTCCTATGTGTTGAGCGTCTGTCCCCTGGTGTTCCCCGGTTGACTGGTTGTTTGGTCATTCGGTCACTTAGGCTTTTATTTATATACTAGTGGACCCTGTGCATGAAATTTGTGCACATTAAAAGGGGATTAATTAGAGGAAATATAATATTTTAATATTGCTATTTTCCCTTTTTCTATAATAGAAGTGTTAGAGATAAAAGAAAATCAGTAAAATGTATGAAAATCTTCCTCCTGTCAGTCTGGTGCACACCATGGGACCCAGATTCAAGTCCCCACCCACCCATGTGCACCTCAAAATTGCACAAGACCCAGACCCAGCTGGGATCTTCCCCATTGGGCTAGATTCATACTCAGCTGGTCCCACCCTTGTCAAGCCTAGCCAGGTGGGGGGCACAGCCTCAGGTCCCCTGGCCCAGTGCCAGGGCAGGGGGCACAGCCTGAAATCCCACAGCCTGGGATGGGTTGGGGGGTGTGCCTTGATGTTCCCTGTCAATCTCCACCCCTTGAGGTTCCCCATCAAGCCCCACCAGGTGGGGGATGTGGCCTGAGATCCCCTGAAAACTTCACTGGGCGGGAGGTGTGCCCTGAGGTCTCACGGCCCAGGGCAAGGGGAGCAGCCTGAGGTCCCCTCGCCAAGCACTGGGCAGAGGGATGCACCTTGACATCCCCCATCAAGCCCTGATGGGTGGGGGGGGTGGGGGGCACAGCCTGAGGTTTCCTGGCCTGGCACCAGGGTGGGGTATGTGGCCTGAAGTCCCCGTCAAGCCCCACAGGGATTGGGAGGGCACAGCTTCAGGTCCCTGCTGATGGCTCGTTAAGGCTCATTACGGAAACTCAGCCTCTGTTGTGGGTGCAGCCATCTTGTGTTATGGAAATCCCTGCCTCCGCTGTGGATACCACCATTTTTGTGGCAGAGTGACGACCAATTTGCATATCCCCTCTTTATTATATAGGATATATAAAGAATTGATACATATATATGAATGAAGAAGTGATATGCAAATTAGGATGGGACTCCATAATGGTCACAACCAGCTCAGGAGGAGCTGGAGCCTGAGAGAACTACATGCAGGGGGATGGCCCAGGCCCAGTAGCTCTGTGGCTGCAGTGTTGAGCTTCTGGGGGCCAGAGAGGAGACAGACACAAACTCTCAGGGGTGCCCGGCTCCCAGCAGCCCCAAAGTGGAAGCAAGGTGTTGTGCCTAAGCTACTGCTGCTGTCCCCGCTGGCAGCCCCAGATTGGCTCAGAGGGAGGCCAGACTGGGGCTTATGGGGTGCAGGCTTAAGCCATCAGTAGGACATCTCCTAAGGGCTCCCAGACTGTGAGAGGGCACAGGCTGGACTGAGAGACTCCCTCCCCAGCACATGAATTTCGTGTACCAGGCCTCTAGTATATGTAGAAATTTATTTTTTGCTGATAACAACTGAACTGTGAACTCATACTAAGCTCTACATTTTTACTCCCTTTATACTATTTTATGTTTTTCATATCACAGTTTACATCTTCTTGTCTTTTATATCTATTAACAAGTTATTGTAGTTATATTTAATACTTTTGTCTTTTAACTTTCATACTAGATTTATAATTTGATTTACTCACCATCTTTAAACAGAGTATTCTGAGTAACTATATTTTTACGTTTACCAGTGAGATTTATACTTTCATGTTTTCTACTTCTAAGTAGTGTTCTTTTGTTTTGGCTTAAAGGTATCTCTTTAATATTTATATTTTTATTTTTCAATTACAGTTGATATATAATATTACTTAGTTTTACATGTACAACATAGTGATTAGGCATTTATATACTTTATGAAATGATTACTTCAATTAGTCTAGTACCCATATGACAACATATAGTTACAGTGGTGCCTCGCATAACGAACGCCTCGCACAGCGAACTTTGGACAGGTTTTTCATGAAGCCATCGGCCAAAAAGCAGAAAATGGATGAAGATGTGCAAGATTCGGTAGACTCTACTTAGTCTGTCTTAAAATTAAAAAAATGTGTGTGTGTTTTTTTAAAAAAATTATGTTTTTAGATGTATCTAAATATAAATATGTCATCTTAGCATATTTTTTTTATGTCATCTTAGCATATTTTATGCTACAGAACGAATTATTTTTTTTAACATGCATTGTTATGGGAAAACGCGTTTCACATAACGAACTTTTCGCATAACAAACTTGCTCCTGGAACGAATTAAGTTCGTTGTGTGAGGCACCACTGTATTATAGATTTTTTTTTTTTACTATATTCCCTATGCTGTATTTTACATCCCTGTGACTATTTTTATAATTGTCAATTTGTACATCTTAATCCCTCTACCTTTTTCAACAGTCCCACAAACTACCTCCCATCTGAGACTTATTTTGTTCTCTGTATCAATGAGTTTGTTTCTGTTTTTTTTTTTTTTAATTTATTTTAAATTTCATTTTGTTTTTTAGGTTCCATATATAATTCAACTCATATGGAATTTGTCTTTCTCTGTCTGACTTATTTCATTGAGCATAATACGTTCTAGGTCATCCATGTTGTTGCAAATGGCAAGATTTCATTCTTTATTTTTATGGCCAAGTATTATTTAGTTTTATGTATGTACCTCTACTTATTTATCTATTCATCTGTCAATGAACATATAAGTTGTTTCCATATCTTGGCTTTTGTAAATAATGTTGCAATGAACATACAGGTGAATATGTCTTTTTGTATTAGTGTTTTAGATCATTTCAGATAAATATCCAGAAGTTGAATTGCTGGCTCATTGGTAGTTCTCTTTGTAATTTTTTGAGGAACCTTCGAACTGTTTTCTATAGTGCTGCACCAATATACAATTCCACCAATGGTAGACAACAATTACCTTTTCTTCACATCCTCACCAACAATTATTGTTTGTTTTTATTTTTTTAGCAAGAAAAAAATAACCAAATTTAATATATACATACATATGGGAACCTAACATACATGAGAGAGTCAGAGACCCCACATACAGGAGAGGTTCAGAGATAGAAAAGGAAAAGGAAAATGGGTATATTCTGAGCTAGGGATGAGATAAGGTGCTTTTGGGGCTTCAAAGAGTCATTGTAAGATGATAAGAAGATCTGTTTGTTGTTTTATTAATGATAGCTATCCTGATAGAATGTGAGGTGATACTGTGGTTTTCATTTGCATTTCCCTGATGGTTAGTGATGTTGAGCATCTTTTCATATTTCTCTTGGCCATCTGTATGACCTCTTTGGAGAAATGCATATTCAAGTCCTCTGCCAATATTTTATTTTATTTTAAATTTAATAAATCTTTATTGTTCAAATTATTATAATTGTTCCTCTTTCCCCCCCCAATAGTTCCCCTCCACCAGTTCCCACCCAACTCTGCCCTTATCCACCCACACTGTCCTCATCCATAGGAGTAAGATTTTTGTCTAGTCTTTTCCTGGACCTCCCACACCCTTCCCCCCCAAGAATTGTCAGTCCACTCCCTTTCTATTCCCCTGATTCTCTTATATTCACCAGTTTATTCTGTACATCAGATTTTTTTATTCACTTGATTTTTAGATTCACTTGTTTGTTTGTTTTTGACATGTTAATTGGTTTGTCTTTTATCCTTTTTTTTTTAAAATAAATCTTTATTGCTCAGATTATTACCAATTGTTTCTCCTTTTTCCTCCACCATAGCTCCCTTCCCCCCAGTTCCCCACCTCTGCCCTTACTCACCCCCTCCCCAATTGTCCTCATCCATAGGTGTACGATTTTAATCCAGTCTCTTTCTGCACCCCACACCCCTTTATTCCTGATAATTATCAATCCACTCTCTTTCTTTGCCCCTGATTCTATTATATTTACCAGTTTATTCTGTTCCTCAGATTTTTAATTCACTTGATCTTCTTCCTCTTCTTAAATAATACCTTTCAGCATTTCATATAATGCTGGTTTGGTGGTGATGAACTCCTTTAACTTTTTCTTGTTTGTGAAGCTCTTTACCTGCCCTTCAATTCTGAATGATAACTTTACTGGATACAGTAATCTTGGTTGTAGTTTCTCGCTATTCATCACTTTGAATATTTCTTGCCACTCTCTCCTGGCCTGCATAGTTTCTGTTGAGAAATCAGCTGATAGTCGTATGGCTGCTCCCTTATAGGTAACCAACTGCTTTTCTCTTGCTGTTTGTAAAATCTTCTTTTTGTCTTTTGCCCTTGGCATTTTAATTATGTCTTGGAGTGTTCCTCTTTGGATTCCTCTTGTTTGGGGTTCTGTACGCTTCCTGTACTTGTAAGTCTATTACTTTCACCAGGTGGAGGAAGTTTTCTGATATTATTTCTTCAAGTATGTTTTCAGTATTTTGCACTCTCTCTTCTTCTGGCACTCCCATAATTCTAATGTTGGTACGCATGAAGTTGTCTCAGAGGCTCCTTACACTATCTTCAACTTCCTGGATTCTCTTTTCTTCTTGCTTCTCCAGAGGAGTGTCTTTTGGCTCTTTGACCTGATTCTTGTGTTCCTTCATTCTGCTGTTGGATCTCTGCATAATATTTTCCAATTTAGTCAGTTTATGTTTAATTTTTAGTTGGGTCTCATGAAATTTATTGGCCTTTTCTAGGATATTCTTGCATAACCTTAAAACCGTGGTTTTGAACTCTATATCCTCCATCTCTTTTGTTTGAGATCTATTTCCTTGTCTCGGCATTTTTGCTGCTTCCCAGAGTTGGTAGGATGGCTTTGTGTGTTTGGTGTCCTATATGGCCTAGTGCAGGGGTCTTCAAACTACGGCCCGCGGGACACATGCGGCCCTCAGAGGAGTCTGATCCGGCCCGCCAGGTTTTTTGGGCAGTGAGCGCAGCCGAGGTGTTACAGTAGGAATTAGTAGTTCATATAGTCCGGCCCTCCAGCTCTCTGAGGGACCGTGATCTGGCCCCCACTTTAAAAAGTTTGAGGACCCCTGGTGGGTCAGCCTCCTCAGTTACCTGAGTTAGGCACTCTTGGTGCTCCTTTTTGTGGACTGCGTGTACAACCTTGTTGTAGCTAAGTCTTTATTGTTGTTGGTATCCCTGGGAAGAATTGACCTTCAGGCCAATTGGATGTGGGTATCAGCTGTGTCTACTCTGGGATACCTTCTGTATTGGAGACAGCCTTATAGGATCAGACTTGCAAAATTGCAGAAGCCTCTGTGCTCAGCTTGGATAGGGTGGAGTTTCAAGGCTGAGCTGACAGTCTTAGCTTCTCATCAGCCTTGCCCTTGTGCGGGCGCCTGAGTTTCTGCCTTCTGTGGCTCCCCTGAGTTTCTGCCTGATCATCCCAGATTCCCTGTGCAAGAGCGTGGGTGCCCCAGAGCTCGCCTGGAATTGGGTTGGGTCTCTGTAGTCTGGAGCTTCTGACTCCTTCCACTACGGAGAGGCTGTGGCAACCTCTGCAATCAAACCTCTCTGCGTACTCACTGGCTCTTGCGACTATAGACTCTGCCTGCTGCGGCTCCTGGCTCCCCGGCCTCCCAGTCTCTGAATCTCTGGGTGCCTTTCTCTACAGTCCAGACTTCACCCGTATAAACCTGTGTCCATGGGGTTTCGGCCGGGTTGGGGTTCAGTACAGTAGGAAAGGGTTCAGTGCAATTGGGAATTCCTCCCTTCCCGCCAGCCAGGCATTCGGCCTCACTTCTCTCGTGAGTGTCTCCCTACCTCAGCACTTTGCGGCTCCAATCCAATCCGTGATTCTCTCTCCTTCTTTCTAGTTGTAGATTTCCCACTCCGCCAGCTTTTCTGTGTTTTTTGATGAAGTCTGTTCTGATTTTAGTTGTTTTTTAAATTGTTGTGTGAGGCATTAGCTTAGGTGCTTACCTAGGCCGCCATCTTGATTCCTCCTCTTCACTTGTTGATAGATATGTATTTGCTGTTCATAACTTTTATCTTTACATTTTCCTTCTTCCTCCTCTTCTTGAAGAATATCTTTCAGCATTTCATATAATATTGGTTTGGTGGTGAGGAACTCCTTTAACTTTTTCTTATCTGTGAAGCTCTTTATCTGCTTTTCAATTCTGAATAATAGCTTTGCTGGTAGAGTAATCTTGGTTGTAAGTTCTTGCTATTCATCACTTTGAAAATTTCTTGCCACTCCCGTTTGGCCTGAATAGTTTCTGTTGAGAAATCAGCTGACAATCATATGGTACTCCCTTTAAGTAACTAACTGTTTTCCTCTTGCTGCTTTTAATATTCTCTCTTTGTCTTTTACTTTTGGCATTTTAATTATGATGTGTCTTGGTGTGGTCCTCTTTGGATTCCTTTTGTTTGGGGTTCTCTGTGCTTCCTGGACTTGAAAATCTATTTCTTTCACCAGGTGGGGGAAGTTTTCTGTCATTATTTCTTCAAAAAGGCTTTCAGTGTCTTGCTCTCTGTCTTCTTCTGGCACCCTCATAATTTGGATGTTGGTATGCTTGAAGTTGTTCCAGAGGCTCCTTACACTATCTTCATATTTTTGGTTTCTTTTTTCTTTTTGCTTTTTCAGTTGAGTGTTTTTTGCTTTTTTGCATTTAAAATCTTTGACTTGATTCTTGCGACTTCCTAGTCTGTTGTTAGATCTCTGTATAATATATATATATATTTATTTCAGTCAGTGTATGTCTAATTTCTAGTTGGTCCTTTTTCATATTCTCAAGGGTCTCGCTAAATTTATTGGCCTTTTCTAGAAAATTCTTGAAAAAACCTTATAACAATGGTTTGGAGATCTATATCCAGTCATTTGCTTTCCTCCATTTTTTTCATTTGTGATCTGTTTTTTTGTCTCCGCATTTTGGCTGCTTCCCTGATTTGATAGAGTGGCTTTCTGTTCTAGGTGTCCTAGAAGGGCCCAGTGGCTCAGCCTCCCCAGTGAGGTGAAAACTCTTGGTGCATCCCTTTGTGGGATATATACACAGTCTTGTTGTAGTTAAGTCCTGATTGTTGTTGGTATCACTGGAAGGGATTGACTTCCAGGCCAATTGGCTGTGAGGATCAGCTGTGTCTAGGCTGGGAGAATTTATGTGCTGGAGGCACCTTTATGAGATAAGACTTGCAAAGGCCTCTGTGCTCAGTTTGGATGGAGCTGAGTCTCAAGGTGGAACAGATAGCATTGTTTTCCCATTAGTCCCACCCTAATAAGCCCCTGTGTCTCAGTGTCTCATGGTAATTGCTGCAAGCACCTCTGAGAGAAAGCCTCCCTTGAGTTCTGCTCACTGCCAGACAGTCCAGTTTCTCCCTAAATGAGTCCGGGTTCCCAGAATCTCATCCGAAATTGGAGTTCAGTGCCATCAGGAGCTTTTGTCTCCCTCCTGCTTGAGAAAGCCAGCTACATACTCAGTTGCCCGCCCTCTCTGGTGCATGCCTCAGGACCTCTGCTTCCTGTAGTTTCTCTGAGGTTCAGTATGCTTTTCTCTTTCCTGATAGTCCAGTTTCACCCTGTATGAGTCTGGGTCCCCAGAGTCTTGCCCGAAACTGGAGTTCAGCAAAGTTGAGAGCTTTTGTCTCCCTTCTGCTTGAGAAAGCCAGCCACACACTCAGTTGCCAGTCCTCTCGGCGCATCATCTCAGTACCTCTGCTTCTTGTAGCTCCTCTGAGTCTCAGTATGCTTTTCTCTTTCTTTCTAGTTGTAGAATTTCCACTCAGCGAGGCTTCCTGTGGATTATGTCCATTTTGTCTTTTACTTGTACTTTTGAAATTTTTGTGTGAGGCAGCAGTTTAGGTGTTTACTTATGCCACCATCTTGGTTTCTCCCTGTCGATATTTTAAGTGGATTTTTTTGCTGTTATTTTATATGAGTTTCTTATATATTTTAGATATTCCCTTATAGGAAGTATCAGCAAATATGTTGTCCAATTCAGTTGTCTTTCCATTTTGTTAATGACTTCTTTTGCTATACAAATACTTTTTAGTTTGATGTAGTCTAAATTGTTTATATTTTCTTTTGCTTCACTTGCCTAAGGAGATATATCAGAGAAATCATTGCTATGGGAAAGGTCCAAGTTTTTAACTGCTTATGTTTACTTCTCGAATTTGTATGGTTTTGAGTACATTTAACTCTTTAATTTATTGTATCTTTATTTTTGTGTTTGGTATAAGGGGGTTGTCTAATTTTTTTTGCACATATTTGTCTAATTTTCCCAACACTATTTTCTAAATAAACTATCCTTACTCCATTGTATGTTCTTGTCTTCTTTGTCAAATATTGACTATGAAGTGGGTTTATTTCTGGGCTCTATTCTGTTCCATTGATGTATGTGTCTATTTTTATGCCTGTTTCAAGCTATTATGATAGCCTTGCAGTATGGTTTGATATTAGGTAGCATGCTTTTTACAATTTTGCTCTTCTTTTCTAAGATTACTGTGGCTATTTGGGGTCTTTGGTGGTTCCATATAAACTTTTGGATTATTTGTGATAGTTCTGTGAAAAATGCCATTGGTATTTTGATAGGGGCTGCAATGAATCTATAAATTGCTTTGGGTAGTGTGGACATTTTAAGGATGCTAATTCTTTCTATCCATGAGCACGGTGCAGTAGAACCTCGGTTCTTGAACTTAATTTGAAATAATATAAATTTAATTAATACATTTCAGATCTCCAAATGATTCCCTATTTTAACCTTTCTTATATATATCACGTCTAATGAACTATTTAATCTATGAACAAATACTTCTTAAATTTATTGACCCACTCCCTAGTAGCCTTAAGTCACTTTCAGTACTCATGCCAGGAGTTTCTTTTAGGAGGTCACATGCAGCATCTTTGCTTTTTCATATATCACTGCCTCTGAAATGCTGTCACCAGCTAACTGCTTTCCATTTTTCTAAATCAAAACAGTTTTCTACCTCTTCAATTTTCTGTGATCATTGTTTTATGAGCATTTTTATAACCTTAGCAACATCAACATTCTTTTAAAAAAATATTTTTTATTGATTTTTTTACAGAGAGGAAGGGAGAGGGAAAGAAAGCTAGAAACATCAACCAGCTGCCTCCTCCACATCCACCAGTGGATATGTGCCCTCAACTAATGTACATGCCCATGACCGGAATCGAATCCAGGACCCCTCAGTCTGCAGGACTACGCTCCATCCACTGAGCCAAACCGGTTTCGGCTCAACATTCTTTTTTTTTTTTTTAATTTATTTTATTGATTTTTTACAGAGAGAAAGGGAGAGTGATAGAGAGTTAGAAACATCTATGAGAGAGAAGCATGGATTAGCAGCCTCCTGCACACCCCCTACTGGGGATGTGCCTGCAACCAAGGTACATGCCCTTGACCGAAATCGAACCTGGGACCTTTGAGTCCCCAGACTGATGCTCTATCCAGTGAGACAAACAGGCTAGGGTGCAACATCAACATTTTTGATGGCCTCTTTATGTTTTAAAATGGTGATAACCATCCATTTCTCCTGCCACAGAAGCAAAAAACATGAAAATATTCCCAGACAACACTTTCACAAGATATTACAAGATGTTAACAACTCCAGCTTTAGTGGTAAACTGACTCATACTTGCACATTCTCTCCTTTGTTTGTTGCCTGGGAGGCTTTTTGTTTATTCCTAGGTATCTTAGTTTTTTTTTGGTGTGATGGTAAATGGGATTGCTTTTATAGTCTCTGTTTCTGTAACTTCAATCTTGGTGTATAGAAAGAACATAGATTTCTAGGCATTAATTTTTGTATCCTGCTACATTGCCTAATTCATTTATTAAATCTATTAGTTTTTTGATGGAGTCTTTTTTTTTAATGTACAATATCATGTCATCTGCAAATAAGGACGGCTCTACTACTTCTTTTCCAATTTGGATGCCTTTTATTTCTTTTTCTTGTCTAATTGCAATGGTTAATATTTCCAGTACTATGTCAAACAGGAGTGGTGAGAGTGGGCATCTTTGTCTTGTTCCTATTCTTAGGGGAAATGGTTTTAGTTTTTGCTCATTGAGTATGATGTTGGCTGTGGGTTTATCATATATAGCTTTTATTATGTTGAGGTATGATCCTTCTATTCCCACCTTGTTGAGAGTTTTTATCAAGAAAGGATGTTGGATTTTGTTAAATGCTTTTTTGCATCAATTGATATGACTGTGATTTTTATTCTAATTTGTTTATGTGATGTATCACGTTTATTGATTTGTGGATATTGTACCATCCTTGCATTCCTGGAAAGAATCCTAGTTGGTCATGGTGTATGATCTTTCTGATGTGCTGCTGGAGCCAATTTGCTAGAATTTTGTTGAGGATTTTGGCATCTATTTTCATGAGGGATATTGGCCTGTAATTCTCTTTCATTGTATTGTCTTTATCTGGTTTTGGTATGAGGGTGATGCTGGCTTCAAAGAAGGAGCTTGGAAGTGTTCCTTCCTCTTGAATTTTTTGGAATAGTTTGAGGAAGATAGGGTTTAGTTCATTTTTGAATGTTTGCTAAAACTTTCCTATGAAGTCATCTGGCCCTGGGCTTTTGTTTGCTGGAAGCTTTTTGATGACTGCTTCAATTTCTTCCATAGTTATCAGCCTATGCGATTTTTAGATTCTTCCTGATTGAGTTTTGGAAGGTTATATTTTTCTAGGAATATGTCCATTTCCTCCAGGTTGTCCAGTTTGTTGGAATAGAGTTGTTCATAGTATTTTTCAACAATACTTTGTATTTCGGTGGGGTCTGTTGTTATTTCAACTCTTTCATTTCTGTTTTTGTTTATTTGGGTCCTCTTTCTTTGTTTCTTGGTGAGTCTGGCTAGAGGTTCATCAGTCTTATTTATCCTTTGAAAGAACCAATTATTGATTTCATTTATCTTTTGTATTGTTTCTTTTGGTTTCTATGTTGTTTATCTCCACTCTGATATTTATTATTTCTTTCCTTCTGCTTACACTGAGTTTTCTTGTTGTTCTTTTTCTAACTTTTTGAGTTGTAGGGTTAGGTAATTTGATACTTTTTTTTTTTGCAGTAGGCAATTAGATCTCTGAACTTCCCTCTCCAGACTGCTTTCGCTGTGTCCCATAGATTTGGGTTGTAGTATTTTCATTGTCATTTGTTGCTATGATGTTTTTTATTTCTTCCTTTATCTCTCTTATGTCCCAGTCATTGTTTAATAGCATGCTGTTTAGTCTCCATGTATTTGATTTCTTTGGATTGTTTTTATTATAGTTGATTTTTAGTTTTATGCAACTGTAATCTGAGAAGATGCTTGATATGATTTCTATCTTCTTGCATTTGAAAAGACTTTGCCTATGTCCCAACATACGATCTATCTTTGAAAATGATCCATGTGCACTTGGGAAGAATGTATATTCTGTGGCTTTGGGGTGAAATGTTCTGAAGATGTCAATTAATTAAATCTGGTCTAGTGAATCATTTAGGATTGATGTTTCTTTGCTGATTTTTTGTTTATATGAGTTGTCCAATGGTGATAGTGAGATATTAAAGTCTCCTACTATGGTTGTATTGCTGTCAATCTCTACCTTGATATCCTCCATATGTTTTTTTTTTTTTTTAATGTATTTTGGTGCTCCTGTATTGGGTGCATATATGTCTACCAGAGTTATTTCTTCTTGTTGGGTTGCTCCCTTTAGTATTATGAGGTGGCCTTCCTTATTTGTTGTTATGTCCCTCACTTTGAGATCTAATTTTCCAGATATAAGTATTGGTACCCCAGCTTTTATTTCATTTCCATTCGCTTGCAAAACCTTCTTCTATCTCTTCACCCTCAGTCTGTGTGCATCTTTTTTTTGTGTGTGAGGTGGGTTTCTAGTAGACAGAAGATATATGGGTCTTGTTTTCTCATCCAATCTGATACCCTATGTCTTTTGATTGGGGCATTTAATCCATTTACATTTAAAGTTATTATTAATAGGTACTTATCTGTCGCCATTTTTATTCTATACCCCTGTGTTTCTTCTTCATTTCCAATTTGTTTTCTTTCTTTTTTTCTTCTTTCTTTCTTTTTAAAATTTTATTTATTTATTTATTTATTTATTTATTTATTTTTTACAGTAGATCCTTAAGCATTTCTTGCATTGCTGGTTTGGTGGTGATAAATTCCCTTAGTCCTTTTTTTGTCTGTAAAGCTCCTGATTTCAATTTTGATTGATAGCCTTGCTGGGTACAGTATTCTTGAATTCAGACCCTTCCTTTGCATTACTGCATATTTCATTCCATTCCCTTCTGGCCTGATGAGTTTCTGTTGAGAAATCAGTTGCTAGTCTGATGGGGGTTCCTTTATATGTAACTTTCTGTCTCTCTCTGGCCACTTTTAAGTTTCTTACTTTGTCGTTGGTGTTTGCCAATTTAATTATAATGTGCCTTGGTGTAAGTCTTTTGGGTTCATTTTGCTTGGTACTCTGCGAGCTTCTTGGATTTGTGTTGGTTTTGTTTTCCCTATATCGAGAAAGTTTTCTGTCATTATTTCTTTGAAAAGACTTTCTATTTTTCCTCAGTTTCCTTTCCTTCTGTAACCTTTATTATATGGATGTTTTTTTGTTTTCTGTTGTCCCAAAGTTCCCTTAGGCTCTCCTCCTGCCTTTTTTTTTTTTTTTTTTTTTTTTTTTTCTAGAATCTACTCTACTTGGGTATTTTTTTCCATCTCGTCTTCTAGCTCACAGATGCAGCCTTCTGCTGCTTCTAGTTTATTTTGATGCTTTCTATTGAGTTCTTTATAGCAGAGATGCCATTTTTCATTTCTTCTTGGTTCTTCATTTTCTCTTGGTTCTTACTCAATAAAAAGTAAGGGTTAGAGTTAGGGTTAGGGTTAGGATTAGGCTTCACTCTGGTCAGTTCCCAAATTTGTTTTTTCATGTGGAACTGTGTAGGGCCTGACATTTCCAACTGTCTACTGATGGGAAGCATGTCCATTCTTTGACATTTTCAGTAGTTTGTGTTCAATATCTATAGGGACTAGAAGATAAAGATGAAAATTATATTTTCCCTAATTGAATGTGCTTTAAAATATCCCTAAATGGAAATAAAGAAGGTTTTTGATTCCTTATATTGATATTTGAATAGAATATATATGCCATTCATATAAAAAACTTTGAATTTTCTTGGAATTTAGGAATCTAAAGATTACTCTGTTTTATGGAATTTGTGTTACATCAAGCTGTTTGAGAGTAAAAAAAATAGTTTGGTAGAATAACCAGTTTTGTTCTCTCATTAATTATGTGGTACTTATTATTTTTTCCTTCTCTTTCAGGCAAAAATAGACATCTTATTAGTTGGAGAAGCCACTGTTCAATACCTGTCTGATATTGTACAGAAATTGTTTTCAAATATAGCAAAAGTTACCATAACCATTAGTGATGTGAGGAAGGCAGCAGCACTTCTGAAAGAGTGCATATTCAACATGGTTTTCCTGAAGATGACTTTACCAACTGCCAAGGAGCTGGAAGCTGTAAAATTAATTAGGTAAATTCCCCAAACCTTGATTCTATACATTTAGAATAGTTTTTATTAATACCTATTTCTAGCCTGGCTGGTGTGGCTCAGTTGATTGTGTCATCCCAGGAAATAGGAGGTCATGGTTCAATTTCTGGTGAGGGTATATGCCAAGGTTGTGGGATCGATCAGCAGTAGGGGGAGTGTAGGAGGCATCCAATCAATGTTTTTCTTCCCCCCTCTCCCTTCCTCACTCTAGGATCAATAAAAACATGTGAAAAAAACAACAATGCATGTATTTCTATAAAAGTCCATAAAATGATACTATTTCTAATTTAATTTTTAAGACGAAGGATATTTTTGTAAAAGAATATACATACTTTTTTTTTAAAATATATATTTTATTGATTTTGTACAGAGAGGAAGAGAGAGAGATAGAGAGTTAGAAACATCGATGAGAGAGAGTCATCGACCAGCTGCCTCTTGCACACCCCCTACTGGGGATATGCCCGCAACCAAGGTACATGCCCTTGACCGGAATCGAACCCAGGTCCCTTCAGTCCCCAAGCCGACGCTCTATCCATTGAGCCAAACCGGTCTCGGCAGAATATACATACTTTTTACAAAATATGTATTTTTATTGATTTCAGATAGGAAGAGAGAGGGAGAAAAAGAAACATCAATGATGAGAGAGAATCATTGGTTGTCTGCTTCCTGCACACCTCACACTAGGGATTAAGCCCACAACCTTGGCATGTGTCCTTGACCAGAATTGAACCCAGGATCCTTCAGTCTACAGGCTGATGCTTTATCCATTGAGCCAAACTGGCTAGGGTTATACATGTTGTTTTTATTTTATTTGACATACTATTATAAAAATGTTCATTTTAACTTAAAAAGTAATAGGTGTGGCCCTGACCAGTTTGCTTTGTGATTAGAGGGTCAGCCCATGGACTGAAGGGTTTGATTCCCAGTCAAGGGCACATACCTTGGTTGAAGGTTTGTTCCCAGGCCCCAGTTGGGGAGTATGTGGGAGGCAACCAGTTGATGTGTCTCTCTCACCTTAGTGTTTCTTTCTTTCTCAGTTCCTCTCCCTTCCCTTTCACTCTTTCTGAAAAATCAATGGAAGCTGTCAAATTAATTAGGTAAATATTGTTGGTGAGGATTAAAAAAATTCAAAAGTAATAGGTTTGGATGAAAATGTAAGAATTAATTATTCATAGAAATTTATTTGGTGCCAAAACCAGTTTGGCTCAATGGATAGAGCGTCGGCTTGGGGACTGAAAGGTCCTGGGTTCGATTCCGGTCAAGGGCATGTACTTGGTTGCGGTCATATCCCCAGTGGGGGGTGTGCAAGAGGCAGCTGATTGATGACTCTCTCTCATCGATGTTTCTAACTCTCTATCTCTCTCCCTTCCTCTCTGAACAAAATCAATAAAAAATACATTAAAAAAATAAATTTATTTGGTATATAATCCTCACTTTAATTGCATTAAAATGGCAAATCTTTTCAGAATTTATAAATCGTAATTGCAGATATTGAAGCAGGTGAACACTTAGCTTCATGGCATGTTGGCTATGGACTGAAGATGTTTCTCTTAAAAGATATCCTAATGTGAAAGAGCCCTGAAGCTCTCTGGATCTACTGAGTCCAGATCAATACCACCTGTAATATTCTTATAGTTTCATATAAGTTCCGCTTCTGTTTGAGCTCTTGCACTCTCAAGGTTTGGAGTCTAGTGGTGTGAGAGTTAGGGTCTTCCTTGCCTGACTTTCTAGGATTTTGAGCTATTTAGGATGATTTAAAACAGGGTTAAGTCAGAAAAAATTTGCTCATCTTTTATATGAAAACTTGATAGAAAAGGTATAATTGTAGATAATATTCAAATATATAAGGACTTTTCAGAATTATAGGATAGGCCTTTCTAGGCTAAAGGACTGAGTTCAGAAACAATATTGTGATCTCTGAATCAAAAGGAGGAGCAAAAAAGAATTTTGGAATGACAAAAAGCCAAAGACACTGAGTTACTTGTTAAAGAGAAAGAGACTGACATTACTCCTGGAATTTGTTAGAATAGTTGGTCTTCTTCATTCCTTTTGGTTTTCTGCTGGGAATATGAATCTAGATAAACCAGCAAACTACCTCAAAGTAAATTTTACTTCCAAAATATGTTGCTATATATAAAAGCCTAATATGCTAAGAGTCTAACCGTTTGACCCTTCAACCAGTCGCTATGATGCACACTGACCACAAAGGGACAGACACTCTAACCAGTAGGTTAGTTTGCTGCTGGCATCTGGCCCATATGGACTGAGAGACATGGTCCTACACACCCTGGAGCCCCTCCCGCGGTTCCTCCTTGTCCCTGTTAGTGGGATTTCTCTGACTGGCCTGCACCCTCTCGCAATCCAGGACCCCTCAGAGGATTTCAGAGAGCTGGTTTCAGCCTGACCCCCACAGACCAGGCCACGGGACCCCACCCACCAGGTCTCTTGTTTTATTATATATCTTAAAACAAAAACACCTCCTATAGTCAGAGCCCCCCTGTTTGGGGGATCATAATAATATCTCATTTATAGAGTATTAAAAAGTTTTATATTGGCTTTATTTAGGGAGATAGTACAAGGTTTCATCATTTGTATTTGACAGCTTAGAAACTGAGGCTGAGTTGACCTGCCTGAGACTACATGTGCTTCTATTCACAAAACTTAGACCAGAGCTTTTTCCTTTTTTCTTATTGTTCTTTCTAAAAGTCTGTAATTAATTGTCTTCTGTATTGCAGCCTCTTCATTTATATCTCTGAGATTCAGTGTATGCCAAGCGTAGTAAAAACTAAATATATACACAGTTTGGGAGGAGCACTGGAACAAATTAGTATGGCTGATCTCTGTCTTCATTCTCAGAGTACAATCTTCGCTGTCCCACTCCGAATGGAGTAGACTTTGTATTTGCTCATTATTGAAACTACAGATTGAACAGGATAAGAACAGAGTTCTGTTTAAGAACAAGTTTTATGTCTAGGGGGCATTAATTAAAACCAGTTGGTTTGAGAAAAGAACTTTCTGTCTGATATGCATCTCTGTGAATTCTCTCCACTCTTACTTCTTTGCTTTAAATAGCATAGTTTTAAGATTTCTTAGCAGGAAAAAGAAGGTAGATAAAGGGACTATATACACACATGCATATGGTAGTTCTACTATTTTGCTTTTTGTAAAAGCATTTGTTTAAAAACAAAGGATAATTTGTGAAATACACTTGAATTTGACTTTCTTGTCTTTTGTTACACTATTCTTTTTTTTTTTTTTAAATATATTTTATTGATTTTTTACAGAGAGGAAGGGAGAGAGATAGAGAGCTAGAAACGTCGATGAGAGAGAAACATCGACCAGCTGCCTCTTGCACACCCCCTACCGGGGATGTGCCCGCAACCAACGTACATGCCCCTGACTGGAAATGAACCTGGGACCTTTCAGTCCGCAGACTGACGCTCTACCACTGAGCCAAACCGGTTTCGGCTTGTTACACTATTCTTAATACCTAGTTCCGTGTTTCCCTGAAAATAAAACATCCTCCGAAAATAAGACCTACTTACAGGTTTCCTTCTGAGTGAAATATAAGGCATCCCCCCGAAAATAAGGCCCCCCAAGCTCTGTCTCAGAATGAAAATTAATTTACCATAAACTGGTCGCTAGGGCCGCCCCGACTGGCTTCTAGCAACCAGTGACATTACGCGGAGTCCTGACGTCACTGCGGAGCGGAGGTCGGTTGGAATGAGCAGTAAGCACTGAGAGAGAGGAGGAGACTTTCGCAGAGGTGTGTAGAAGAACAGGAGGATTACAGCAGATGGGACGAGGCGAAGGTAGTGAGTGCTAGTCTGTCTCTGGTGATACTATCTGATGCTCGCGGCTGCCCTCATGATGACTGAAGGTTCTCAGTCAGTGGCAGACCCTGCTCCAGCCCAGATCCAGGCCCCAGAAAACCCAGTGACAGTCTCCAGGCAAGCCCCAGGGGGTAAATGTCTGATAAAAGGGTAGGGGGGATGTCTGGTGAAGGTGTTCAGTGGCACAGGGGTGGGGGAGGGGGATCACTTAAAATGACACAGGAGGATCAGAGGGGGCAATCAAAATGACACAGGAGGATCAAAAGGGGTTACTAAAATAGTAATCCACCCTCTGATTCTCCTGTGCCATTTTGATTCCCACCTCTGATTCCCCCCGCCCCCCCCCGCCCGTGTCATTTTAAGTGATCCCCCTCCCCCCACCTTGATACCCCAATTCCTTTTTTTTTACCCCTAGAAATGAGCGCAAAAAGAAAAAGCTACTCTGTGGAGTACAAGAAAGGAATCGTGGAAGACTCTTGGGGCCAAAATCTTACTCCTTTCTGCATAGAGAAGCTGTTGAGTATCAGATTGGTCCAAAAATGGCGAGCAGAATATGGTAACCTCATCGAACAAGTGGACAAGGGAAATGCTAAAAAGTGCAAGTGTAGATCAGGTCGGCAACCATTATTTTCCGAGCTGGAAGACCTGATCTGTGAATGGGTTGTTGACAGGAGAGCAAAGGCTTTGGTTGGGAATAAGGCTCAGATTCAAGAATTTGCCCTTGCAATGGCACCACAGTTTCACATAGCCCCAGAAGACTTCAAAGTATCACAACACTGGCTGGATAATTTCCTTCAGCGAAGTGAACTGTCTTTAAGAAGATCTGCAACATTGTTTAGGTTGGAAGATACTCAAGTTATTAAGCGAGCACTTGCATTCAAGTCCTTTATTGATGATGCTGACTTCTCTAAATACAATCTTTCCAACATGATTGCTATGGATGAAACTGCAGTGTTTATGGGCCAATCATCTCAAACAATTGAACAGCGGGGTGCCTCCTTACTGTACATTCCCTCCACTGCTTACGAAAGTGCACGTGTTTACTGTATTTTGGCAGTTCGTCTGGATGGCACTAAAATCCCACCTTTCATCATTTCTAAAAGCAAGAAGTAAAAGATTGAACCTCCTTTGGGTGTTTTTATTCTTGAAACTGAAAGAGCCTGGGCCACACAAGCAGTTATAAGGAAGTGGGTCGATTTAATGCTGCTGCTTGTTATGCGAGGGAGCCAAAGAGGTCTGCTAGTCTGGGATGCAGCCAGCAGTCACTGCGCTAAAGACATGAAGACATTTCTTCATGAAAGAAAAATATATCAGATAATGATTCCTGCAGGAATGATGGCCTATCTCCAGACTCTTGGTATTGCAATAAACAAGCCATTCAAAGACAATTTGCACATGGAAATTAATGACTACATTGAAAATAGAATGGAGAGAAATCAGCGTGGAAACTTTGTGGAACCTAAACTGCAAGAAGTTGTGACTTGGGTGAAGAATTTATGAGAGAAAATCACTGACAGTTGCATTGCAAATGCACTGCGAGCAGGCTACCTTGACAAAAAGTACTCATTTAAAGACAGTGCTGTTGCTAAACATGAGAGATTTGGTCCACTGATTCTGAAAGACATGGAGTCACAAGAAATTCACCAGGAAATTCAGGAATTGGATTGTTGTGATGATGTTCCAGAAGATGATGACATGATTGTCATTGAATAAATGAGTAAATTCTTGATACTGTAGGATTCACAGTTTGTTTGGTTTGTGTTGACAACTACCATACTACCGTACTGTATACAGGTAATAAATTTCCTTTATTTTCATTTAACAATAAATTTGTACCGTATTCTTCATGGAAAAATAAGACATCCCCTGAAAATAAGACCTAGCACATCTTTGGGAGCAAAAATTAATTTAATCACTGTCTTATTTTCGGGGAAACAGGATATATATATATAGGTCTTCAGTAATAGCAAGTATTCAGTAACTTGCTGTAGGTGTGAGTGAGTGCGTGAGTGAATAGGGCAGAAAATGAGTTCTAGCTTTTGTCTTCCTCTCTGAAAAAACAAAACAAAAAAAAGAGTGATTTTTTTCATAGAAGCTTTGCCTTTCATGATGGTTTAGAGATAAGAAATGTGTCTAAAATTTTCTTTTTTGTCCAGGACGTTCTCATAAAATTTCCATTTTCGTCCAGGATGTTCTCATAAATGTCCTGAGAATGATTATGAGTTTATGATTTATGGATTATTTAAACCCTTGTACAGAATGTTTGTATTTTTGAATGGTATTAATTTTATTTATTTATTTTAATCCTTTAAATATTTTATTTTATTGTTGACATTGTATTACAGATATCTTCCATTTCCCTCCCCCCTGGCATCCCACCACCCCCTACCCACCTACCCAGGTCTTCACCACCCTATTGCTCATGTCCATGGGCTTTGCATATAAGTATATAAGTTCTTTAGTTTATTTCTCCTCATCCCCACACCCTGCACATAGAGCCATGTCAGTTTGTTCCATTCCTCCACGCTTCAGGTCTTATTTTGTTAGTCAATTCAGTTTGTTTATTAGATTCCATAAATAAGTGAGATCATGTGATATTTGTCTTTCTCAGATTGGCTTATTTCACTTAGCATAATAGTCTCTAGGTCCATAAATGCCATCCTGAAGGGTAAAACATCCTTCTCTTTATATCTTTTTTTTTTTTTTTTTTTTTTTTTTTTACAGCTGCAGAGTATTCATTTTGTAAATGTCCCACAGCATCATTTTTATCCACTCATCCATTGATGTGCACTTGGACTGTTTCTAAATCTTAGCCATTGTAAACAGCACTGCTATAAACATAGGGGTGCATATATTCTTCCTGATTGGAGTTTGGGGAATTTTAGGATATATTCCAAGAAGTGGGTTTGCTGGGTTAAATGGTAATTTCATTTTGAATTTTTTTTTTGGAAACTCCATACTGTTTTCTATAGTGGCTGTACCAATTTGCATTCCCACCAGGACTGAACTAGTATTCTCTTTTCTCTGCATCCTCACCAGCTCTTGTTGTTTGTTGATATATTGAGCTATTCTGACAGATGGGAGGTGATATCTCATTGAGGTTTCAATGACTAGTGATTTTGAGAATATTTTCCCCATATGTCTCTAGGCCATTCGTATATGGTATTTGGAATACTGTCTAGGTGCTCTGCCCATTTTTAAATTAGGTTGTTTGTCTTCCATTTGTTGAATTGTATGAGTTCTTTATATATTTTTGTAATTAAGCCCTTATTAAATGTGTAATTGCCAAATATGTCCTCCCATACACTGGGTTCCTTTTTTATTTTGATGGTAGTTTCTTTTGCTGTGTAGAAGCTTTGTATCGTATTTTGTGCAAATTTGTGCATGAATGGGGTCCCTGATGCACAAATTTGTGCATGGGTGGAGTCCCTCAGTTTGAATGATGAATGGGGCCAATCAGGGCCCATTGGGGCTGGCTGGCTGTGGGGAGGGACTACGGGAGGTTGGCTGGCCATGGGAGATTGGCTGTGAGAGTACTCTGACCCCCAAGGGGCATCCCCTGCATTATGTGTCTTCCCCCTGGTGGTCAGTGTATCCTCATAGTGACTGGTCAACTGGTCATTCAGTTGACTGGTCATAACAGTCTCTTAGGCTTTTATATATATATATAGTCCCATTTGTTTATTTGTTCCTTTGTTTCTTTTGCCTAGGAGATGTATCAGCAAATTTTGCTATGTCTGAGATTTTACTGCATTTTTTTAAAAATAATTTTTATGGTTTTGTGGCTTACATTTAAGTCTTTTACTCATTTTGGGTTTATTCTTGTGTATGGTATAAGTTGGTGGTCTAGTTTCACCTTTTTACATGTGTCTGTCAAGTTTTCCCAAAACCATTTGTTGAAGAAACTACATTTACTCCATTGGTTGTGCTTGCCTCCTTTGTCAAATATTAATTGATCATAATGGTGTGGAGAGACCAATTTCTGGGGTCTTTGTTCTGATCCATTGGTATGTATGCCTGTTTTGTATCAGTAACAGGAGTTTTGAATATAGTGGGTTTGTATTGTAGTATAGTTTGATATTTGGTTTTGTGATCTCTCCTACTTTGTTCTTCTTTCAAAGGATTGCTGTAGCTCTTTGGGGTCCCTTATGATTCCATATAAATTTTTGGAGAATTTGTTCTAGTTCTGTGCAGAATGCCATTGGTATTTTAATAGGGTTTACATTGAATCTGTAGACTGCTTTGGGTAGTATAGACATTTTCCTTTCTCATGCTGTTATAGTTTGCACTCAGTTCTTTAAGCATCTTTATAACCATTGATTTGAACCTCATTTCTGATATCTTGCTTCCTCCATTTCTTTTAGGTTTTTTTTTTTTTTCTGGAGACGCATCCTTTCCTTTAACTTGTGGGTTGTTTCTTTGTCTCCCCATTTATCTGTCTCTTTGTATTTGTTTCTATATATTATAGAGAAATGTTATATCTTCCAGTCTTCATGGGATGGCTTTATGTAGAAAGTGTTTTAAAGGGTTTAGTGGTGCTGTCTCTTTGGTCACCTGAGCTGGATGCTCTAGGATTGCCCCTTGTGTCCATTATTTGAGATCGCCTGCTATAATTGGGACTATCCCCTCTGACTTGTTGACAGCGAGGCTCAACTCAAATCTTGTCATGCCAGCTCTTACACAGGTTTGGCATAACAGAACAAGACACAATAGGACTGAACCAAAACACCACCAAAATAAATTTATGCAAAACAACAACAGGAAAGACTAAGAAGAAAAAAGAAGAGCCGGCACCGGTTTGGCTCAGTGGATAGAGCGTCGGCCTGCGGACTGAAAAGTCCCGGGTTCGATTCCAGTCAGGGCATGTACCTTGGTTGCGAGCACATCCCCAGTAGGGGGTGTGCAAGAGGCAGCTGGTCGATGATTCTCTCTCATCGATGTTTCTAACTCTCTATCCCTCTCTCTTCCTCTCTGTGAAAAAATCAATAAAATATATATTTAAAAAAAAAAAAAAAAAAAAAAAAAGAAAGAAAAAAGAAGAGAAAGAAAACAAAGAAAAGATAAAAGATCGCCCCCAACTGCCCTCCCCTGCCAGCCTGATCACCCACAACTGCCCTCCATCTTGTGGTGGCCATCTTGAGACATGAGACCAAACACTTAGAGGGGATATAAAACAGAGGGATAAAGAAGAAAATATGGCAATAAGGGAGCAAGGAGATAGCTAAAAGAACTAGTATAGAGATGAAAAAGAAAAGGAAACAGAAAATAATGAAATAATAATGAATTTAGGGCAAAATCAGCCAGCCTAACAAATAAACAAAAAATAATAATAATGAATTTAAAATGTGGTAACAATGGATATATTAAGATACTAGAGGCCTAGTGCATGAAATTCATGCATGGGGGTGTCCCTCAGCCCAGCCTGCACCCTCTCCAATCTGGTACCCCTCGGGGGATGATTGACTGTAGGATTAGGCCTAAACAGCAGTTGAACATCCCTCGCCAATTCCGAGACTGCTGGCTCCCAACTACTTGCCTTCCTGCCAGTTTGATTGCCCCCTAACCGCTCCCTTGGAGGCCTGATTGATGCCTAACTGCTCCCCTGCTGGCCTGATCGCCCCCAACTGTCCTTCCCTGCCAGCCTGATCACCCACAACTGCCCTCCATCTTGTGGTGGCCATCTTGTGACAACATCATGGCAGCCATCTTATGATGATTTTGCATGAGGGTGTCGCATGACACCACCTAGGCTTTTATCATATAGGATAGGTAGGAACATTTAAAAAGAAAAAGAAAAGAGAGAAGAGAAAAACAAAATAAAATGAGGAAAAAAATCTAATAAAAGAGAAATATGCAAACTGATCATACCTCCAGGATACCCACCAGACAATCAGGAGTGAGTATGCAAATTAACCCAACAAAAGGTGGATTAATTTGCATACACAGGCACCATGTGGCGGGGGAGTGAGATGCTTGTGTCATCACCACGGCAATGACACAAGATTCTGCACTGCCCCAGCCACTCCAGGCCTCTGGGCAGCATGGGAAGGTGGAAAGGCAGCTCTGGGCTGGAGCAAGGGCAGAAAGACAGCAGCCAAAGGAACAAGGGTCCATTCTTGCATGAATCTTCATGCATTGGGCCTCTAGTAATAACAATAAAAAGACAAAAATTGAATAGAATCAATAGAAAGAGAAAAATATGAGATATGTAAGAAAAAAGAGGAAGAATAAACAGCAAACAAAAAACAAAAACAAAAACAAAACCCACTCCCTCACACACACTCAAAAACCTTTGGGTTCACTATTTTTGGAGCTCACTGGGTTTTGCTTTAATGTTATTAAATCTGGTCTGTTGGTGTATCTATCAGGGGCCTCCATGGCGCTTCTTTGACCCTGGGCAATCTGATTGAGGCCAGATAGTTTGTAGCCCCTAATAGTCCATAGGTGGGGCCTCCTTAGCTTAGAACCTGGATCTGCTTGAGTCTCATACCTTGAGTTTCCTAGTTCTGAGCTGCTCTCCCTTCTACCAAGCAGCTGGGCTCTGTTGGTGTATCCTGGTCTTGGCCAGGATGGTTTGTTCAGACTAGTGTTGCGAGTGGTGCTTGTAGGACAAGGGGCTGGGCACTTTCTCTCCTAATGCCTCAGCCTGGCTTTCTGGCTCACTTTGCTGCCACCTGCAGGGTAACAGATTTCCAGTCCTGTGCTGTTTCTCCTTATCTCATATTACTGCAAGTCGGGTTAGAAGTAGCTGTTTTATCAGTGGGAAAGAGGGCATTTTCCCTTGAGTTCAGGTGGGCAGGGTTGATTCTCCTTCCTGGTTCTACTGTCCAGTCCTCTTTTTTACCACTAGCAGGAGTTCCTACAAATCTGCAGCCTCTTCAGTCTTCTCAGATCGTCAGTTCTAATAGGAGTGAGTAAGTACACAGCAGGGGCGAGAATCCTGCAAATCAGTGATGGCTGCTAGGTTTCCTGTGGCAGTGTCTGCATCTGGCACTCGGGGTCTAGGGCAATGTCCTCCGCAGGCCGTGTTGTTGGGGTGGTCATGTGTGGGTTCCTGCAGCAGCAGCAAATCCGGGTGGTGGCTAGCTGAGTGTCTAGCCACTGCCGCTCCCCACAGCCTCTGCCGGAGGTGGACCATATCCTTTGTATTTTTTGATCCTCAGTATGAGTTGTGCAGGAGGCAGCTGATCAATGATTCTCTTAGGTAATAAGTTTTTCTTAAGGTAATAAGTCCTATAAACAAGCGACCCATTTCCTAAAGCACTAACATTTAATGATAAACCAAATTGAAGAGTCTTAATTTAGTTTAGATCTTTGTTGTTATCTTATATCTCTGGATAGGTCCAGAAAAATATACAACTATTTACTGTATTCTTCTCTCTTTTGACACTTTATGTGCCTCACAGTGAATGAGAAACTTCC
Organism: Pipistrellus hanaki; assembly: GCF_964339955.1. Taxonomy (NCBI): domain Eukaryota; kingdom Metazoa; phylum Chordata; class Mammalia; order Chiroptera; family Vespertilionidae; genus Pipistrellus; species Pipistrellus hanaki. The sequence goes on along the minus strand of NC_140505.1, from coordinate 87,788,080 downwards.
TATAGAGTAGAAGTGTCCAAACTTATTTTAAGAATTAAAGCATATGGTCATTTTGGAATAAAACATAAGTAGCCTCCTTAAAAAGACTCTTCAATTTGTTTTTATAGAAAAACTATGTTTTCAGCTTGGAGCTAATCATTGATCAATTTTAATCATTCATAAAATTATCAGTAGTTTACAGGCTGACATTTTTAAGAGTTATGGTACTTCTCATTTATAGGTTAATATTCCTAATAATACTTCTTAATTACATTTCATTTTATGAATACTTTTTTTTTGAGCTAGATGAACTCAATGGTAAAATATATATATTTTTAATATATTTTATTGATTTTTTACAGAGAGGAAGGGAAAGAGATAGAGAGCTAGAAATGTCGATGAGAGAGAAACATCGACCAGCTGCCTCTTGCACACCCCCTACTAGGGATGTGCCCGCAACCAAGGTACATGCCCTTGACCGGAATCGAACCCGGGACCTTTCAGTCCACCGACCGACGCTCTACCACTGAGCCAAACCGGTTTCGGCTCAATGGTAAAATATTTAACACAGTTTTAGGATTCATATGGTTGGCTCCAGAATTCTGGAGATATTTGACCCTTCAAAGTTGAGCCACATTTAAGGAACAGACAGATACTTGACAAGTCAGATATATTCAGACACTTTATCTTAACAAGGCAGGTACACAAAACTAAAATGTGTTTCAAACTAATTAATATTGATTGGATCCTGTCAGAAATTATGATTCTCCATTTCATGAAATGTCTGTACTGTTAATAAAATTCTGTGATTCTCATGAGTTCAGAGCAGTTTAGCAATAGGAAAGGAATGCAGAATGTGGTTCTCTTTGCTCAGTCTACAAATCAGGTTTGACTCTGATTTTACTTTTTCCTATTTTGTTTCAATTGTTTGATTGACTAACTTATTATTTAACTAAGAAAATTCTATCTTCTGGGCCACAGGAATCTAACAAATTTTTGTGTTATGTCCCTGATTCCAAAACATCCTGTACTTGACAATGCAACTCAGTAAATTTTATTAGGCAGTTTGCATGACTGATTCCTTTAGATATTTGACAATACACACAATAACAACAAAACATATAAGAAGTTTTAGTAAAAACATTATTCCATAAATTGATGGTGGTATAAATGAGAACTGGGAAAATTCTAGATCTTTACCATTTCTAGCATCATGTCATGTGGTGAACTGACTTAGAAAGTTCATAAAAGGAACCCTTCTGACAAACAGCATAGTGGGAGCAGGGCATACCATCCTTCACCGTTGACCAGAATAAACTAAGGACTTGACTACATTTTTTTGCAGGTGCCTTATTAGTAATGGCAAATGAACTTAGTGTTTTTAAATTTTTAGTTAAACCCTCAATTTTCTTACTGAAAATGCTTGTCTTAATTAATTAACTAAAAACAAAAAAAAACACCCATTATTTGTTATGTATCAAATAGGCCACACCAGGTTAGTCTGGCTGCATTGAGACATGCAGAGCACAATAGGTAACTGTATTCAAGAAGATCATAACCTAAAAGTGATATTGGCTTTTGTTTCTTGAAATTCTTGTAGCTCAAAAGCAAGTACAAAATTTAGCAATTTTTCCAGCTCCATAAGGACTTATAAGAACCCTTTGATCCTCTTATTAGATGATAGATTTCAGAGGTTCTTTAGTCAGCCAAGTATGTAACTTAGCTAATAAGGCTTTGAATGATCTTTATTTTCTCCAAGGTACCAGGGAACAAACTTGGAGATGAAGGCAAGACTGGGGATAGCACTGCTGCAATTTAAGCTGCCTCCAGCTCTAGAAAGTACGAGAGACAGTCATAGAAACAGACACTAAAATATCAGTAACTAATTTTGTATGTGGAGGATAGTATGAGGAACCACCATATTTAAACAGTATACTCTGTGAGGCATCAGAAAACACCTATACTAATAAAAGGGTAATATTAATCTTTCCGATGTCCTTCCAGACAAAGCCACGGTGGTGGGGACTGAGGCAGAGGTAGTTAGAGGGGATAAGGCAGGCAGGGGAGAGTGGTTAAGGGTGATCAGGAAGGCAGGCAGAGGCAGTTAGGGGCAAATAGGCAGGTAGGAATTAGGGTTTTGGGGTGATCAGGAAGACAGGCAGGTGAGTGGTAAGAGCCAGTGGTCAAGGATTGTGGGAGGGATGTCCAAATGCTGGATTGCGAGAGGGTACCGGCCGGGCTGAGGGACTTCCCTCCCCTGCACGATTTTGTGCACCAGGCCTCTAGTGAATTATAAAATTTTAAAACCAAAGAGACTTCATTTGAGAAGGTATTCATCAGATCTCAAACCTATAATTTGTTTTTGTAATATGGAAGAAGTGGTATTCGTTGGGATGTTTCTTTTAAAGAATATTCACTCATTTAAAAAAAATATTTTTGGTAATCCTGGAAACTAGAAAGCCAATTGATTTGTAGAAAATGTGAATGAGCATCTAAGACTGAAGTTCTATACAGTGTTACAGTTAAGGTTTCACTGGGAGGAAAAGTGTTTGGGTTGTTAATTGATTCTTTACTAATGACAAAAACCTAGGAATTCCAATTCTGTCTGAGGTAAAGGTTGAAATTTGAAAGTCATCAGGGCATATAAATAGATATATCAAAATTAAACCTATTTTTGTATCAGTAAGATCAATTACTTAAAATTATAGATGCAAACAGCTGCCAGGCTGGGAGCGGCCAGGCCCGGAGCAGCCGGGACTGGTGCGGCCAGGCCCGGAGCAGCGACTGCCAGGCTGGGAGCGGCCAGGCCCGGAGCAGCCGGGTCTGGTGCGGCCAGGCCAGGAGCAGCGGCTGCCAGGCTGGGAGCGGCCAGGCCCGGAGCAGCAGCTGCCAGGCTGGGAGCGGCCAGGCCCGGAGCAGCCGAGTCTGGTGCAGCCAGGCCCGGAGCAGCGGCTGCCAGGCTGGGAGCGGCCAGGCCCGGAGCAGCCGGGTCTGGTGCGGCCAGGCCCGGAGCAGCGGCTGCCAGGCAGGGAGCGGCCAGGCCCGGAGCAGCCGGGTCTGGTGCGGCAAGGCCAGGAGCAGCGGCTGCCAGGCTGGGAGCGGCCAGATCCGGAGCAGCAGCTGCCAGGCTGGGAGCGGCCAGGCCCGGAGCAGCCGGGTCTGGTGCGGCCAGGCCCGGAGCAGCGACTGCCAGGCTGGGAGCGGCCAGGCCCGGAGCAGCCGGGTCTGGTGCGGCCAGGCCCGGAGCAGCGGCTGCCAGGCTGGGAGCGGCCAGGCCCGGAGCAGCCGGGTCTGGTGCGGCCAGGCCCGGAGCAGCGGCTGCCAGGCTGGGAGCGGCCAGGCCCGGAGCAGCCGGGTCTGGTGTGGCCAGGCCAGGAGCAGCGGCTGCCAGGCTGAGAGCGGCCAGATCCGGAGCAGCAGCTGCCAGGCTGGGAGCGGCCAGGCCCGGAGCAGCCGGGTCTGGTGCGGCCAGGCCCGGAGCAGCGGCTGCCAGGCTGGGAGCGGCCAGGCCCGGAGCAGCCGGGTCTGGTGCGGCCAGGCCCGGAGCAGCGGCTGCCAGGCTGGGAGCGGCCAGGCCCGGAGCAGCCGGGTCTGGTGCGGCCAGGCCCGGAGCAGCGGCTGCCAGGCTGGGAGCGGCCAGGCCCGGAGCAGCGGCTGCCAGGCTGGGAGCGGCCAGGCCCGGAGCAGCCGGGTCTGGTGCGGCCAGGCCCGGAGCAGCGGCTGCCAGGCTGGGAGCGGCCAGGCCCGGAGCAGCCGGGTCTGGTGCGGCCAGGCCAGGAGCAGCGGCTGCCAGGCTGGGAGCGGTCAGGCCCGGAGCAGCCGGGTCTGGTGCGGCCAGGCCCGGAGCAGCGGCTGCCAGGCTGGGAGCGGCCAGATCCGGAGCAGCAGCTGCCAGGCTGGGAGCGGCCAGGCCCGGAGCAGCCGGGTCTGGTGCGGCCAGGCCAGGAGCAATGGCTGCCAGGCTGGGAGCAGCCAGGCCCGGAGCAGCGGCTGTCAGGCTGGGAGCGGCCAGGCCCGGAGCGGCCGGGACCGGAGCAACCGGTCCCAGAGCAGCCGGGTCGGGTGCGGCCAGGCCTGTAGCAGCAACAGCCAAGTCCAGAGCAACTAGGTCGGGAGCGGCAGTGACCAGACCCGGAGCAGCTGGTTGTGGAACGAACCAGAGCAACAGAGGCCAGGCCCGGAGCAGCCAGGCCCGAAACAGCTCGCTCCTCGCCTGTACCTGCCCACAGCTGCCTCTCAGACATGGCTGGAAACTTTTGCGGGAACTTGAGGGTCTGCTGAATCAAGTGATGAAGGCTTAGATCTGGATGTGTTGAGTTAGTATAGCGCTGGGGTGCTGATCTGTGAGTGCCTTGGGTGGGGCCTGGATGAGGCTGGTTGACCTATTTGGAAATGTCTTTTGTGTGAAGTGTATCATTGGGCATGTGGAGGTATTATTGATATGAGAAAATGCTAAGTAACAGATTTACTATCTGAAAAGGGATTTACTATCGGGGAAAGGGAGGGAGGAAGAGACTGAACATAAACTGTGCACCTATGGATGAGGACAATGGGGGATGGGGAGGGGGCAGAGGGTGGGGTGGGAACCTGGTGGAGGGGGGAAGAAAAGAGGAACCTTTGTAATAATATGAACAATAAAGATTGATTTAAAAAAAAAAATTATAGATGCAAGATTATTTCTAAAACAAAACAATCTGTTTTTTTTTAATTCTCTAATTCTAGGTTATTTTAACTTAGGATCATTTACTATTTTGTCAATCTGAAAAGGGTTTTTTAAATTTCAAAAATTGGATTAAATTACACAATGTTTCTTTCAATGGTCTTTTTTTAAATTTTACCCATTTTTCCTTTTATGGTGTGCTTTTTTTTTTTAATTGGCTTCTACAGAGAGGAAGAGAGAAGGATAGAGAGCCAGAAACATCAATGAAAGAGAGACATTGATCAGCCACATCCTGTACACTCCCCACTGGGTATGTGCCCGCAACCAAGGTACATGCCCTTGAACTGAAATCGAACCTGGGACCCTTGAGTTCGCAGGCGACGCTCCATCCACTGAGCCAAACCGGTCAGGGCTAGTTCAGTGATCTTATCTGTTGAATTCATTTTTCCCTTTTACCATTCTTTCCTCTTCATCTTTTCAATATCTTCATTATACCACACAGGTTTTTATCACTTAAAAATATGCTTGAGCCCAGCTGACATGGGTTCAGTGTTTATAGGTTGGACGTCAACCTATAAACTAGGAGGTCACGGTTCAATTTCCATTCAGGGCACAAACCTGGGCTGTGGGCTTGATTCTCAGTATGGGTTATACAGGGGTAGCCAATCAATGATTCTCTCTCATCATTGATGTTTCTATCTCTCTCTCCCCCTCTCCCTTCCTCTCTGAAATCAATAAAAAAATATATTTTTAAAAAGACTGTTTCTGAAAGGGCTTTGTGGAATTGGGAGTATAGACCCCTGCATCTGTCATGAGGGGAAGGTGCTATTCAAATTTCAGGCAAAGTGGTCTGCGTGTGTGTTTCCCTGTCCTAGAGTTAGTCTTCGGAGAATGTCCCAGAATATTTCCCTGCCCTCAGCTGGGCGGAAATCCTCTGGATACTAAGAGTTTCTATAAGCTCTCCTATGAGCACCAGTTAGGTTCCCAGGATAGTAGAGTGGATGGCCCCACCCCCAATCAAGTCACTAATACTCCCTGATTCAATTTAAACTTGTAGGCTTGGTCTGTGCTACTGTCTCTGCAATGCTTGAGATGCAGGGAGTTGCAGGCAGGGCTCTTGAGAGTGGGGTGGGCTGTATCACTTAGGGAGGGTTTTTTTTCCTTTTCCTGAGCCATGGCTTCTGGGAGGGGCCAGCCCTTCTCAGGAAAAATGGCTGTTTTGATTTGTGGGGGTAAGACCAAATGCAGTCTCCTGGCTGCCTTTTTTCCATGTCTCCCCCCAATGCTTTCCACCCCAGCCTCTCCTTAGGCACCTTGAGTCCTCACCACCCTCCTTCCACTGAATCTGCAGGTGAGTAGCTGCAAATGAAAATCCTGTATTATAGGTTTATAAAAATAATAAACTGAGGCTTTTTCTCCTGCTGGCTCTGGCCTACTGGCTCTGGTGTCCTTGGCAGCCCTGCAGGCTTTCACAGCTGGATGATATGTTCTTTTTTTCTTTTTAAAATAAATCTTTATTGTTCATATTATTACAAATGTTCCTCATTTCCCCCCCCTCCATGGCTCCCCTCCACCAGGTTCCCACCTCACCCTTTGCCCTTTCCCCACCCCCCATTCTCCTCATCCATAGGTGCACAGTTTATGTTCAGTCTCTTCCTGCACCCCCCCACTCCCCTTTTCCCTGAGAATTGTCAGTTCACTCTCCTTCCATACCTCTGTTCTATTATATTCACCAGTTAATATTGTTCATCAGATTTTTTAATTCCCTTGGTTTTTAGATTCAGTTGTTGATAGTTCCTTATTTGTTGTTCATAATTTTTATCTTCATCTTATTTCTCTTCCTAAAGAACCCCCTTCAGCAATTCATATAATTCTGGTTTGGTGGTGATGAACTCCTTTAGCTTTTTTATTTTTTATTTGTGAAGCTCTTTATCTGGCCTTCAATTCTGAGTGATAGCTTTGCTGGGTAGAGTATTTTTGGCTGTACGTTCTTGCTATTTATCACCTTGAATATTTTTTGCCATTCCCATCTGGCCTGGATGGTTTCTGTTGAGAAATCAGCTGACAATCATATGGGTTTTCCTTTATAGGTAAGTACCTGCTTTTCTCTTGCTGCTTTCAATATTCTCTATTTGTCTTTTGCTCTTGGAATTTTAATTATGATTTGTCTTGGTGTGGTCCTCTTTGGATTCCTTTTGTTTGGGGTTCTGTGCGCTTCCTGGACTTGTAAGTCTAATTCTTTCCCCAGGGTGGGGGGGAAGTTTTCTGTCACTATTTCTTTCAGTGTGTTTTTGATATCTTGCTCTCTCTCTTCTTCTGGGGTTCCCATAATTCTGATATTGGTTTGCTTGAAGTTGTCCCAGAGGTTTCTTACATTATCTTCAACTTTCTTGATTCTCTTGTCTTCTTGCTCCTGCAGAGGACTGTCTTCTGGCTCTTTATGTTCCAAATCTTTGTCTTGATTCTTGCAATCTTCCATTCTGTTTTTAGAACTCTGTATAATATTTTTTTATTTCAGACAATGTATTCTTTATTTCTAGTTGATCCCTTATTATTTCTAGTTGATCCCTTTTCATGTCCTCATAGGTCTCATTTATTTTATTGGCCTTTTCTAGGAAATTCTTGAAAAACCTTATAACTGTGGTTTTGAACTCTATATCCAGTCACTTTTTGTCCTCCATTTCTTTTGTTTGTGATCTGTTTCCTTGTCTCGGCATTTTCACAGCTTCCCTGAGTTGGTAGGGTGGCTTTGTGTGCTAAGGTGTCCTCTATGGTTCAGTGGGTCAGCCTCCCAGTTACCTGAGGTGGACACTCTTGGTGCACCTCTTTGTGGACTGTGTGTACAGCTTTATTGTAGTTAAGTCTTGATTGTTGTTGGTATCGCTGGGAGGAACTGACCTCCAAGCCAATTGGTTGTGAGGATCAGCTGTATCTATTCTGCGAGACAGTCTTATTCGACTAGACTTGAAAAATTGCAAAAGCCTCTGTGTTCAGCTTGGATGGGGAGGAGTTTCAGAGTGGAGCCTATCACCTTGGCTTCCTATCAGCCCCGCCCTATGAGGTTCTTGAGTCTCAGAGTTTCTCAGTGTCCTTTGGTACTCACTACTTTGGTACTTGCTGCAAGCACCTCTGAGAGAAAGGTGCACTTGAGTTTTGCCCACTACCAGACAGGCTAGTCTCTCCCCCAATGAGCCCGGAACTGAGGTTCAGTGCAGTTGAAAGTGGGGTTCAGTGCACTCTGGAGCTTTTGTATCCTTCCCGTTAGTGCAATCCAGTGACACAGTCAACAGTCAGTACTCTGTGCGCATTCACGTGTGCGCCTCTGGGGCTCTGCCTTTCCCTGCTCCCCTGAGTTTCGCCTTACAGCCCAGACTCCCTCTGTATGAGTCTGGGTCCCCAGGGTCTCACCGAGATCTGGGGTTCAGTGTAGTTGGAAGTGAGGTTCAGCACAGTCCTAAGCTTTTATCTCCTTCCCGCTAGGGAATGCCAGCCAGGCACTCAGCTGACCCCTCCTCTCCAGCTCAGCACCGTGTCTCTGTACCTTAGGCTTTTACAGCTCCTCTGATTTTCCTTCTGGTTTTCTCTTTCCTTCTATTTGTAGAATTTCCAGTCAGTCAACTTTCCTGTAGTTCTGGATAATGTCCATTTTGTATTTTAGTTGTATTTTTTTGAAATTGTTGTGTGAGGCTGGAGTTACCATATTTTCCAGTGTATAAGACGACTTTTGAAACGAAAAAAAAGTCAACCAAAAATTGGGGGCAAAAGACCAAAATTGCACAAAAATTACCTGCAGATCTTGACGGCAAAGTAAGTCTTTTCTTTGAAGTGGGGGGTAGTCTTATACAGCGAATATAGGCCTAAACCTATGTTTTAACTGTAAAATTAGGGGGTCATTTTATACGCCGGAAAATACGAGTAGGCATTTACCTATCCCACCATCTTGGTTTCTCTCCTTCCATTGATTTTTAAAGCGAGTGAAAGGGAGGGGGAGATACACAGAGGAAAACATCGGTGTGGGAGAGATGTTGATTGCCTCCTGCACACCCTGACCAGGGCTGGGGATTGAGCCTGCAACTTAGTTACATGCCCTTGACCAGCATCAAACCTAGGACCCTTCAGTCTGCAGGCCAGCACTCTATATACTGAGCCAAACTGGCAAGAGCTAATGTACCTTTCCCACTGCCACAATCTAGTAGTCAAATTCTAGCTTCTCTCCCTCATATGCCTATTTTGATGGTAGTATTTCTGCCCAACCTTCTCATTTCCTCAGAAACCACATGTTTGTTTGTTTTTTTCCCATTCTTCTCTTACAGTCGAAATTCAGAATTTATAGGATAGAATGAAGTCTTAAAAGACCTCAACTGGGTAAACTTTTAGCAACATCCTATTTATTTGAAGTAACTAACTTAGTAAATGTTATTAATTATTTTTTTAAAGAAAGTTCTTGAGTGTATCTACTTTGGTCTAACATCAACCCTTGCTTGGATAATGGCACTGTGGTCTCTAATATCTACTCTGTGCCACTCTCTGTCAATCCATCTCATAATAAACAGTGGTATTTCTAATGTGTAAATATAATCATGTTACTCCTGAGCTTAAAAGTTTCCTATTGTCCATTTTAATTAAATACCAAATCTCCACTTTTGCCTACAAGGCCTATGGTAATTAGATTCCAGCCCTACCTATGTCTCTGGTCTCATCTCTGTGTCTCTCTGTGAGATGCTCTGTATTAGAGCCATCTTGACTTTTTTACTTTCCTCCCAAATTCACCTGTTCTGTGCATCTCAGGGCTGTGCACCTGCTGTTCCCTTTGCCCAGAATGTACTTTATTGGTCATGTTTCCTATCCTCTTCCAGCCCCAACCTTTCAGGTGGCTAATGCCTAGCCAGCCACTGAGGCATTTCTGCCAGGAAGCCTCCTGAGGCTGCAGAGCAGGTTTGTGTCCAAATATGAGTTCCAATTATCTGTGGCTTCCCTTCATAGCATTGGACACATATTTGGTCACTCACATAATTATCTGCAGTATTTGTTGAATGTCTATCTTCTTCAAGAAACCATTAACTCCATGGGAGAAGGGAACTTGTCTGTTTATGTTTGTTCAAAATATCAAAATATCTCCTAGAGTCTAACACTGAGTCTGGCACAGAATAGGTTCTCAATACTGTATATATGATCCAGATGTATAAATTACTTATAATGTAACTAGCAATATAGAATGATGTATATTTACTTTTAAGTGCATGTGGAAGATAATCTAACAATATTATGCAGTTGGGGTTTTTCTGGTCTTGTTTGAAAGAATTCTATATAATAAAAGGCTAATATGCTACGTGTCTAGTCATCCAGTTGACCGTTCAACCAATCAAAGTGTAATATGCTAATGATAGGCTAAGGCAAATAAACTGCTCACTCTGATGTGCACTGACCACTAGGGGGTTTACACTCCCACTGGTAGGTTAGCTTGCTGCTGGGGTCCAGCCAGTCAGGACTGGGCAATAGGTCTGGACATGCCCTGGAACCTTCCCATAGCCCTTCCCTAGCTGGCCAACCTCCTGCATCCCTCCCTGGCCTAATTGTGCACCAGTGGGGTCTCTTGGCCTGGCCTGCGTCCTCTCACAATTTGGGCTGAGACTATCTTTGTTACACCCCCATAAATGATGTTTTATATATTTAAGCACAGTTTGTTTTTCTGAGGCAATTTTAGCTCTTCTCTTTAAAGTTGGGTTCACAATAATATTTTAATTTGAAAATTATTTATCTTAGCTAATATCAGAGCTCAGTATCTGTCAAATTATCAGAAATTTAAATTTATTGGCCACCAAAGTGTAGATAATAATAATGCCACAATTTTTTTTTGTGGCTTAGCTTTTTATTTTTTAAAAAATTCTTTATTGTTTAAAGCATTACATATAGTATTACATGTCTCCATTTCCCCTATTGACCTCTCCCTGGCCACCTCCAGCCCCTGGCACATGCCCTCAGCCCCCTAATATATGTGCCCATTGATTATGCTTTTATGCATGCATATAAATCCTTTGGTTGATCTCTTATCCCCACCCCACCCCCTGCCTTCCCTCTGAAGTTTGATGGTCTGTTTGATGCTTCTTTATCTCTGATCTATTATTGCTTATCAGATTATGCTATTCATTATAGTCCAAAAATGAGTAAGATCATGTGATAGTTATTTTTCTCTGACTGGTTTATTTCACTTAGCATAATGCTTTCCAGGTCCATCCATATCTTTGCAAATGGTAAGAATCCTTTCCTTTTTAGAGCAGCATAGTATTCCATTGTGTAGATGTACCACAGTTTTTTAATCCACTCATCTGCTGATGGGCACTTAGGCTGTTTCCAAATCTTAGCTATTGTAAATTGTGCTGCTATGAACATAGGGGTGCATATGTCCTTTCTGATTGGTGTTTCTAGTTTCTTAGTATATATTCCTAGGAGTTGGATTACTGGGTTAAATGGGAGTTCCATTTTTTTAATTTTTTGAGGAAACTTCATACTATTCTCCACAGTGGCTGCACCAGTCTGCATTCCCACCAGCAGTGCATGAAGGTTTCTTTTTCTCCAGATCCTCTCCAGCACTTGGCATTTGTTGATTTGTTGATGATAGCCATTCTGACAGGTGTGAGATGATAATTCATTGTCATTTTTATTTGCATATCTTGGATGTTTAGTGACTTTGAATGTGTTTTCATATGTGTCTTGGCCTTCTGTATGTCCACTTTCAAAAAGTGTCTATTTAAATCCTTTGCCCATTTAAAATATATATACATATATATAATTGAGCTTTACAGAGAAGAAGGGAGAGGGATAGAGAGTTAGAAACATTGATGAGAAAGAAATATCGATCAACTGCATCCTGCACACTCCCCACTGGGGATGCCCGCAACCCAGGAACATGCATTTGACTGGAATTGAACCTGGGACCCTTCATTCCGCAGGCCAACACTCTATCTATTGAGCCAAACCGATTAGGGCATTTGCCCAATTTTTTGATTGGATGGTTTATCTTCTTTTTGTTAAGATATGTGAGTTCTTTATAAATTGTGAAAATTAGGCCTTATCAGCTATAACATTGGCAAATATGTTCTCTCAGCAGAATAATGCCACATTTTGTCTTAGTTTGGAAACTTTCAATCATATAAAAGTGAAAAGAATAATATAATGAACTTCCCTGTTCTCATAATGTAGCTTTAATAGTTACAGATATATGGCCAATCTTGTTTGAGCTCTTCCCTTTCCCACACCTCCTTTCCCACCCTTCCACTCCTGATGACTAGTGAATTATTTTAAAGCAAATTTAAGATATCATTTCCTTTTACTCATAAATAGTTTAATAAGTACCTAAGATAATAAGTCTTTAAAAATATTCACAATACCAATATCACACCTAAAAATTAATAACAATTTCTTAATATTGTCAAATATACAAACAATATTGAAGTTTCTCTTATTTATTTTATGATTTATTTTTTAAACTGTGAGTTTATATAGATTAGGATTCCCTTTTTCCTGCCCTCTGTTATTTTTTTATCTTGCTCTTTATTTATATGTTTTTAAAACAGTCATTTTAAAAAAAATAGCATTTCCCACAATTGGGATTTTGCTCACTTCATCCTATTCTTTTTAAAATATTCCTTTTTACTTATATTTCTTGTAAACTGGTGATTAGACCAAGAATCTGGTTAATATTTAGTCTCATTTTTTTAAGAGCAAGAATAAAAGTGGCCAAAACTGGTTTGGCTCAGTGGATAGAGCGTCAGCCTGTGGACTGAAAGGTCCCGGGTTCGATTCCAGTCAAGGGCATGTACCTTGGTTGCGGGCACATCTCCAGTAGGGGGTGTGCAAGAGGCAGCTGATCGATGACTCTCTCTCATCAATGTTTCTAACTCTCTATCCCTCTCTCTTCCTCTCTGTAAAAATTCGATAAAATATATTTTAAAAAAAATAATAAAAGTGGCCCATCTTACATTCTATACTTACCTGAGCAATATTCTCAAAACTGTCAAGATCATAAAAAAAAAAAAAAAAAAAAAAATCACAAAAATGTTCCAATCTGGAAGAAACTAAGAAGACATGATAACTAAATATATGAGATCCTAGGCTAGAAAGAAAGGATTATAAGTAAAAACTAAGGAAATTTGAATAAAATATCAACTTAAATTAATAATAATGTATCCATATTGGCTTATTAATTGTGAGAGATATGAACACTAACATAAAATGTTAGCAATACAGGAAATTGGGTTTGGGATCTGTGGGAACTCTATTATTTTCATATTTTTTAAGACTCTTAAATGTGTGACTTTGAGCTAATTCTCCAGGGGGCCATATTAAATAAAAATAAAAATGCCCCTTTGGGTGACATACCCTGAAAAAAAATTATTTTAAAAGTAAAGGTTTATTTCTTTAAAGTCATCCACTTTTCCTTCCCCAGTTGTAAAGAACCAAGCATTAGTGGTTGCCATGGATGTGAATTATAAAAAGACTATTCTTATTAACAGAATGAATTCCTGCTCAGAAAAGCCATGGGTCTGACTAAAGACTCAGAATTTGAATTTCCTTGACCGTTAAACTAGAGACCCTTAAGCATCTCTCATAAATAAAGCATCAGATGGAGTAAATATCAGATTTAGCAAAGTATCTCTTTCCCTTGGATTTCTCAAGTAACCTGCAATTGTGTATCTCAAGTGTGCTGCTGGCTAGGGTGTATAGTACAATTGCAGGTTACTTGAGAAATCCAAGGGAAAGAGATACTTTGCTAAATCTGATATTTACTCCATCTGATGCTTTATTTATGAGAGATGCTTAAGGGTCTCTAGTTTAACGGTCAAGGAAATTCAAATTCTGAGTCTTTAGTCAGACCCATGGCTTTTCTGAGCAGGAATTCATTCTGTTAATAAGAATAGTCTTTTTATAATTCACATCCATGGCAACCACTAATGCTTGGTTCTTTACAACTGGGGAAGGGAAAAGTGGATAAATTTCCTTATAAGTTTATAAGTTGTTCAAGTGATCTACCTTTCCTTATAAATTGTTCAAATGGTCTTACCTTTCCCTGATTGCTACTTTTACTAAATTTCAATATTAATACCGCCATTTTAAATTTTAAAGCAATAAAGAAAAATCATTCTAGTTCAATTCCTAAGAGGCTAAATTATTGAATCCCAATTTTTTTGATGATTTTGCTTCACTTTGATATTTTTCCCCCTCAGATTTGGCAGGAAGAAAAATACACATTTGCTATTTGTTTTTATAATCCCTGAAAATTTTAAAGGTATGTTACTATTAGGTATATTATTTGTTTTTTCTCCAAATAGAAATCATAGATCAGTATTTAATACAAATATTCTTAGGTTGTCTTTCAGAGCATGGAGCTGATATTACTTTAATTGAACCACTGACTATGGAGAAACTTAGCATTGTGGTAAAATACTGGAAAACATATTTCTCAAATACTGGTGAGTGAAAAGCAAGTTTGTAAAGGTTTGAAAATTTCTAATTAAAATACCTCAAAATTATATTCATATTTTTTTAAGTTGGTTTAGCACTTGTGTCTTTTATTTGCTAAGAATTGACTTATGCTGAGTACTGTAAAGAACATGTAATCCTTGCCAATCATAGTCTGAAGGAAACAAGTGTAAATAAATCGATAGAAACGTGTTGTCTACCGATGGAGAAAAGACTTGCCTCTTCCTGGGATTAAAACGTGTTATACAGGACCAATATAGCATTATGGTAGGCACAGGCATTATTTATTGATAGTGGGATTGTTATTTTGGTTTTGGTAATCTAGCTACTACATCATTTTTTAGTCATTAAAATTAAATTAATCATGCTGTGTTCTTATATGATTGCCTAAAAGCCAGGGCCATTACCTTGAATCATATCATACTTTGTGCTTTGCTTCTGTAAGTTAATAGAGTAGTGATTATTTCTGTTTTAGAAATACATAATATCAGTGCTTCAATTTGATCTAACATTTCTAAACCCTTCACTTCTATTGTATTATATAGTATATCACCAACATCTAAACACTTTAGAAATTAAATTAGCTTTAATTTGGCTTGTAAAAGGATATACTCCAATTTCTGAAATAAATTCTACTGGAATTATTGCTGGTCAATGATTATTTATGGTTTTTCTAGGCCTGGGATACTAGCTGGGAAATCTTTTAAAATTAAGGTAATATTTTTCTTAAAATTAGTCTGAGAGTCTCAGATTACCCTGTATGAGTTCATACTTCAGATGATGTAAGATTCAGTACACCCTTCTTTTTCAATGTTCTTTATTAATATTCAGGGAAGATTAGTGAGTCGGTTTTGTAACATTCCAGTGGCTCCTCTGCAGTTTCAGAGTTCTTCCTGGAATGGCTTATAGAGGTGACCGAAGATCTTTCTGCAGCCTTTTCTTTATATGAGTCTCAGTAGAAATAGAGCACTGCTCATCACCACCCGTCCAGCATCCTTTCTGTTAGTTTTTAACTACCTCTGCTTCCAGTTTCCTCATCTTAAAGCAAAGCAAAACAAAACATACACAATAAAAATATCAGATGCCATATTTTGACAATGTAGCTGCTTACTGAAGACTCATACATATTTTCTATCCTTGTCAGTTATCTATAAATAAGAACTTAATAAGTAAACTCAGTTGAATGTGTTTCAAACAAATGTATTTCTAAATTTTAGAATCTAGTTGTAAGAGGATGCTCTGTGGTAAATTGTATGTAGTGATTTAATTTTGCTTTCTAACCTGGGTGGATTCATGATTCATCATTTAAATTAATAAATTGCTTTCTGTTTTTAAAAATACTGCTTTGTAAAATCTATTGAGTAAAAAGTGACAACTGCTGTTGATTAGGATGTGTATTGTGATTTTAGAATTAAAGTGGTCTCCCTTTTAAAACTTCCAGTTAAGAATGAAAGTTCTGTGAAGCCTGAACAATCTGGATTTCCCCTGCAGAAGTCCTATAGTGAACAGCTGGGATGTTTTTCTACTGATCTATTTGCTTGGTTAGTTTTTTTTTTTTTTTTACTTTTTCAAAGTAGCAGTTTTTGCTATATACATTTTATTTAAAATTTATCAAGAACTTATTGTGCTAGGGGTGATGCAAAAGATAGAAGAGGCTAGTTTGTGGAATAGGAATGCAAGCTTTTCTATATTTCAGGTACACATTACAGAATATTCAGCTAAATATAAGGAACTACTTCATAACAATCATAGTTGACTATAAGTGAATTATAAGGTAGTAAGTTCCCCTGATTGGATGTGTTCAAGTAGAGTCTGGATGATCACTAATCAAAACTAAATAATAGCAGTGGTTTTCAAACTTTTTTAAAACAATAGAATCTTATCTTCAAATAAAAATTTACATAAACCTCAATAATTAAACAAAGAGCAGCCTCAGCTGTTATCCAGCTACTAATCTTTTCCCTGATGTCTTTTTTTAAAAAATTATTTAACCTATATGCCCAATTATTAAAAATAATACTTAAGCCCTAACCGGTTTGGCTCAGTGGATAGAGCGTCGGCCTATGGACTGAAGGGTCCCAGGTTCAATTCCAGTCAAGGACATGTACCTGGGTTGCGGGCACATACCCAGTGGGGTGTGTGCAGGAGGCAGCTAATCAATGTTTCTCTTTCATTGATATTTCTAACTCTCTCTCCCTTTCCCTTCCTCTCTGTAAAAAATCAATAAAAATATATATTTTAAAAATAATTATAATACTTAGGAAGTTTTCTCTCTCTGCTTCTGTTCCTCCACCTGAGAGATATCAGAAACTGGTATTCAAATCTGTAGTTTATAGGCAACTTAACTGGTGGTCAGACCCTTCTAATGCTAGCATTATATTATGCTTATAAAAATTCAGTTTTTGTGAATTTTTTCCCTTCAATTCAAGTTGGTTCTCGAGGAGGTTCATTCAAACTAGGAAAAGCTGAGAAATGAATTTTGATGTAGCTTTAAAGCATAGGGCTACAATGGACAGACATACTTGCTGAGGACATGGGTGATGATGATGGGAGTTTTGAGTCGTTCACTTCCAGAATTTGTAGAACATGACCGTCCACTATTTGTAGAAATATGGCTATTTACTATTTTGAAGAGACTTGGCAATCAATAAATGTGGTGAAGCCAAAGATGCCATCACTTAAGTAATGCAGAGATATGAACAGCTTTTTTGATCTTATTTAACATTTTTACCTCAAAGAGATTTACTGTATTAAGCCTTATCTGGGATATAAGGTTGGGAAAGGTTTTAGAAGGCTTTGTGATTTTCTTATATTATTTGCAACTACTTTTTGAGCCTCACTCATCTTGAATATTTGTTCTTCCTCATAATCTTACTACTAAAAATACAAGTAAAATTTCAAATCAAGATATGTCTCTTGGGATAAAGGAGCTAATATTGGTTTGTAAGTTTCTTAGGAAAATTTCATAAAAATCAATCACATTAGTTAATTAAAATGCTTGAAGACGTTCTAAAAAATGTTAGAACTAGAATATGTTTATTAGCTGACAAATTTTTATTTTTATTTATTTTTTTCCTCATCTGAGGACATGCTTAGAGAAAGAAAAGAGGGGAAGGGAGGGAGGGAGGGAGGGAGGGAGGGAGGGAGAGAGAGAGAGAGAGAGAGAGAGAGAGAGAGAGAGAGAGAGAGAGAGAGAAGAGAAACATTGATCTGTACATGCCTTGACCGGGGATCAAACCTGCAACTGAGGTATGTGCCCTGGCCGGGAATTGAACTGGCAACCTTTCAATGCACAGGACAATGCTCAACTAACAGAGCCACTCCACCTGGGCAGCTGACAAATTTTTATATAGGAGGAACCAGTTCTGATCAAGTTGGAATAGTGTATCTTGGCCCTCTAATCCATTTTCTTTTTTCTTGTAATGCACCTTTATTTTAATTTTTTCTATTTTCTATTTTATTTTGTTTTATTTTTTTCTTTATTGATCAAGGTATTATATATGTGTTCTTATTCCCCCCATTTCTCCCCCAGTACCCCTCCCCCGCATTCATGCCTTCATCCCCCTGGTGTTTGTGTCCATTGGTAAGGCTTATATACATCCAAAAGTTCAATTATATCATCTTTGGTTGATTTCTCCCCCTTACTCCTCTCCTCCCCTACCTTTCCTCTGAGGTTTGATGATCTGGTCGATGCAGACAGAGAAGCATTGTAATGCAACTTTAGATACAATTATATCATTTGGGATAGTTGTAATCAGTGAGGTCAGATTATTTTAATCCTGCTTGTATCTATTATTCTTTATCTGTGTATTTTATAATATTGATCAGTCATTGAATTTATGATGATCTTGATAATAAATTCTTTTGAATTTTGAAAGAAAATATTCTGCACCAAATATGTAAGGTAACATGCTTTTATATTTACTGCAACTTTGTATGAAGCAAGATATTTAGATAAACACCCTTTGATTAGTGTATTGGTGCTTATTATTTAATATTGCCTGAATAATTTTCTTCTTAAATATATAGTATGATTTTCTCTTGTTTCTAGCTCTGATTCTCTAAGAAAGGACATTGGGCTTGAATTAAAGGCTCCATTTTCTGATTTTGAAACAAGCAAAAAGATTTCTCTTCTTCATTCAAGCAAGGAAAAGCTGAGAAGGTGAATTTTGATATAGCCCTTTTAGCATTATTCCCTTGTAGGAAGAAATACTTTCATGAATTTTATAATTTTTGTAATATTGTTTAAAGTCTATGTGAAACTAGCAAATCTGAAAACGAAATACATGCCACTCATTCATTCAGTTGGTCATTCAATAAGTAGTTACGAATATCTAATGTGTGCCATAATATGAATGGAGAACTGAGATTAAAAAAAAATAAATCCTTGCCTTCAAGGATATCATGGTCTAGTGTTCAGACAGACTTCTACATAAGCAGATATTAAATAGAACACTATGTTTTAACACATGCTATCATAGAGAGGAACACATAGGAAACACATAGGAACGTTATGTAAGACAGAATAAAGGGGCAAGAAGAGTTTTTGTGAGAAGATGAAAGCTAAACTGAGCTTTCAACCAAAAGTTACTATTAATTTGGTTTAGAAATCAGGGAGGACTTTTATGTGGGAGAGTAGCAACCACAGAGGCTGGTAGTTTGAGGGTATATAGTGAATTTATGAAACTGCAAATATTTTCACATAGTTGACTATAATGACACAAGTGGAAAGAACCAAGAGATGTAATGTAGGTAAAGGCTGTGTCATGTTAAGGAATTTGAAGTTAACCTGAGCTACTGGGGAGGCACTAAAAGATTTTTAGCAAAGGAGTGGAATGTATAAGATTTGTACCATACTATGAATACTTTACCAGGATGTTAGAGAGTGAATTGAATCTGGAGGCCAGAAGAGTCTGTAATAAGAAATGGTATAATCCTGACTATGGTGCTAGAAATGGGATAATGAGGAATAAGCCAAATTTAGATATATTAAGTAGTTGAATCAATATGAGCATGGCTAAAGGAGGGAGGAGTCAAGTGTAACTTTCAAGTAGATGGTGGAATCATTGACTGACTAGGAAGTATTTAAACCTCTGGGTTTAAATGGAGGTAGCTGTCAAGTAAGGAGTTGGCCCTTAGGTTCTAGAGAGAGGTCTAGGATAGAAATATAGACTTAACAGTTCTCAGGAAACATACAACATCTATTTGAAGTGTGAATGTAGGATGGATGTGACTTTGAAAAACAAATAGGAAGGAGACACGAAGAAAAGAGAACATTGGGGGAAAGCTCAAAATAAGAAGAAAAGCAAGAGGGAGAGGTATTGAGATGAGAGAAAGAGTTTCCTAAAGTATTGAGTGTTCAGGAAATCATATGACATAGAGTTCAAATGAGGTCAGAAATGATAATTCACTATTTGTATTTGGCAAAACCTAAACATCACTGATGGTGGCAAAAATAATTTTATTGGCATTGTTGCTGGTAAAAGTACAGAGTTCTTTTGCCATGTCCTGAGAAAAGAATTTCAAAGACATATGGATAGAGAATTTTAAATCTGATGGCAAGATTTTGTGAATTAAGGGGAATTCATATACCTTTGGTGATGTGGAGGGTAGCTAGACACTAAAGCACTGCCACAAGGCTCCTGGTAATCTCTACATATCTTCTTGGTTCAGGTAAAGAAAGAACCACTCAAACTATCCTTACTCCAATTTTTAATTTTTCCTAGGCCTCATCCCAGCAAATTCTATTGGGGTTTCAAGCCTTTTATCCAACTTGATTACCTTTCTAGTTGTTCCCAAGCTAGTCCCTGGCCCTCTATTTCATCATCCTGATTCTCATTGAACATGTCCAAAAGTTCAATTATATCATTTCATTTCTATTGCGTATGTGCCCAGCAGAGGAATTTCCTCCCCTCTCTCTGGTACTGGGCTTTTAGCACCCTGGTGAGGTTTTCCTGTCCATTTCTAGTTCTCTAGAGTGTGTGTATGAGCTGTTTACTAGTACACCTAATGGAATGCTGTCCTGTTAGCTGCTTCAGCTTCCCAGTTTATTAAGATTTAGTTCCCTTTTACTTTCTTCCTTATATAAATAACTAGCTACCTCCCTTATATTAATAACTAGCTGCCTACACTGAAGGTATGGTTGGGGAAGAAGCATCATTGCAGAAAGATGGAGAATGAAAGGGCAGAGTATAGATGAAAGATAAAATGAAAGGTGAATGTTATATAAAAGGAGATTTAGGGTAAAATGGGAAATTTGGAAAAGAAAATTTCCAAAAGAAAATAGCTGGAAGAGAGAAAGAGGTCATGTTCTGGTTATCTAAGGCTACATTAAAAGAAAGGAAGGAAGGAAGGAAGGAAGGAAGGAAGGAAGGAAGGAAGGAAGGAAGGAAGAAAGAAAGAAAGAGAGAGAGAGAGAAAAGAAAAATCAGAATTTATTGGCTTGATACATGGTTTATGGGTTAATAATTTGAGCAAGACTCAGCTAGGAAATTTTCCTGCCTACATGACATTAACTGGGGTCAATTGTTAGTATTCAGCTGGTGGATGGTCTAATCAGAAGAGTCCAAGACATTACCAGGGCCATCAACTAAAGCTTCTTCAGCAGCTCAGGGCTCCTAGAGATATTGTTCCAAGAAAAATGAAGAGGAAGCTGCCAGTCTCTTAGGGCCTGGAACCATAAACTGGACCAGTAACACTTCTACCTATGCAATAAGTCAAAGCAGTCACAGAGCCAGGTGTAAGGGAAGGGTATATAGATCCCACCTCTCAGTGAGAGGAATGCCAAAGAATTTTAATCCTCTATACTTGATAAGGGGGTTGATGACTGATTTAGCATTCGTGAGGAGTCAGAAGGCTAAGGAACCAATGGGAAGAAACCTTTTCTTTAAAAATATAGGGAAGGAGCTAAAACTAAGTGTGAATAAAGAGGAGTTTTTGATGGGGATTAGATTGAGCAAGTTTTGCCAAATGGCTTCCATTATCTGCTGAAGATTAGTGGGAAGATGGTGGGATTTTGAGCTTGATAAAATGGGCTGGAGGATGGGTTAGTCTATTCCAAAAGGCCTTTATTCACATGTCCTGTGTCTTAGCCAAGTAAATAAAGTCTTAAGGCTTGTTGGACAATGCTATCCTATGGAGTTCAATGATGTGCAGTGAAATGAGAAAAAACAGTGCAATGAGTATTTTTAAAATTATATTCTATGATTGTTTTTCATACTTTATTTGTATTAAAATTGTTATGATTTTACCCTGTTTCCCCAAAAATAAGACAGTGTCTTATATTAATTTTTGCTCCCAAAGATGCACTAGGTCTTATTTTCAAGGGATGTCTTATTTTTCCATGAAGAAGAATATGGTACACATTTATTGTTAAATGAAAATAAAGGAAATTTATTACCTGTATACGGTACGGTAGTATGGTAGTTGTCAACACAAACCAGACAAACTGTGAATCCTACAGTATCAAGAATTTACTCATTTATTCAATGACAATCATTTCATCATCTTCTGGAACATCATCATAACAATCCAATTCCTGAATTTCCTGGTGAATTTCTTGTGACTCCATTTCTTTCAGAACCAGTGGACCAAATCTCTCATGTTTAGCCTGGGGGGGGGGGCCTTATTTTCGGGGGATGCCTTATATTTCACTCAGAAGGAAACCTGTAAGCAGGTCTTATTTTTGGAGGATGTCTTATTTTCGGGGAAACACGGTAGTTAATGGTTACAACAAAATGATATTGGGAGATAGTACCTTTCTTTCATTATTTTTCATGTTCGTATCTAATGTTGGCAATCCTTTATTGCTTCCTCTAAAGTTCTGTGTTGTTTGTAATTTTTAATATTAATGGTTAGTGAAAACTAAAAGTGGAGAACTGTTCATTTAGTAGACTACAAACTGACATTTTGGGGTATGTCCACCCCTGTGGCATTATTTAAAGGCCTAGAAATTTTTGTTTCTCTAAAAGAAAAGTTCTCTTTCCCTTTAGGAATTTGCTTAAGAGATACCAGGAAGTAAACAATTGATCCATAATAATAATTATTTTTTTTTCTTTTCTTCTTCTTCACCCTTCTGACTATACCTGTGAATTTTCAAATAGATGTTTCTAGTCTATTTCCCTTTCTTCTTCTCCTCCTCCCAATCAGTTGCTTTTCATATGGTTTTGTCTTTTTTTGTTTCATTTTGCTGTTTTAAATAGCAAAGGGTAGCATTATGTTTGCTAATGATAAGGAAGTAATAGTCCTAGTAGATAGTTTTGAATATTTGCATTTCGGAATTTCTTTTTAAAACATTTCTAATATCTTTGTTTTCTTTCAGAACCACTTAATAAAAATTAGCTACCTAATTCCAATATTCTTGGTGAACTCCCTTAATTAAAAACATAAATATGTATGTCTATCTTGGTAAGGTACATGCTTTTCAAAGTGATGCCATTATTATTATTATTTTTTAATTTTAAATAAATCTTTATTGTTCTTATTATTACAAATGTTCCTCATTTTCCCCCCCTCCATTGCTCCCCTCCACCAGGTTTCCACCTCACCCTTTGCCCTTTCCCCAACCCCCATTCTCCTCATCCATAGGTGCACAATTTATGTTCAGTCTCTTCCTGCACGCCCCCACTCTCCTTTTCCGCGAGAATCGTCAGTTCACTCCCCTTCCATACCTCTGATTCTATTGTATTCACCAGTTAATATTGTTCATCAGATTTTTTAATTCCCTTGGTTTTTAGATTCAGTTGTTGATAGTTCCTTATTTGTTGTTCATAATTTTTATCTTCATCTTATTTCTCTTCCTAAAGAACCCCCTTCAGCAATTCATATAATTCTGGTTTGGTGGTGATGAACTCCTTTAGCTTTTTTTTTTATTTGTGAAGCTCTTTATCTGGCCTTCAATTCTGAGTGATAGCTTTGCTGGGTAGAGTATTTTTGGCTGTACGTTCTTGCTATTCATCACCTTGAATATTTCTTGCCATTCCCATCTGGCCTGCATGGTTTCTGTTGAGAAATCAGCTGACAATCATATGGGTTTTCCTTTATAGGTAAGTACCTGCTTTTCTCTTGCTGCTTTCAATATTCTCTATTTGTCTTTTGCTCTTGGAATTTTAATTATGATGTGTCTTGGTGTGGTCCTCTTTGGATTCCTTTTGTTTGGGTTCTGTGCACTTCCTGGACTTGTAAGTCTAATTCTTTCCCCGGGGGGGGGGGGGGGGGAGTTTTCTGTCACTATTTCTTCCAATATGTTTTCAGTATCTTGCTCTCTCTCTTCTTCTGGGACCCCCCATAATTCTGATGTTGGTTCACTTGAAGTTGTCCCAGAGGTTTCTTACATTGTCTTCAACTTTTTGGATTCTCTTGTCTTCTTGCTTCCACAGAGGAATGTCCTTTGTCTCTTTGTGTTCCAAATCTTTGATTTTATTCTTGTGTTCTTCCATTCTGTTTTAGAATTTCCAGTCAGTCAACTTTTCTGTAGTTCTGGATAATGTCCATTTTGTATTTAGTTGTATTTTTTTGAAATTGTTTTGTGAGGCTGCAGTTAGGCATTTACCTATGCTGCCATCTTGGTTTCTCCGTGATGCCATTATTTTGTTTGTGTGGCTGTAATTTAATTCAAAGGATGGTGGTTTAATAATTTTTATGATGTCTGCTCACTTGAAAAGAAGTGAAAATTAGTTGTGCCATAGTTTCTCAAAAAGGAAGGTTTTTCCAGGATTGGTCAACTCCTAGAAATTTAAGGAATGTATAACAAGAAATTTTCAGAGAGTCCTAATTTATATGTTGCCAAGAGTCCCTTCTCTCTGAGTTCTTGAAACATATTTGTACATATGAGTGACCCAAGGACTTAGTTTAGACCAAGCTTTACTTTTAGGTCTCTTTCAGCCTTTTGAAATCACTGTTAACTGGGGAAGACTGAAACCAGATTTGTTCTTTTCCTGATTTATGTGAATTGGGCCATAACCAAGTTAACTTCTGTGGTAGATGACAAAATCAGAACGCATCCCTTGAGGAAGGTGCTTCTGAGCACTGGCAGCAGCTGCAGTTCCTGCGAGTGGTGCAGCCCCTGGCTCGGAGCAGTCAGAGCAGCCCGTGCTTGGACCCTGGCCAGGCTCCCACGCCTGGCTCAGTGAGGGGCAGTAAGCGTGGTGCTGCCCCAGGCTGGGGGGATATCTCGGCGAATGTGCCGTGAGGAGCTGGATGAGCTACATTACCAGGACACAGATTCTGACGTGCCAGAGCAGAGGGTAGCAAGTGCAAGATCAAATGGACCCAGGAGGAAGATGAGCAGCTGAGGACCCTGGTGAGGCTGTTTGGACAGCACGACTGGAAGTTCCTGGCCAGGCACTTTCCTAATCGCACTGACTAGCAATGCCAGTACCAGGGGCTGAGGGTCTTGAATCCAGATCTCGTCAAGGAGTCGTGGACCAAAGAGGAAGATGAAAAGGTCAAGAGCTGGTTAAGAAGTAGGGCACGAAGCAGTGGACACTGCTGTTTTGATTACAGTGGCTTAATAATATCATTTTATATCCGGTATTGTGATCCCTGCACCTTTGTTCTTTTTTCTCAAGATGGCTGTAGCTATTCGGCATCTTTTATTGTTCCATATACATTTTGGGGGTATTGGTTCTAGTTCTCTGAAATATTCCATTAATATTTTAATAGGGATTGCATAGAATCTGTAGATTGCTTTGGGTATTATGGATATTTTAATAATGTTAATTCTTCTAATCCATGATCATGGTATGAGTGTCCATTTATTTATATCTTCCTCTATTTCTTTTCCAATGTCTTATAGTTTTCCAAGTACAGGTTTTTTTACCTCCTTGGTTAAATTTATTCCTAGTATCTTGTTTTGTTGTTGTTACAATGGTAAATGGGATTTGTTTTTTGTGGGTTTTTTTTTTTTTTTTTTTTTTTTTTTTTTTTTTTTTTTTTTTTTTTTTACTTTCTCTTTCTGAAAGGTCATTCTTGGTGTATAAAAATGCCATCAATTTCTGGGTGTTGATTTTATATCCTGCTACCTTGAGGAATTCATTTATTAAGTCTAGTAGTTTCCTAATGGAGTCTTTAGCATTTTCTCTGTACAATATCATGTCATCTGTGAATAATGACAGTATTACTTTCTCCTTTCCAATTTGTATGCCTTTTATCTCTTCTTATTGTCTGATTTCTGTGGTTAGGATTGCCAGCACTATGTTGAATAAATGGTGAAAGTGGACATTCTTGTCTTGTTCCTATTCTTTAAGGAAATGCTTCTAGTTTTTGCCCATTGAATCTGATGTTCGCTGTAGGTATGTCATATATGACCTTTATTATGTTGAGGACTGATCCCTCTATTCCCATTTCACTGATTTTTAAAAAAATATATTTTATTGATTTTTCACAGAGAGGAAAGGAGAGGGATAGAGAGTTAGGAACATCAATGAGAGAGAAACATCATAATGAATATATGAGTAAATATTGGAAAAGATACATTTTCCTCTTTATTTAAAATTATTCAAATTTTTCAATAGACAGAGTTGGTATACAATAAATATTATATTGGTTTCACATGTATAATATAGTGATTTGACATTTATATACCTTAAAATGTTCTTGCACACTAAGTCTAGTTAGTAACCATCAGTCACCATGTAAAATTATCACAATATTATTGACTATTTTCTCTTACACCTTTTCATCCATCTTCTACCCCCATCCCTCTGGTAATCATCAGTTTAATCACTCTTTCAACGACGCTGGTGGGTTTTTTTTTTGTTGTTGTTCATTTATTTTGTTTTATTAGATTCCACATGTAAATGAAACCATTTGTTTTTCTCAGTCTGACTTATTTCACTCAGCATCATAGTCTCTAGGTTCATCCATCTTGTCACAAATGGAAAGATTTCATTAGTTTTTTATTTCATTATCTTTTTGAATTAGTGTCTTCATTTTTTTTTTCAGGTAAATACCCAGAAGTGGATTTGCTGTGTGGTATGTTAGATCTATTTTTAGTTTCTGAGGCATCTCTATACAATTTTTTCTAGTGGCTCTAGCAATTTGTAACAGTGCATAAGGGTTTCCTTTTCTCCACATTCTTGTCAGCACATGTTATTTTTACTTTTTGATAATTGCCATGCTGACTGCTGTCAGGTGGTTTTGATTTTCAGTTCTCTGATGATTAGTGTTGTTGACCATCTTTTCATGTGTCTGTTGGCCATCTGTATGCCTTCTTTGGAGAAATGTCTCATGTGGTCTGCCCATTTATTGGTCAAATTGTTAGATTTGTATTACTTGAGAGGATCTCTTTTGAAGTGTGACACTTCAGTAAAGAGACATTGGCTCATTAAAATTATGCCTTTTAGATTTTGGATAGTAACCCTTTGTTGGATATATCATATGCCAATATTTTCATCCATTCAGTAGGTTGTCTTTTGTTTTATTGATGGTTTCCTTTGCTATGCTGAATGGAGCTCTTTGGTTTGGTGAAGTCTATTTGTTTAAGCTGTTGCTGTGATACACATTGCTTTTGTTTCTCTTGGTGTAGGGGATATATCAAAAAAGATATTACAGCCTGTCTGGTATGGCTTAGTGGTTGAGCATTGACCTATGAACCAGGAGGCCATGGTTCCATTCCTGGTCAGGGCACATATCTGGGTTGCAGGCTTAATCACCAGTGTGGGGCGTATAGGAGGCAGCTAATCAATGGTTCTTTCTTATTGATGTTTCTATCTTTCCCTCTCCCTTCCTCTCTGAAATCAATAAAAATATATTTAAAAAAAAGATATTTCCAAGAATGATGTCAAATAGTTTACTACCTATGTATTCTTCTGTTAGTTTCATGATTTTAGGTCTTATATTTAAGTCTTTAATCCATAAAAATGCTTCACATTATTATGTTAAAATTACAGCATTTTATTGTGGGTTTTGTGATACATATGGTAACTATACAATGAAGGGTGTGTCAGATAAATACATTTATGTGCTGTTGTAAAATATTAATTCTAAATGGACTGTGAAAAGTTACACATATATAGTAATCCCTAAAGCAACCCTATAGAGATTTGCAAAAGGCAAATAAATTTAAAAATTATTCTAAAGGATATCAGGAAAGGAAGAACAAAAGAACAGAAAAGCCAAAAGAAACTACAGGAAATAAAAAGTAAAATGGTGTACCTTTATTTAACTACTAGAGGCCCCTTGCAGGAAGATTCCTTCAATAGGGCTTCCTGCTGCAGTCTCTGCTGCTCCGCCTGCTTCCCTTCCTTCTCTGCAGCCCCTCTTCTTGCTTTTCCGCAGCTTTGCTCCCTTCTGCGGCACTGGCTTCTTTCTACATTGTCTTCCGTCTTCACTCTGGCCTGGATATGCAAATTAACCATCATCTTGGTTGGGTTGATTTGCATACTCACCCTTATTGGGTGGTGGGCGTGGCTTGTGGGTGTAGCAATTTGCATGTTTCTCTTTTATTAGAGAGGATATCTAACTAACAGGTAGAGATTATTAGAATGGATAAAAACAAACAAATGAGATCAATATTTGCTGTCTGTAAGGGACAAATATAAAGGCACAGTAAGGTAAAGCAGGAAGTATAAGAAGACCAGATTGTCTATGCTAATACCAAATAAGGTAGTCTTCAACAAAAACTATCACTTGAGGTATAGTGGCATTTTATACTGATGAAAATATTAACTTATCAGAATCTATAACATTCACAAATAGTATGTGACTATAACAAAATTTCAAAGTATTTCAAAGAATAATTCATAGAATTAAAGAAACAAAAATCTATGAGCAGTGTTGAAAATTAAACAATTGATACAATAGTTAGCAAAAAAATATAAAATATAGAAGGTTTGAACACTATTGCCTACCTTGATCTAACATATTTTTTTGGAACATTATGCACTATCATTGTAACAGAATATACATTATTTTCAAAGGTACATGGTACATTCACTTAGATAAACTGCATGCTGGGGGATATAATGCATTTTAATACATTTAAGATATTTGAATTCTCAAGGAAAGTGTTCCCTGACTGCAATAAAATTAAATTAGAAATCAATAAGAATTAGGTATAAAGGAAAACCTCAAATATTTAGAAATTTTAAAATACTTTTCTAAATAATCCATGGGTAAAAGAAAATCATGAGAAAAATTAGAAAATATTTCAAATGAAAGATTATGAAAATACTAGAGGCCTGGTGCGTGAAATTTGTACATGGGGGGGAGGTCCCTCAGTCCAGCCTGCCCCCTCTCACAGTCTGGGAGCCCTCAGGGGCTGTCCTACTGACAGCTTAGGGAAGCAGGGAGTGGGTCTAAACCGCAGTTTGACTTCCCTCTGTGGGAGGTGACCAGCGGGCTGATCGGGATGGCATGGGCAGCTAGTGGCTGGCCCCACCCCCAGTTGCTCCATGGGCACTGGTAGCCTCCCTCTGCAGAAGGAAACCCCAGCAGGCCTCTCTGGAGATGGTGCTGGAAGCCCTGCCCCAAATTACCCCACTGCTGCTGCCACATGTGGCCTGCCTCTGTGGGAGGCAACCAGGTAGGTGATCAGGGGATGGCACCAGCCCCCATCACCTCACCACTGCTGGTTTCCACTGTCCCCCCCCTCCCCCCCACATTGCCATCCCTTCTCTCTCTCTGCCCACTGGCATGTGCCTTGGCTGGCTGGGCGACACCTGCTCACTGGCTTCACCCCCCACTGACAGGTTGTTCTGCCATTCGGTGGATTTGCATATTACACTTTTATTATATAGGATTACTTTACTTGGAGGGATATTTATTCACCAAAATGAGCTCTAGAAGGAGTGTTTTTCAAGATGTGCTCCTACATTTTAATAGGCAACCCAGATGAGTGTTATGCATTGTATTATTTGAGAGGATCTCTTTTGAAGTGTGACACTTCAGTAAAGAGACATTGGCTCATTAAACTTATGCCTCTGGCATGACCACATTCAGTATCTGATTTTTATTTTTAAAAATTGAGCACTCAGTAGCTCTTTATCAATATATATATATAGGCTCATAGTGTTTTCACATCTTGTAAGTCCCCATACTCACAGAACATTGAATGACTTCGGTAAGTATTTTTAAGGGATCATGCTGGAAAGCTAATTTAGGTGTTAGGAATGTGTAGTAGATAGATAATATCCTAGATTAAGAGAAAATATGGCATTAGCCTTACATGGTGGTGGCTGAAGGCAGAAAAACAAATGTTGCAGCAAAGAAAGAGCACCAAGTCTGTTTTCTATCCCAATTGTTTGGCTATTGCTGAACCAAGCAAGCTCCCTTACACTGTTTTTTCCTCGATACCTTCTCCCAATTATTAGAATCATCCATTCAATGAAGTTGCCCAAACTGGAAAACCTGGGCTAATACCATTTGCTTTTTTGCTTTCATCCCTGTGTAATCAGCCAAATAGTTCCGTCAGATTTCCTCATAAATATGTCTCTGATCAAATGCCTCTGTCTAGTCCTCGTTCCCAACATCAGTCTCTCTTTTCCTTGGGCTCCAAAACACTGCAGTTTCTAAATTATCCTTCCCACAGCCACCGGAATGGTTCACTTAAAATGAAAGCAAGACCAGGATGCTCCCATGCTTGACATTCTTCACTTTTCCTCCTTCTGTGGAATACAATCTAAGCTCCCTGCTATGGTATTTAGTGGTCTGTCCTCTGCCTACTTCTCAGTCCACCGAGGACCCAGGCCTGACTGCCGCCACAAGTGGCTGGGACCCAGGCCTGACTCTGCAGCACTGAGTACCACGGACCCAGGCCTGACTGCTGTCACGGGCAGCCAGGACCCGGGCCTGACTTCCACCCCAGGCCCCCTGCCTGTGTTTGCTTTGGTGCTGCCTGAGCCGGCTTGGTGATGTGGCATCTTGGGCAGTCCCCCCTGTCTCTGTCTTGTCTCCGCTCCAGGCCTCACCTGTGTGGGCAGCCTCCTCTTGACAGGTTGAGACTGTTATGGTGTCCTGGCCTAATTTGCATATTATATCTTTATATTATATAGGTAATATTTCAAACTTTGTGAGTTTCAGCTAAAGCAAAGCCCTATAATTTTAAGTGTTTGTATTAGAAAAGGCAAAGGGTCTAAAAAGGATCCATCTATTTTCTATATTTTCTGTTTTTTATTTCACTGATTTCTCCTCTTGTCTTTTTTAATATCCCATCTTGTTCCTTTGGGATTCACTTGCTCTCCTTTTTCTAGTTTCTTTTTCTTTTTTTTTTTTTTAAATATATATTTTATTGATTTTTACAGAGAGGAAGGGAGAGAGATAGAGAGTCAGAAACATCAATGAGAGAAAGTCATCGATCAGCTGCCTCCCTGCACACCCCCCACCGGGGATGTGCCCGCAACCAACGTACATGCCCTTGACCGGAATCAAACCCGGGACCTTTCAGTCCCCAAGCCGACGCTCTATCCATTGAGCCAAACCGGTTTCGGCATCCTTTTTCTAGTTTCTTAAGGTGGAAACTGTAGAAACTAATTTGAGCCCTTTTTCTTTTCTAAAACATGCATTTCAGTGCTGTAAACATTTTGAAATGATTTCTTTCCATTTTTATTCAGTTCAAAGTACTTTCAATTTTCCTTTTTTACTTCTTCTTTGACCTTTGCGCTATTGGGAAGTATGATAATTAGTTACCAAAGACTTGAGGCACTTTCCAGATATGCTGTGTCACTGATTTCCATTTGATCTCAGCATTGTCAGAGAACAAATCTAAATCCTTCTAAAGTATGGATTATTTATGCCATTGGGTGTGGCTGTCTTAATAAATGCTCCGAGTGTACTTGAAAATAATGTGTTCTACTACTGTTGGGCAGAAAGTGCTAATAAATGTAAATTAGGTCAAGTTGGTTAAGAGTATTATTCAAGTCTTCTATTTCCTTAAGTTTTCCTTTCTACTTGTTCTGTCAATTATTGAAAAGGGGATACAGATATATCTGAATATAGGTGTGATGTTGACTATTAACTCATTCATTTCTGTAATTTTGCTTCACATGTTTAATGTTTATTAGGTAGATAAATGTTTATCATGTTCTTGTAAAAAAAAATAAAAAGGATCCATCTTAAGGTATAAAAAGAAAAGTAAAGAAAATCCAAGATTTAATAGAAAGGGGGAAGGGAAGCAGGTGAGGAGAGAGAATGAATACATTTTACCAACATCATGAATGAAGGATTATCACTATAGATTCTCTAAACATTGTAATATGAAAAGATTGAGTTTATCCCAATAAATTCAATAACTTTGAAATTACAAATTCTTAAACATAATTTACCAAAATCAATACTAAATGAAGCAGAAAATATGAATAGTAATATATAGTATAGATATTGAATTTACCAAAGATAAAACACCAAGCCGACATGTTAAATATTTAAAGAAGTGATATCAATCTTAAATGAATTCTTAGGAAAAAAATGGAGGACAAATAAAAGGGTACAGTTTTCTATTTCATGAGGCCAGTGTTACTCTAATCCTGATAAAGACATTATTAAAAAAAAAAAAATTACAGCAAGAATCTCTGATGAACTGAGACATAAAAATTCTTAACATAATTAAAAAAAAAGACATTTTTATTGATTTCAGAGAGGAAGGGAGAGGGAGAGAGAGATAGAATCATCAACGATGAGAGGGAATCATTGATTGGCTACCTCCTGCATGTCCCCTACTGGGCATGTGCCCTTGACCATAATCAAACCCAGGACCCTTCAATAAGTAAGCATTCACTTATATTGCATGTTTAGAATTTTTTCATGTTTTACCTACATACTACTAAAATGGGTAGCAAAAACTTTGTTCCATGTTTTAGATCCTTATAAGTGAAACTACCATATTAAAATGTGTGAAAATTTTCAAAGCCCTTCATATACATTGTTAAATTGTGGGCATTTCCATCCCTCTCTTCCTAGAATAGTCCCTGAGACACCACCACAGAAACCTCAGAGCTCCTCAAAGCCACTGATCTATAATATTTTAGTTATTCTCATTGGTTCTATATCACTAGCTATATATTACTGGCTATTGCCATTCTGAGACTGAGAGAGATTAAATGAGTTATTGATGGCCTCCGCTAATAATTAGCAGAGCTACCACTAAACATTACATGTATCAAGGCAGTATTAACCACAAAACAGGTTTATTAACAATGTTTATTAAATGAACACATGGAAAAATGAAGGTATCAAAGGCTTAGATCTATTTAGATTTATATTTCCTATGTATTTCCCTTAAGAACTATGAAACATTTAGATTAGTTTTTTTCTGGTACTAGCCTGAATGTTCTCATTTATGTATTGGTTTATTTATTCTGTCCATACCTATCACTTCTGATTTTCCTTTGGCTCAGAGCACCAAGTTACATGTAAAGCCCATGCTTGCAAGATGCTAATTGATCTATTATTGGAAATGTGACACAAATCACAGTGACATGAATATCCTGATTACTCTTTGCCTTCTAGGCTTTTAGTGTGAATTTCAAAAGGATTTACTTTATATAATGTGTGATTCTCCTCTGAGGGAAGAGTCGCCTGAGGATTTCCATAGGAGGTTGGATATATACGGTGGTCCCGCATCCATGGGGGATACAGTCCAAGACTTCCAATGGATGCCTGAAACCACAAATAGTACCAAACCCAATATCTACTATGTTTTCTCTATACATACATATGATAAAGTTTAATTTTTAAATTAGGCACAGTAAGAGATTAACAACAATAATTAATAATAAAATAGAAAAATTATAACAATATCTATAATAATAGAGTAATATGCTAATTAGACCGGATGACCTTCTGAATGAAGCTGGGGCTGCGAGGAAATCCCGAGTCCCGGGTGCCTGCTGGCCACCGGAGGGAAGCCCAGGTCCCGGGTGCCAGCAGCTGGGGAAGAATGACCTATTCTTATTTTTAAAAAAATATATTTTATTGAGTTTTTACAGAGAGGAAGAGAGAGGGATAGAAAGCTAGAAACATCGATGAGAGAGAAACATCGATCAGCTGCCTCCTGCACATCCCCTCCTGGGGATGTGCCCGCAACCAAGGTACATGCCCTTGACTGGAATCGAACCTGGGACCTTTCAGTCCACAGGCCGACACTCTATCCATTGAGTCAAACCGGTTTCGGCAAGGATGACCTATTCTTGCATGAATTTCATACATTGGGCCTCTAGTACTATAATAATAAATTATGTGAATATGGTGTCTCTCACCCCCACCCCTCATCATAACCAAACAGGGACAACGAACAGAGTGGTTGAGTAAGTAATGGACAGGTAGCATGTGCATAATGATACATGTGGCAAAGGAATGATTCAGGATATTCCAGATGGGGCCAGAGTGGATGGTGTGATATATTATCATCCTACTCAGAACAGTGCACAAATTAAAACTTATGAATTGATTAATTCTGAAATCTTCCACTTAATATTTTTAGACCATTGTTGACTGCAGGTAATTGAAACTGCAGAAAGTGAAACTACAGATGAGGTGTGACTGCTTACTCTCCCGGTGTCTGGAAATCCTGCACTCTGCAATGGACTTGGGGCAAGGAGTTGGTTTGCCATCATCACAGACATTGTACTTTGCAGCAATATTAATAGGTGCCCTGGGTTGCTTTGATTCCAGGGGTTATGAAGCTGCTGGCTTGTGGAACATGGCCTGAGATTAAATAGGGAGGGAACAGTTCCTTTACAAATAAACCCAGGAAGAAAATGAGACTAATTGTTCCTTATTTGTTACCATTCCCTGCTTAGAGAGCGAATCAAGCATTGCTGTGAGCAGCTGCGTACTTTGGTGCCGAGTATAAAGGGGAGAAAGAATGATGCGGCTTCGATTCTCGAGGCCACAGTTGATTATGTGAAGTATATCCTAAAGAAAATCCCTCCAGCTGCTATGGGCCAGGTATTCAACTCCCAAGCCCTTGAATGTTATCCTTATAGACAATGCTTTAATGCTATACTTTTATTTTTTCTATTTTTTATCATTGGAAATGTATGTGTGTTTGTATATATGAAAAAACATCTCTAAATAGGTTTCTACTTCTATATTTTAGATTACAGAAGTACTTCAGAGCAATAGGAGATTTTGTAAGAAACAACAAATGTTCATCCAGTCGTCCTTCCCAGGCACAATCACGGCACAAAGGTATGATAAGGGCCCTTGTTAATTTTCTTCTGATGGTAATTCTAGAAGTGTAGACAGGTACTGAATCCATCATAGTGAACAATCAGGCCTTTATTAAGAATCAGTGAACTTTTCCTATTGCTGATGTGTATCATTTAATTACAGAGATAAGATATATAATATTCTCATATTCAAGATTTTGTTATCATTTGCCTCAATCTCCTATTATTATTTCTGAGGATTTTAAAATGTAGCTTTACCAGTAGTGATTGTTGTGACTGTGGCAATCTAGTAGGGATATGATAGATTCTAGCATTCATTCCTTTGTAATAGGAAGTCATGGAGCAGTTCAGCCCTATTTCAGCTGGGACTCCTTAAAGAAATTGCTAGTACACAATGTAACCTGCCAAAGGGATACTTGCTATTTAAATTAATTAGGATAGGTAAAGGAAGAAAAACTATAGCAGAAAAGCAGGTCATTCTTTCACATCCTGAAGAATCATCCTGAGTCCTTTTCAACAATTTGTTCTTATATTTAAATAATCTATAGTTTAAACTCTGGCTATGGTTTTTATAACTTGAACTAGAGGCCTGGTGCACAAAATTTGTGCACAGGAGAAGAAGGGTCCCCTCAGCTCAGCCTGCATCCTCTCCAATCTGGGACCCCCCAGGACTGGGCCTAAACCGGCAGTTGGACATCCCCCTCTAAATCCTGGACTGATGGCTCCTAACTGCTCACCTGTCTGCCTGCCTAATTGCTCTTAACTGCCCCCCTGACAGCCTAGTCGCCCCTGCAGTCCATTCAGTCGTTCATACAGTTGTTTCGGTTGCAATGGTCATTTAGGCTTTTGTATACACTGAGTGGCCAGATTATTATGATCTCTGAATGCATAATAATCTGGCCACTCAGTGTATATCCTATATAATAAAAGACTAATATGCAAATTGTTTCCGTGACCAAGAGACAGGCCAGCCAACCGTCCATATCCCCTTCCCCCTGGCCAGGCTAGCAGGACCCTACCCATGCATGAATTCATGCACCGGGCCTCTAATATATATATAATTACACACACACACACACACACACACACACACACACACACACACATTGAGTGGTCAGATTATTATGCGTTCAGAGATCATAATAATCTGGCCACTCAGTGTATATAGATGATAGAAAACAATTAAACTCAGCAATGTTCTTATTATCTTCCTTGGGAAATGTGTAAAAAATTTTTTCTATCTCCTTTTAAGGGAAAACAGTGTATTGGCAAGCAAACATTCACCTATGAGAGGAATCAGTTTCCTGACTAATAAGTGCTTGAATGTGTACTCTGTTCCTGCCTCAGGGGGCTCCTTGGATGGCACTGTGAGAGGTCAGTTTCACTTGACCCCTGGATCATTGTAATATGCTTGAACCTACTTGTATGTCCCATGCACTTCTCAGCTCTAATGCAGTCATTGCTATAACCAGGGAATGGAGTGAGGCTGGGAGATTCCACCAGGAGTCATTCTGTTGTTGTCTGCTTAAAGTATATAAACTGGCCACAAGCCCCTAAATAATGTTATCTAAAAATGGGGCTCAAAAATGGCCATTATTATCAGAAAACTCATCTTACTGATATGTAATAAACACACTGGTGACTTTATTATGTGAGTAGAATTTAAAGGAAAGGGAAGTATTAATATTAATTCCATACTAGATACTAAGCATTTAACACATTAATTTATTTACTTTCTTCATAGTCACCTTCTCAGGGAGTACAACTAAAACTGGATGCTCCTTCACAGCATCACATCTCATGTGGGGTTCTTTCTTCACCATATTTTCCTACTCAGCACTTAACATCTTTAGTATTCTTTACTTGCATACTTTGTTAAGTGCCCATCTTATCCCACTAGAATATCAACTCCATGAAGATAGGGATTTTTTTTTTTTTTGTGCCTGTCTTGTTCATTGCTGTATTTTTTTAAAAAATATATATTTTATTGATTTTTCACAGAGAGGAAGAGAGAGGGATAGAGAGTTAGAAACATCGATGAGAGAGAAACATCGATCAGCTGCCTCTTGCATACCTCCTACTGGGGATGTGCCCACAACCACGGTAAATGTCCTTGACCGGAATCGAACCCAGGACCTTTCAGTCCGCAGGCCGACACTCTATCCATTAAGCCAAACTGGTCCCGGCTCATTGCTGTATTTCTAATACCTAGAGCAATGAGCGACTGATATTAGGTGCTCAAGAAACATATATCAGCCGAAACCAGTTTGGCTCAGAGGTAGAGCGTTGGTCTGCGGACTGAAAGGTCCCGGGTTCAATTCCAGTCAAGGGCATGTGCCTTTGTTGCGGGCACATCCCCAATAGGGGGTGTGCAAGAGGCAGCTGATCGATGATTCTCTCTCATTGATGTTTCTAATTCTCTATCTCTCTCTCTTCCTCTCTGTAAAAAATCAATAAAATAAAATAAAAAAGAAACATATATCATGTGCATACTCACTGTGAAACAAACATTTACTTACCTGAGGCATTTTTGTTGTGTTATATAGTCTATGCATGCTCATGGACTTATTTATAGAAATAAGAAGATTGGGGGAAAACCAGAGCCAGAGTTAAAGAACACAGCAACCAGCTTGTGACTTAGTATTTCTGCAGGTTACTCTTCTTTGAGAAACCAGTCCTTACTGTTGAGCTTCTAACCTGCCTATCAGATGCTGGATGACAGACACCCCTACCGATCTCTTTGATGTCCTAATCTGAGGTCACCCTTCTGCTGACTTCCTCAAAGGGATTTTGCTCTCTCACTTCATAGCCTTCCCTATTCTGGGAGTGGCCTTTCCCATACTTTACCTAGTTAGCTCCCAGTTCATTCCTTAGTTCTAGTTCAAATGTCCCTGCTTCATAGATGGGGACACAAGAATGAACAAGTGCAGTTCTTTTTCTTATGGAGCTCACAATAGGAAAATGTAATTCCTCTAGTAACTGAAGTGCTATCACAGGGATACTGTGCATATTTTGGGGATATAGTGGAAGTCATGGGCACCAACAAGATTACTAGGAGTGGCATCTAAAGTCAAAAGAGAAAGGGGGCCAAAAATAGAAGATAGCCCTTTTTGTTCATATAATCAAGTCAGACTCAGAGAAGTCAATTTAGACTTTTCTCCTAACTTAGGGAGAGTGGAGGTGAATAGAAAAAGAGTAGCCATGAACCGTGGGTAATCTACTGAAAGTAGCTGTCTGAATGTCACACTGAATGATGAATTCAGCCTGGATTAAATCATATAGAGGTCAGGCCACAGGCATATGCCTATCAATGTTATTTCTTATACATCCATTACTCCTGCATTTTCACTATTTATATTCTGCAGAAACTCTGAAATAATTTTTCTGAGGTAATGAATTTAGGCTTTTATGTGCCCCAGTATCTCTTGATATTGCTTCATCTTGACCAGTTGCTCTTGGGACAACACAGATACACTTGGACCATAGGCTGTGGCATATTTAAAATGGAAGAAAGCTTGAAGGTCATTGAGTCTAAACCCTTATTTTAATTTTATTTATAAACACTTTTTTTTTTAATTTGAAAAGCAATATTAGTCCTTTACTAGCCCAACAAAGATAATAACTATTTTTTAAATATTTCCTTCAAGTCTTTTAATGTATTTTTTTACATTAGCAGTCATATTGGATGTTTAATTTTGTCTCCTGATTTTGCTACTTAACATCATGCCATATATAGTTTAATTCTTTACTATGCAGTCCTCATCATCATTTTAACTGTTTTACTAGTTTATCAAATGATCCTACCTAATAAAGAGGGAATATGCTATTTGGCCACCACATCCTCACAAAGATGGCAGCACCCAGCCCCCTCAGCCCTGCCTCATCTAGCCTGTCTCCCAGTCCCTTCAGCACCACCACATCCAGCCTCAGTCCCCCAGTTCCCTCAGCCCCACCTCATTCAGCCTCAGTCCCCCAGTTCCCTCAGCCCCACCTCATCCAGCCTCAATCCCCTATTCCCCTCAGCCCCACCCCATCCAGCCAGAATTCCCCATTTCCCTCAGGTTCCCCACAGCCATGCCTCATCCAGCCTCAGTCCCCTAGTTCCCTCAGCCCCCCTGGGGTGTGGCAGGCACTGTGCATCTCATCCAGCCAGAGTCCCCCAGTCCCTTCAGCCCCACAGGGGAAAGCAGTTAGGTATGATCATGTCAGCAGGGGAGTAGTTAGTTGTCAATCAGGCTGGCAGGGGAGTGGTTAGAAGGCTATCAGGCTGGCAGGCACAGTAGTTAGGGGCAATCAGGCAGGCTAGTGGTTAGGGAGCCAGCAGTCCCGGATTGTGAGGGGTCCCAGATTGGAGAGGGTACAGGCTGGGCTGAGGGACATTCTCTCTCTCCCCCTGTCCATGAATTTTATGCACCGGGCCTCTAATTTATAAAATAATTTTCTTAGCCATTCTTTAATTGCTATATTTAGTGTTTCCAGTTTTATATTGATATATATGTAATATAACAATATATTATAAGTTGTATATAATTAACTAGTGGCCCAGTGCATGAAATTCATGTACATTAAAAGGGAATTAATTAGTAGAAATATTTTAATATTGCTATTTGCCCTTTCTCTATAATAGAAGTGTCAGAGATGAAAGAGAATTAGTAAAATGTATATGAAAATTTTCCTTCTGTCAGAGTCTGGGGCATGCCATGAGACCCAGAGTCAAGTCCCGCCCACCCATGGCTCCTCAAAATCACACAAGATCCAGACCCAGGAGGCCCCACTTCCATTGTGTGAGATCCAGACTCAGCTGGCTCCACCTTTGACAAGCCCTGCCAGGGAGGGGGCACAGCCTCAGGTCCCCTGGCCTGGCGCTGGGTGGGAGACACAGCCTCAGGTCCCCCAGGTGGGGGCAGAGCATAAAGGCCCCGTCAAGCCCTGCCAGGTGAGAGGTGCAGCCTCAGGTCCCCCAGCCCCACACCAGGGTGGGTGGTGCAGCCTGAAGTCCCCTGTCAAGCCCTGCTGGGCAGGGGTGTGGCTTCAGGTTCCCCAGCCCAGTGCCAGCGTGTGGGCGGGGGAGGGAGGAAGGGCCAGGGTGTGCCCTCAGGTCCCCTGACCCAGTGCTGGGGTGGAGGGTGCAGCCTGAGGTCCCCTGCTCTAGCCCAGCACCATGTAGCCTCAGGTCCCTGCTGTTTGCTTGTTAAGGCTTGTTACGGGAACTCAGCCTCCGCTGTGGGTGCAGCCATCTTGTGTTATAGAAACCCCACCTCTACTGTGGGCACAGCCATCTTTGTGATGATGTGATGGTCAATTTGCATATTCCCTCTTTATTAGGTAGGATAAGAGGTAGTATGTCCCCACATACGATGTTTCCCTGTCTTGGTCTTTACCTTGGGCTGGATTCCCAAAGTCTGTAAGGAATGTTTGAGAATGTGAGCACATGTATAGCAAGGACTGCATGAGCCAAATTGTTTTTGAGAGAGGATTAGAACAGCTGAAATCACTTAAACTCTTCAGAATTCACTTTCATCACCTATTTCAGTAAATTAAAGGCTGGAGAAGTTAAACAAGTACTTGATGTCACCAGGTTTCTGTGCTAAAGTCTGTCCTGTGACACAGAAGCACTGATCTGGTTCAGTGTTTAGACTCTTTAGGTTGCCTTTACATATACTTTTCCATCAATCAGTGTATCCATTTGCTGAAATGCAAATATTCATAAATATTCCAGATACATTTGTATTTAAAGTAGAAATAAAATCACTTTTACTATTATTACTGTCCAGAAGGACATAAATACTTATTCTCAGAGGGACTTGAGATTACATTGTTAACATTCATTATATATTTTTCAATATTTTCCTGCCTTCTAGATACTGTACAGAGTATAGATATATAATGATATAACCCACTTCACTGAAAGAAAATTTTATTCTTGGCTGAATGGAGTTCTTTCCAACATTCTTCCTTGATTCATAGAGATTGTCAACATTTTGATTATGATGGAAACAACACACAAACACAAAAATGCATACACAAAAACATGCCCAAAAGCATAGAGATCTGATACTTCTCTAAAATCTGTTTTTTAATGACATATGAACACTAGTTTATAGTGTATTTAATGCATTAAACATTGCTACAAAAATGTTCACTTTGTTTTTTCAACAGAATTAAGTGTAGCAGTAGATAAGTTGGATGTGTGAGGACAATTTGTTTCAAATACAGTAGTTCAGAGTTACAGAGTTGTGTATATTGATAGTTATTTGTTTTCCTTTTTGTTAAAGGTCAGTCTAGCTCCACTTCAGAGAATGCTATTGGTGATGTCTATAAAACTCAAGTTCCCAGAAGCACAGCTCTCTCTCTTAATTCCTTCCAAGCTGTCAAATACTATTCTACAGTCATCCCTTCCTATGATGTAGTTGCTGTAACAAATCAGAACATTTCAGTTCATTTTCCATCAGCTGTGCCCAAAGTCTCAAAATTTCTTCCTCAGCAATGCAATTCTGTGATGGGACAGACATGCACAACACATCCCAACTGCCTGGTAAGTCTTCTGGGGTCTTGGAAAAGATTGAACTCTGTCATTCCAGCCAGCAAAGGCCTTGATTTGCGATCTGCTGTGAATACTCTGGTCAGAAATCACTTAGACTTTGGATC
Source organism: Pipistrellus hanaki (assembly GCF_964339955.1). Taxonomy (NCBI): domain Eukaryota; kingdom Metazoa; phylum Chordata; class Mammalia; order Chiroptera; family Vespertilionidae; genus Pipistrellus; species Pipistrellus hanaki. Next base: position 87,747,205 of record NC_140505.1, on the reverse strand, counting down.
AGGTGTATTAATAGTTAATAGGAAGTGCAGAAGTGTGAGAAGACTGGCCAGGCTCCCGAAGACAGCAGCTCCCACAGACAGCAGCTGAAGTTCTAGAGTGATATCGTCCCTGTGCATGGGAAGTTCCAACTAAGAATTCTGGGCCCCTCATCCCAGAGTGCCGGAACTGAGAAAGGTGCCCAAGGAATATCAGGCTGTGAAAAGCAGTAGGATTTCTGTCTGCAAGGGAGAGATGGCTGGAAATGAAGGTACCCTCTTAAAGGGCCAATACGCAAAATTTTATGTGCAGTCATTCACCATGGGCTCTGGCAGAGGGAAAGCAGAGTGGACTATAGCTGTGTGAGAAGAAACTAGGCTTGGGGGATTTGGTGATAGAGTTCAGAGAACAGCTGCCTGGAACCCTGTGCTGAGTCATTCCCCCATACTGCAGAGGACGTCTTTCTAAGACAGATCTGAGTTGTGGGAAGCCTGTAGGGAAAATCTCTCACCCCACAACATGGAGTTTACACCTTGTTGTGGTCTATAGCCTGAGACACATTAAGAGACTGGAAGTAATTGTCATGCAGGCAGAAGTAGATCTCTAGGTACTTTGAGTTTGCCTGATCTGCTTCTGAACCCAGGGCTAGGAAAATCAGACCTTAGTGTGCACCTTGGTCCTTTCCAAATGCACCCAGCCCCAATAGAGGGAGCCACAAACTATTGAATGTTGATACCTCCAATCAGGGTACTCAGGGCTAGTCACAAAAAGTGTCTGACACTGTCCTGAACCAGAGATGCTCCAAAAATACTAGAAGTCATAGCAGATCTACCTAATACATAGACATAAAACTAAATAGGAAGGGGAAAAACAAGCCCCAAATGAAAGAATAAGAGAATTCTCTAGAAGAAGAACTAAATGAAACGGAGATAAGGAATTTATCAGATATAGAATTCAGAATAATGATGGCAAGGATGCTCAATAGCATGAAGAAATATAGAGAAACTATGAAAAATTACCAGAAGGAAAGGAAAAATGATATAGAACACATAAATAATATATCAGAGGAAATAAGCAGCAGATTAGGGTATTGGATCAGTGAACTAGAAGATGGAGAAAAAGAAAAAATCCCTCAAATAGAGAACAACAAAAACAAAAAAGCAGAGGACATATTAAGAAAACTGTGGGAAAATATGAAACATAACAATATCTGCATCATAGGCATACCAGGAGATGAGAAAATTGAGCAAGGGATAGAGAACTGGTTTTAAGAAATAATGGCAGAAAACATCCACAAACTAGTGAAGGAAAAAGTCACACAAGTTCAGGAGGCATAGAGAGCCCCAAGCAAGAAAAACCCAAATAGGCCCACACGCAGACACCTCAAATTAAAATGCCAAAATTTAAAGACAGAATCTTAAAGATAGCAAGGGAAAAGTAATTTATTACTTACAAAGGAGCTTCCATAAGGCTGTCAGCTGATTTCTCATAAGAAACTCTATAGGCCAGAAGGGAATGGCATTAAGTATTCAAGGTAATGAAAAGCAAGGATCTGAAAACAAGATTGATATAATTAGCAAGGCTATCATTGAAAATAGACTGTAAAATAGAGCTTTCCAGAGAAAAAAACTAAAAGTGTATGACCACCAAACAAGCACTATAAGAAATGGTTAGCCGAAACTGGTTTGGCTCAGTAGTAGAGCATCAGTCTGCGGACTGAAAGGTCCCAGATTCGATTCCAGTCAAGGGCATGTACATTGGTTGAGGGCATATTCCCGGTAGCGGGTGTGCAAGAGGCAGCTGGTCGATGTTTCTCTCTCATCGACATTTCTAGCTCTCTATCTCTCTCCCTTCCTCCTCTCTGTAAAATATCAATAAAATATATTTTTAAAAAATGGTTAAAGGCACTGCTATAAGGAGAATAAATAGAGAAATGTAAGCATACAAAATAAAAATGTTAATAAATAAGTACCTATCAATAATAACCTGAAATGTAAGTGGATTAAATGCTCTAATCAAAAGACATAGGACAGCTGAATTGATTAAAAACAAACAAAAAAACAAGACTCATCTATATGCTGTCTACAAGAGACTCACCTCAAAACAAAAGGCTTACACCGAATAAAAATAAAGGGATGGAAAATATTTTTCATGCAAAGAGAAACAAAAAAGTTAGGGTAGCAATACTCATAACTGACAAAATAGACTTCAAAATTAAGGCCATCATAAGAGACAAGAAAGATCACTAGATAATACTAAAGGGATCAATCCAACAAGAGAATATAAATCTAGTAATCATATATGCACCCAATTTAGGAGAACCTAAATATATCAAAACACTTCTAGAGAAATTTAAGCGAGAGATTAACAGCAATACACCAGGTTTCCCCAAAAATAAAACATCCTCCGAAAATAAGAACTACTTATAGGCTTCCTTCTGAGTGAAATATAAGGCATCCCCCTGAAAATAAGGCCCCCCCAGGCTCTGTCTCAGAATGAAAATTAATTTACCGTAAACTGGTCGCTAGGGCCCCCCCCCCCCCCCCCGAATGGCATCTAGCAACCAGTGACAATATGCGGAGTCATGACGTCACTGCTGTGTGGAGGCGGAGCGGAGCGGAGGTAGGAGTGAGCAGTGAGCGCAGGGCAGGAGAGAGGAGGAGACTTTCGCAGATGCGTGAAGAAGAACAGGAGGATTAGAGCAGATGGGACGAGGCAAAGGTGGTGAGTGCTGGTCTGTCTCTGGACCACACAAGCAGTTATAAGGAAGTGGGTCGATTTAATGCTGCTGCTTGTTATGCGAGGGAGCCAAAGAGGTCTACTAGTCTGGGATGCAGCCAGCACTCACTGCGCTAAAGACATGAAGACATTTCTTCACGAAAGAAAAATAGATCAGATAATGATTCCCACAGGAATGATGGCCTATCTCCAGACTCTTGATATTACAATAAACAAGCCATTCAAAGACAATTTGCGCATGGAAATTAATGACTACATTGAAAATAGAATGGAGAGAAATCAGCGTGGAAACTTTGTGGAACCTAAACTGCAAGAAGTTGTGACTTGGGTGAAGAATTTATGAGAGAAAATCACTGACAGTTGCATTGCAAATGCACTGCGAGCAGGCTACCTTGACAAAAAGTACTCATTTAAAGACAGTGCTGTTGCTAAACATGAGAGATTTGGTCCACTGATTATGAAAGAAATGGAGTCACAAGAAATTCACCAGGAAATTCAGGAATTGGATTGTTGTGATGATGTTCCAGAAGATGATGATATGATTGTCATTGAATAAATGAGTAAATTCTTGATACTGTAGGATTCACAGTTTGTTTGGTATTGACAACTACCGTACTACCGTACCGTATACAGGTAATAAATTTCCTTTATTTTCATTTAACAATAAATGTGTACCGTATTCTTCTTCATGGAAAAATAAGACATCCCCTGAAAATAAGACCTAGTGCATCTTTGGGAGCAAAAATTAATATAAGACACTGTCTTATTTTTGGGGAAACAGGGTAGTAATAATACAGGACTTTAACACCCTTCTGACTTCACTGGATACATCTTCCAGAAAAAAAATTTAATAAGAAAACAGCGATTCTATGGAACACACTGGACCAGATGGATTTAACTGACATTTATAGAGCATTCCATTCCAAAGCTGTAGAATATACATTCTTCTAAAGTGCACATGGGTCATCTACAAAGATAAACCATATGTTAGGAGACAAAACAAGCATCTACAAGTTCAAGAAGATTGCAATCATATCAAACATCTTCTCAGATCACAGTGGAATGAAATTAGAAATCAACTATAGTAAATTTTGCTTGTTTTTATAGTAAAAACAAGCAAAACATTCAAACACATGAAAGCTAAATAGCATGTTATTAAACAACTGGTGCACAAAATTTGTGCATTGGGGCTGGGGGTGTCCCTCAGCCCAGCCTTCACCCTTTCCAACTTGTAACCCCTTGAGGGATGCCCATCTTCCCATTTAGGCCCCATCCCAGTGGGACCTAATTTTACAATCCAAGACTGCTGGATCCCAACTGCTCGCCTACCTGATTGCCCCTAACTGCTTCTGACTGCCAGACTGATCATCCCCTAACCACTCCCCTGCCAGCCTGATCAATGCCTAACTGCTCCCCTGCCAGCCCAATTGCCCCTAACTGCCCTCTCCTGCCAACCTGGTCACCCCTAACTGCTCTCCCCTGCTGGCCATTTTTGTGGTGGCCATCTTTGACCACATGGGGGCAGCCATCTTGTTTGTTGGAGTGACAGTCAATTTGCATATTAGGCTTTTATTATATAGGATGAACGGATTACCAGTGAAGTCAAGAAAGGAATTAAAAACTTCCTGGAAACAAATGAGAATGAACACACAACAATCCCATATCTCTGGGACACAGCAAAAGCAGCCCTGAGGGGCAAGTTCATAGTACTATAGGCCTACCTCAAAACAAACAAACAAGCAAAACCAATAACAACAAGAAAAAATAATAGTAAACTATTTAATTGTACAACTTAAAAAATTAGAAAGAGTACAAGAAGAAAAACCCAGAATAAGTATAAGGAAGGAAATAATAAAGGTTAGAAGAGAAATAAATGATATACAGACTGAAAAATAAAAATAAAAAAAATCAATGAAAAGAGCTGGTTCTTTGAAAAAAAATAGACAACATTGATGAACCATTAGTTAGATTCATCGGCATCAAAGAGAGAGAACCCAAATAAATAAAAACAAATGAAAGCAGTGAAGGAACAACTGAGTGCACAGAATACAAAGTATTGTAAGAAAATAATATGAGCTGCTATATTCCAACAAGCTCACGAATATGGATGAAATGGACAAATTCCTAGAAAAAATACAATCTTCCAAAACAGAATCAGGAAGAATTAGAACATCTTGATTGGCCTCAATTCTGATGAAATAGAGGCAGCAATCAAAAACCTTCTAGCAAACAAACACCTATACTCCTCAAATTATTTTAAAAAATCCAAGAGGAAAGCACACTTCCAACCTCTTTTTATGATACCAGCATTATTCTAATTCCAAAACCTGATAAAGATGCCACAAAGAAAGAGAATTACAGGCCAATATCCCTGATGAACATAGATGCTAAAATCCTCAACAAAATATTAGCAAATCAGACCCAGCAATATATTAGATCATACACCATGACCAAGTGGGATTTATTTCAGTAATGCAAGGCTGGTACAATATTTACAAATCAATAAACATGATACATCACATAAACCAATTAAAAGACAAAAATCACATGATCATACCAATAGATGCAGTACCAATAAAAGCATTTGACAAAATCCAACACCCATTTTTGATAAAAACTCAGTAAAGTGTGTATAGATGGATCATACATCAACATAATAAGGGCCATATATGACAAACCTAGAGTAAACATTATATTCAATGGACAAAAACTAAAACCATTTCCCTTGAGAACAGAAACAAGACAGGGATGACTACTTTTACCACTCTTATTCAACATAGTACTGGAAGTTCTAGCCACAGTGATCAGACAAGAGGAAAAAATAAAAGGCATCCAAATCGGAAAGAAATAAAACTCATTATTCACAGATGACATATACATTGAAAAACAAGGACTTCACAAAAAAACTACTAGATTTAATAAATTTATTTAGCAATGTAGCATACATAATGAACACTCAAAATTTGACTTTTTTATCCTATCCTAATAATAAAAAGCCCAGGGTTGTAACTTGTAATGAAGATCATGATCAAAGGCTGACCACTCGGAAGTCAGTGCTGGGTTGCCATAGCGACCTTCACAGCCATTGCCACATGCTGTGGACTGATCGGCCGCCCCCAGCCCATAGGAGACTGGCAAGCTGCAGCTGGTGGAAAGTAGTGAGCCCAGGTCCAGCTGCCCTGCAATTATGGGGTGAACAGGCCAGGCGGAGCCGCCCTGCAATCACAGGGCAAAGAGCCCAGGCCAAGCCGCTCCATGGTCACGGGGCCAAGAGCCCAGTCCGAGCCACCCCTTGATCATGGGGTGAACAGTCCTGGCTGAGCCTCCCGGCGATCCAGGGGCAAACAGGCCAGGCTGAGTCTCCCTAAGATCACAAGGCGAACAGGCCAGGCTGAACCTGGCCAAGCTGCCCTGCAATCCCAGGAAGAAGCTGCTCCACTCACCAACCTGTGCTAGGGACCTGTTCGGGGCTCATGGCGTGGAGTCCAGGGCCTCTAACCTACAGCCATGGGAAGTCTCTCTTTCCCCAGAGTTAGGAGCAGCAGCCCAGGTCTACCCAGCAGCCTGGTCCTGACTGAGGGTGAGTTCCTGCAGGCTGGGGTTTGATCCCCATGCATTAGCAGTAGGAGACTAGTGCCTTTGTTATTGCTATGTGTCTGGGTTTTAATTGGACAAATGTCCGGCAGTCCTGGGTGCCAGCTTAGCAAAATCTTTTATAATTTTGTCTGGGTTTCCTCAAATTCCCTCAGCCTCTACTCACCCTCTGTAAAGGCCCAAAACAAGTGAGGCCCCTTAAATAAAAATCAGAAGTCTCCAGCAACATTGGTCCTCTCTTATCACAGTCATTTGGACTGGATGGCATTTGAGTATTTATCTAGGCACCATGATAGAGAAACACAGCTCAAGTCATGATCTCTGCCCTTAAAAAATTCACAATCTTATTAGAGCAAGTGGATGATAAAAGCACAGTAATGACATCAAAATGTAAGGCAACAATACAGAGAGGAACAGAGGCAATTGCTAGGGTGATTTTCCAACAATTCATACAAAGAGTATGTGCTGTGAATCAAATAAAAAAATATATGTGGAAGTAGCTGCTTCCCTTCCTATTTTAAAGGAAGCTGGGTTCTATGTGAACTGTGTACTATGCTATGATATCTGAAGCACAGGACAAGGGAGACCCTAAGTGTACTATGCTTTGATATTCGAGTCATTCTTTATTGTTCAATGTGATTTATTTCTGTGTGCCTCAGTTTTGTAATAGTTAAATTACTAGAATAATACATCTTGCTATAAAATATGACTAGAAGATCAAATGATCAGGTGACATTTATTGTTATTTTCTATAAATGAACACAATTTCTGATATGCTAAAGTGATAGGTATAATAGAAATAGTCAGATAGGGAGACCTACAGGCTTGATTACAAGTGAGGCTTCCTATCACAACCCAAATTCATTGCTTAAAAACATCAGGGAGCCAACTAGAAACTGAATGAAATATAAGCCCTTGAAGGGCAAATATAAATTGGATAAGTTTTGCTATTACAAGAGCAAGAAGAAAAAATTCAGATGCAAGAATGAAAACCACATTACATCCACTTTAAGTAGCTGTTAAAGAAAAAGAATGATATACTATGAAAATACTTAATACAGATTGTGAAGATATTTGTTCAAAGGGGATTTCCTAGAATAAATTAAGAATAATAAGATATTTCAGTTAACTTTTTTAAATATGAAGAGGTTAACTGGATAAGAAAAAGGTGTGTAGGGATCCAAAGTTCAGAGGGTGCAGGCGGGAGTGAGGGACTCCCCTCTGTGCACAAATTTCATGCACCAGGCCTCTAGTATAATAAATAAAAGTCTAATATGCAAATAGACCAAATGGGGGAATGACAGGTTGCTATAATGTGCACTGACCACCAGGGGACAGTGCTCAATGCTGGATCTGCCCCCAGCCTGCAGGCCCCAGGTCAGCCAAGGTGGGTGCCAGTCACCCTGCAGAGGGAGACAACCAGCAGACAACCGGGCAATCAAGGGGCAGGCTTGGCCAGAGAGCGGGTGGCCTCCCACAGTAGGAGGCAACCAGTGGCAGTTGCAGGGGATGGAGCCAGCAAGCCGGTGGCACAAGGCTGGCCAAGGCGGGTGCCAGCAGGGCCCCCCAATTACCCCATGAGTCACCCCACAGATAAATCCTGATTGCCAGCCAGGCCTATGGACCTTACCCATGCATGAATTTCATGCACCAGGCCTCTGGTACACTAATAATGAATTTTCTGAAAAAAAAAAAAAACAAACAAAAAAGCAACTAAACAAACAATCCCCTTTACCATTGCAATAAAAAATTAAGATACTGCCGAAACCGGTTTGGCTCAATGGATAGAGCGTCGGCTTGGGGACTGAAAGGTCCCGGGTTCGATTCCTGTCAAGGGCATGTACCTTGGTTGCGGGCATATCCCCAGTAGGGGGTGTGCGAGAGGCAGCTGATCGATGACTCTCTCTCATCGATGTTTCTAACTCTCTATCTCTCTCCCTTCCTCTCTGTATAAAATCAATAAAATATATTTTTAAAAAATTAAGATACTTAGGAATAAAATGAACCAAGGAGTTAAAAGACTTGTACTCAGGAAAGTATAGCATATTGGAAAAATCTATAGAGGAAGATATAGTGCGTTCATGGATTAGTAAAATTAACATTATTAAAATGTGCATAATACCCAAGGCAATCTACAGATTCAATGCAATCCCTATTAAAATGTCAATGGCATATTTCACAGACCTAGAATAAATGCTCTAAAAATTTATATGGAATCATAAAAGACCCCAAATAGCCATAAGGACGAAGTTGGGGGGATCACTATACCAGTACTTTCTGATAACCTTAAAATAGTTGTTAATACTTTTGCATAATAATAATAGCCATCATGTTTTGAGTACTCAATAATTAAAGAATTTGTCAAATATTTTGTGTTCTTAATATGATCTAATGACTCTGAAAAAATCCTTTCAGATAAGTACTATTATTATTTCCAAATGACATCTATGAAATGGAAATAATAGTGACCTTGCCAAAAAGTTTATGAGAAACACATCCCAGAGAATTATAAATAAATTTTAACATATGAAGTATCTGCAAATACAATACTATGGCTAATGATCATCAGTGTACCAACAGGAAAACCAGAGTAAATAAAAAAAGGGTTGCAACATTATTGTTTTATTGTTGACCTATACTTACTGTATGTAGTTTTTGTTGTAAGAAAACTTTTACTTTTAATAATAGTAAATAATACATATTTTAAAACTTGTGGGATTACTCATCAGAATATTTCACATCGTTTTACAAAATCAATTCATATTGCTTTAGGACATAGAAAACATATTTATTACATTATGAGTAAGAACAAGCCAGAATTCAATTAATGTGTGTTTTTTTTTCCCTTTTGCAGCAACAGTTCTGGGCCTATCAATAGCATGTTTGAAATTCACATTCTAGACCACCTTTTTGGTGCAATTTGATCACCCAGGAAGAATGGAATAAAGAATGATCTTGAAAGCTACATCCAGAGACCTAATTTCAAGAGTGTATTGTATGTCTTCCCATAAATGTGCTAAAAGTTTCTGCAGATATAAAAAAGGCAGCAAATATGCTAGACATATGCTTTCCCTTAACCAGAAAGCTGCAAGAACAAATGGCCTAGATGACCCAGACCATCTTTCTCCTAAAAAAATATCCCACATTTTATGTAAATAGTACACTATAAAGAAGATCCACATATATTTGATAAAGTTATATAATTGGGGAGGTACATGGATACAGGTGTCACTGAAGACACAAATACTATATTGCAACTTGATTATATCTAGTTTTACTGAATCATTGTCACTTATTTCTAGATGTGTGTTTCTTTTGTTTTTTGTTTGTTTGTTTTGGTAGATTTGATATTTAGAGTTTCCTTTATTCACCATTCACTAAGATATCATAATTTGAGAGAGGTGTTTGCCTTCCCACTTAACTATTGATAAGAAAATTGATGTGTTTGGTTTTGCATCTCATAATCCCTTGAATGAAATAATAACTAATACATAATTTTTTCCTTAGAATCTTGTTACAGACCAGCAAATATTTTGTTGTTGTTTGTTTTCCATTTCCTCCTCTCTATTAGACATTTAAAAAGGCTATTGATAATAAGGGGAGAAATGTTTTTGTTTCATGTTTCCTCTAAATGTTCTTATGCTTAGTACGTTTTAAACTAAATGTTCAGTTTTGACCCTGAAAATGGTAATCAATTTTTATTTAATAAATATGTATTTCCACTTTTAGTAGTACTATGTAGGGAATTTAATGTTGTGAGATTTTTATTTTTGAGAAATTTAAAATTTACTTTAAGAGCCTAATTTTCATGTTAAATTATAAAACTTTCCTTTGAGGGTGCCTTAAAAGAATTTTTGGATGTTTGAAAAACTTTATAAAGAAACTAGAAATTCCCAACTAAGATTTTATGCATATTATTACAAACTAGTGGCTCAGTACATGAAATTCTTGCACAGGGCAGGGGGGCGGGCAGGGGTGTCCCTCAGCCCGGCCTGCACCCTCTCTAATCTGGGACCACTGGCTCCTAACGGCTCACCTGCCTGCCTGCCTGATCACCCCTAACCACTCTGCCTGCCACCATGCTTGCTTCCAACTGCCCCCACCCCCGTCTCCTTGCTCACCCTCAACTGCCCCCCTTCCCACCCCCACTCCCGTTAGCCTCATGGTGATGGTGATATTTTTAAGGACCAGTAGGCATAGCTAAGCTAAGAGTTCAGGTTCAGGAGATGAGTTTTTCAACAGATAGAACTGCATTTATAATGGTACCAGGGAATGGACAGAATAACACATTTGGAGAAGTGGAGGTAATTCTATAGGTTTGTGCATAAGATTCAGGTGTGGGATGGGGGAGATTGGAGCAAGAAGGTAGGCAAGAACAGAGAAAGACAGTCAAGGGCCACAAGACATTATTATGGTTGAACTTTTTCTGGTGCCTCATTGCTGTCATGATATTTACATAATCAGAGAGTGCATTGTAAGGATTACTATACCAGCTTCAGTGACTTTATTTTTTATTCTTCTTTCCCCCACCCCCCATTTAAAAAATTAAGGTATTATATGTGTACATATCTTATCATTGCCTCCCCACCCCACTCCCATACATGCCCAAACCCCCCTGTGTTTTGTGTCCATTGGTTATGATTATATGCATGCATACAAGTCCTTTGGTTGATCTCTTATCTCCCCCACCTCTCCCTAAACTTTCTGCTATAATTTGACAGTCTGTTTGATGCTTTACTGCCTTTGTATCTATCGTTTTGTTCATCAGTTTATAATGTTCTTTATTACCCACAAATCAGTGAGATCATGTGGTATCTTTCTTTCATTGACTGGCTTATTTCACTTAGCATAATGTTCTCCATTTCCATCCAGGTTGTGCAAATGGTAAGAATTCCTTCATTTTTATGTCAGCATAGTATTCCATTGTGTAGATGTACCATAGTTTTTTTTAAAAACAGTCATTTGCTGATGGGCACCTAGACTGTTTCTAATCCTTAGCTATCATGCTGCTATGAACATATAGGTGCATATATCCTTTCTGATTGGTGTTTCTAGTTTCTTAGGCTCTATTCTTAGGAGTGAGATTACTGGATCAATGGGAGTTCCATTTTTAGTTTTTTTGAGGAAACTCCACACTGTTCTCCACAGTGGTTGCACCAGTGCATTCCCACCAGCAGTGCAAGAGGACTCCCTTTTCTCTGTAACCTCGCCAATACTTATTTGTTGAATTATTGATAGCCATTCTGACAGGTGTGTGATGGTACTGAATTGTCATTTTGATTTTGCATCTCTCCAATAATTAGTGATTGTGAGCATGTTTTCATGTGCCTCTTGGCCTTCCTTCTGTTTTTTGAAAAGATTCTATTTAGATCATTTCCCATTTTTTTTTTTGGATCACTTATCTTCCTTTTATTAAGTTGTATAAATTTTCTGTAGATATTGGAGATTAAAACTTTATCAGCGGAAGAAACCAAGATGGTGTCATAGGATAGACACCTGAATGCAGCCTACCACAACAATTTTGAATTTGGAACTGGAAAACGGGGAAACATGGCCCTGAAGCACCAGAGGGCTGGCTGAGAGGAGGCTCTATCATTCAGGAAGGAGAGAGAAGGCACGCTGAGCCTCAAGAACTGTGAAGGTGCGAAGATCTGTGTGCAGGAAAAGGCGGCCACACAAGTTCGCTGCTGGCTTATTCGCGGCACAGAGAGGGCAGACAGCTAATGCGCGCTGGCTCTCTTGTTCAGGAGGAAAACAGAACCACCCTATTGCTCTGATAGATAGCCCCAGTCAGGGAGAGGCCAGACTGTCAGGCAGTGGGCAGAGATCTCTCAGAGGTGTGTGAAGTCAGTGGCCATTACTGCAGGACTCAGGGAAGGACGGACGGGAAACCAAAGCTTGTCTGCACCACCCTGAGACTCTGCCCCATCCATGCAGAGCACGGAAGCCCTCCCGGAGCTGGCTTTCTTGTTCGTCACAAATAGGACTCTCCTGAGGATGGACGAATCCAAAGCTTGTCTGCGCCTATAACAAAGAGGTTCATGTGCCTGCAACCAATCTTGCAGGACTCACCAAAGCTTGTCTGCGCCACCTGAGACTCCGCCCCATCCAAGGGGAGTACAGAAGCCCTCCTAGCTGAGACACTGCTGATCCTCACAGCCAATTGGCTTGGAGATCAACACTTCCCAGTGATACCAACAACAAGCAAGACTTAACAACAAGACTGCACACACAGCCCACAAAGGGCTACACTAAGACTGTCCACCTCAGGTAACTGGGAAGGCTGTGTTATTGGGCTCTACCAGAACACCTAGCACATAAAACTATTCCATCAAATCAGGGAAGAAGCTAAAATGCAGAGAAGAGGCAGGACACAAAGGAAGGAGATGGAGTATAGTAAAAGAATGGACATTGAGTTCAAAACTACAGTTATAAGGTTTTTCAAGAATTTCCTAAAAAAGGCCGATAAAATAAACGAGACCTAGGAGGATATGCAAAGGGATCAACTAGAAATAAAAAGGGATCAACTAGAAATAAAGAAAACATTGTCTGAAATAAAAAATATTACACAGAGGTCCTAAAAACAGTCTGGAAGATTGCAAGAATCAAGACAAAGATGTGAAACACAAAGAGCCAGAGGACACTCCTCCACAGAAGCAAGAAGACAAGAGAATCCAGAAAGTTGAGGATAGTGTAAGAAACCTCTGGGACAATTTCAAGTGAACCAACATCAGAATTATGGGGATCCCAGAAGGAGAGAGAGAGCAAGATACCAAAAGAATACTGGAAGAAATAGCGACAGAAAACTTCCCCCACCTGGTGAAAGAATTAGACTTACTAGTCCAGGAAGCACACAGAACCCCAAACAAAAGGAATCCAAAGAGAACCACATCAAGACACATCATAATTGAAATGCCAAGAGCAAAAGACAAAGAGAGAATATTAAAATCAGCAGGAGAAAAGCAGGTAGTTAACCTATAAAGGAGCACCCATATGATTGTCAGCTGATTTCTCAACAGAAACCATGCAGGCCAGCCAGGAATGGTAAGAAATATTCCAGGTGATGAACAGCAAGAACCTACAGCCAAAAATACTCTACCCAGTAAAGCTATCACTTAGAATCGAAGGCCAGATAAAGAGCTTCACAAATAAAAAAAAAGCTAAAGGAGTTCATCACCACCAAACCAGAATTATATGAATTGCTGAAGGGGGTTCTTTAGGAAGAGGAAAAAAAATAAAGATAAAAATTATGAACAACAAATATGTAACTATCAACAAGTTAATCTAAAAACCAAGGGAATTAAAAAATCTGATGAATAATATTAACTGGTGAATATAATAGAATCAGAGGTATGGAAGGGGAGTGAACTGATGATTCGTGGGGAAAAGGGGAATGGGGGGGTGTGGGAAGAGACTGAACATAAACTGCACCTATGGATGAGGACAATGTGGGGTGGGAACTGGGTGGAGGGGAGCAATGGAGGGGGGGAAAATGAGGAACATTTGTAATAATATGAACAATAAAGATTTATTTAAAAAATAATAAATAAAATAATAAAAATAAAATAAAATAAACAGGAACAGGTAAACCTGTTTTGAAAATATATCTGCCAAATTATGTATCCCAGGAAGTCTCTGCAAACAGATATTCCTTTTCACTGATTTCTTCCCTAAATAGTCAAGGTTATGCAAAGGTATGGGAGTGGTGTATTCTCCAAAAGATTAAATTCCTCCTTCTAACAGTTTGTATCAGGCTATGTTCTTGTGTCCTTTAAAATAATAGCCAAATTTCAAAAATTCCCTGGCTTCGGACTTAAGAGATTCCATGCCCTTTTTAATCCCAACACCCCAGAAACAGGTCTCAACACTGAAAGCACTGTGAAAATTATTTCCACGATAGATCTAAAGGTCATCTCCATTTTGAACTAGAAACTATAGGAAAATATAATACATTTCCCATAGCCATGTATATATTAGGTTGAAGTATAAAAACAAGAATAGCCAGGATACAGAGATCTGATGCATCTGGCCTAGTGCCCCTAGATGACTGTCCCCACAGCCTTGATATACAATAGAAAACCTGTTCCTGCCATTCTGACACAATGCCCCCAGATGCACAAACTTGTCACCACCACCAAGTGCACCTAACCCAGTGCCCCTGGACAACTGCCCCTGCCTCCACTGCCTCCATGACCCTGCATATTTCAGACCAGCTGCCGGAACACAACACTCTAGAAGATATGGACATGCCATCTCAACCAGGTACACCTGATCCGGTATTCCTGGAAGACCAGACCCATTAAAATAGGGAGACAAAGTAATAGACTCCAAATACAAGTAAAGGAAGAATCACTAGGAAAAGAAATATGAAATAAAGGCAAGCAATTTACCAGATAGTGAGTTCAAAGTTATGGCTACAAGGATGCTCAAACAACTTAGAACTATAAGCAACTTAATGAAAAGTTTAAAAAACTTGGTGGGAACTTCATAAGCATGAACAAAGATGAAGAAACCATAAATAAGAATTAATTATAAATGAATAATGACATAACTGTAATAAAGAATACCTAAGAAGAAATCAACAATTGATTTGAAGAAGCTGAGAACTGAAACAGTGAATTAGAATATAAGGTAGAGGTTCCAAAATGGAAGATACACTGACACTCTCCCAGGACCAAACTGGAATTACAGCTAAAATCTATTATAGAAAAACCATCCTGAATAATCAACTGAAGACTAGCTGGAGAGAATCCTGAAAATCAAGGACAAAAAGTGGAGACTTCATAGAGACTGATAGAAAGTATGGAGGTGTGAAAGAACGGGGGGGGGGGGGGGGGGGCGGGGGGGAGAAGAGGTGGCTCTCACAGACAGCAGCTGAAGTTGGCGGGGGGGGGGGGTCTCCCACAGACAGCAGCTGAAGTTGGGGTGGGGGCTCCCACAGACAGCAGCTGAAGTTGGCGGGGGGGGGGGGTCTCCCACAGACAGCAGCTGAAGTTGGGGTGGGGGCTCCCACAGACAGCAGCTGAAGTTGCAGAGAGATATCTCAGAAGTGGGAGTTCCATTTAGGACTCTAGGGTCTAAACCCAAAGCTGGGCTCCACAGCTCAGAGCACCAGCACTAAGAAAGGGGCCCACATAACATGTCTGTAAAAAGCACCAGGGCAACTGTCTGCTAGGTAGAAATAGTTGGATTTGCAGGTACACTCTTAAAGGACCAACACAGACCTTTATGAGCAGCCATTCATCTTGGGCTTCATGAGTGGACAGCAGCTGCATGAGCAGAATCCAGAGTTGGAGGCCCTAGAGTTAGAGCTAAGAAGGCAGCCACTCTTGTTTACTGTGCTGAGTCAGCCCCTCATACTGCAGAGGACGCCTTTCTTCAGCAGACCATTACCACCCAGGCAGCTTTTGCCTGGGGTGGAAACAATTGCCTTACCCTGTTGGAAAAACTCTCCCACCACTGCGTGGTTGATAGTCTAATAAATACTGAAAACAATCAGGCTGCAGGCAAGACTGCATTTCTTTGGAGGCTTTGAGCCTTTACCTTATCTCCTTCTGGGGCAAGGTTAGGAAAAACAGACATTGGTGAACATTTTAGTCCTTTCCAAAGGCACCCAGCCCTAGCAGAGGGAGCAAAAAACTATGGATTGCTGATAGCTCCAAATGAATACTCAGGGCCAGTTAAAAACATTTGATTTTGTCTTACACTAGAAATGGGGAATCATAGCAGATCTACTTAATACATAGACACAAACCCAATAGGCAGTTAAAATAGGGACACACACATAACCCAAATGAAAGAACAAGAAAATTCTCCAGAAAAAGAGCTAAATGAAATAGAAAAAATTTATCAGAAATAAAGTTCAGAATAATGATGGTAGGAATGCTCAACAGCATGAGAAAAAAATAAGTTACTATGCAAAAAAAACAGTTGGAAATAAAGAAAGACATAGTACTAATAAAGAATACATTGAAAGGGATACACAGCACATTAGGGGAAGCCAAGGATCAGATCAGTGCATTAGAAGACAGGGCAGAAAATAAAATCACTCAATCAGAAAGCCAACAAACCCATAACAATTAAATAACAGAAGGACAGCTTAAGGGAGCTGTGGAACAACATGAAACTTAATATTAACATCATAGAAATACGAGAAGGCGAAAAAAGAGAACAAGGGATAGAGAACCTCTTTTATTATTATTTTTTAAATTTTTTTATTGATTAAGGTATCACATATTTGTCCTCATTCCCCCATTCCCATCCCAAACCCCTCCCCAAGCATGCCTCCAACTCCCTGTTGTCCATGACTACTGGCTAGGCCCATATGCATGCATTTAAGTCCTTTGGTTGATCTCTCTCCCTTACCCCCACCCTCCCCTATCTTCCCTCTGAGGTTTGACAGTCTGATCGATGCTTCCCTGTCTCTGGGTCTGTTTTTGTTAATCATTATTTCCCCTAGATGTGTGAGATCATGTGATACTATGATAGAAATACACTTATAAGAACCAAAAATGAGACAGGCAATAATGGTTATGCTGAGGGGCAAATAAATCAGTCTGAGTGAGTTTCTTTCTAGGCCAACAGTTCTTTTGAGCCCCAATTTCAATGTCAAACAGTTCCTTATGTGTACATGTCAACAATGAGTTTCAGTTTTGGATGATGGAAAATGGTGGTAAAGCAGGTCCGACCCTCTTTGGTTTGGTCCTGGGCAGCTTGCAGCAACGCACAGCTGCTGACTGCTAGTATGACCTTAAATGTAAACAGATTAAATTAGGTCGTCAGTGCCTTCCAACTCTGGACTGTTTCTCTTAGCTCTTCATGGCTGGATCAGTCCTGTCAATTATCTCTGTTGCAGGAATCCACATGGTCTTGGAGTTATTTTCTGAAAATATACAAACATATTCACAACCAAAAGTTAATAAAGGAATCTTTTCTATAGATTTGACTTGGAATCTTTTTTCATTTATGCCCTGATGATTTTCCTTTGGCTTGTAATGAAATAATGATAGATAACTTCCTTAGTCTGGCAAAGGAAAAAGTCACACAGGTTCAAGAGGCACAGAGCAAGAAGAATCAAAATGGGCCCACATCCAGATGCATCATAATTAAAATGCCAAAAATTAAAGAAAAAGAGAGAACTTTAAAGGCAGCAAGGACACAAAAGTGTGTTACCTACAAAGGATCTCCCATAATGCTTCAGCTAATTTTTCATCAGAAACTCTCCAGGCCAAAAGGAAATGACATAAAGTATTCAAGATAATGAAAAGCAAGGACCTGAAAATAAGATTAATATCCAGCAAAGCTAATTATTCAAAATAGATGGTGAAATAACAAGCTTTCCAAGCCAATAAGAAGTCTAAAAGAGTTTATTACCCCAAACCAAAACTGCAAGAAATACAGAAGGACTAAAGTAATAATAAGAAGAAATAGAGAGAGAGGGAGAAATAGGCATAAAGAATTAAAATGGTAATAAGTACCTATCAATAATAACCTTAAACGTAAACAGATTAAATGCTCCAAGCAAAATATATAAGGTAGGTATCTAGATATGAAAACATGACCAAATATATGCTGTCTACAAGAGACCCACCTCAGAACAAGACTTACACAGGATGAGAGTGAAGGGATGAAAAAAAATTTTCATGCAAATTGAAACAAACATAGGTGGGTAGCAATACTCATATCTTACAAAATAGACTTCAAAATGAAGGCGATAATAGAGACAATAAGAGTCACTACATAATACTAAAGGGATTGATAAAACAAGATATATGCACCCAATATAGGAACACACACACACACACACACACACACACACACACACACACACACACACATATATATATATATATATATATATATATATATATATATATATATAGTGTATATATTCATATACACACTTCTGGAGAGTTTTAAAGGAGAGATTGACAGCAATAGAATCATAGTAGGGGACTTTAACACCCTGCTGATTTCACTGGATAGATCATACAGGCAAAAAATTAGCAAGGAAACGGTGACACTAAATGACACACTGGGTCAGATGGATTTAATTGACTTTTATAGAACAATTCAACCCAATCTGCAGGATATATCCTCTTTTCAAGTAGAAATGAGTCAAAGACCACATGTTAGGATACAAAACAAGTTTCTACAAGAAAATTAAAATCATATCAAGCATCTTCTCAGTTCACAATGGTAAGAAATTAGAAATCAACTTCAGTACACTAAAAATCAAACACATGGGGGCTAAATGGCATGTTATTAAACAATGAACGGGTTAGCAATGAGATTAAGAAATAAATTTTTAAAACTTCCTGAAAACTAATAAAAATGAACACAAAACAACACAAAATCTCTGGGACACTGCAAAAGCAGTCCTGAGAGGAAAGTTCATATCACTACAGACCTTCCTAAAACAAAACAACAACAAAAACACAAAAACAAGATAAATTAATATTAAACAATTTAACCTGACAACTTAAAGAATTAGAAAGAGAACAAAAAAAAAAACCAGAATAAGCAGAAGAAAAGAAATAATAAAGATTACAGCAGAAATAAATGACAGCGACTAAGAGAAACCAATACAAAAAAAAAAAATCAAAAAAAAATCAATGAAACCAAGAGCTTGTTCTTTGAAAAGATAAACAAGATTGATGAACCTTTAGCCAGAGTCAAGAAGAACAAATATAAAGAAAGATTATTTAAATAAATAATATCAGAAATGAAAGCAGTGAAGTAATAACTGGCAATAACTGACACCAGAAATACAAAAAATTGTAAGAAAATACTATGAATGACTATATATCAACAAGCTCGACAATGTGGATGCAATGGACAAATTTATAGAAAAATACAATCTTCAAAAACGGAGTTAGGAAGAAGTAGAAAGCCTGCATAGACCAATAACAACTGATGAAAGTGAAGCAGTCATCAAAAACTCCCAGAAAACAAAACACTGGTCTGGATGACTTTACAGAAGAGTTTTACCAAATATTCAAAGACGAGTTACAACTATACTATGCAATTTATTTTTTTTTTAAATCCAAGAGGAAGAAACACTCTAAGATCTTTTTATGAGGCCAGAATTATCCTAATTCCAAAACCAAATAGTGACACTACAAAAAAAAAAAGAAAGAAAAAAAAAAAAGAAAAGAAAAGAAAGAGAGAATTACAGGGCAATATCCCTAATGAATATAGATGCTAAAATTCCACAACAAAATATGAGCAACTTGGATCCAGAACTATATTTAAAAAATCATACACTATGACCAACTTTGATTTCTTCCAGAGATGAAAGGCTGGTACAATATTTGCAAATTAATAAACTTGATATGTCACATAAATAATTTGAAAGACAAAAAACACAGGGTCATATCAGTAGGCTCAGAAAAATCATTAGACAAAATCCAAAACTCATTTTTTATAGCAACTCTCAGTAATGTGTGAATAAAGGGATCATAGTCAAAATAATAAAGGCCATATAGGACAAACCTACAGCTAACATCAGACGCAATGAACAAAGACTATAGCCATTACTTCTAAGAACAGGGACAAGACAGGGATGTCTGATTTCACCACTCTTATTAACATACTACTGGAGTTCTAGCCACAGTGATCATATAAGAAGGAAACCTGAAAGGTATTTAAATTGTAAAACTCTCTTTATTCCCACACTATAGGCCTGTGGGATCAGGCCTAAACTAGCAGAAGGCCTGATCCTTCTCACAATCTGGGACTGCTGGCTCCTAACCATTCACCTGCCTGACTGCCTGATTGCTCCTAACGACTTCTGCCTGCCAGCCTGATCACCCCCTAACCACTCCCTTGTCAGCCTGATTGAGACCTAACTGACCACCTGCTGGTCTGACTGCCCCCAACTACCTTCCCCTTCAGGCCTGGTCCCCCCCAACTGCCCTCCCCTACAGGCCTGGTTCCCCCGACTGCCCTCCCCTGAAGGCCTGGTCACCCCTAATTGCCCTCCCCTGCTGGCCTGATCACCACAACTACCCTCCTTTGTCGGCTATCTTATGCAGCCATCTTTGAACACATGAGGTGGCCATCTTGTGTGAAGATATGAGTATCATTTTGCATATTACCTCTTTATTATATAGGATGACATGGTAATGTACATAGAAAAGCCCATGGAGACCACCATGAAACTACTGGATTTAATGAATGAATTCAGCAAAGTAGCAAGACACAAAATTAACACTCAGAATTCAATGGCATTTTTATACACCAATAATGAAAACTCAGAAAGAGGAACAAAAACAACAAAGAACAACAACACATGCATTTACCATTGCAACAACAACAACAAAATAAGATACTTAGTAATAAACTTATTTATTTATAAATAAATAAGGAGGTAAAATATTTGTTCTCAGAAAACTACAGTATATTGAAAAAAGAGATGAAGATATACACAAGTGGAAGAACATACCATGTTTGTGGATTGGTAGAATAAAAATGTCCATACTACCCAAAGCATCTATAGATTCAATGCAATCTCTGTTAAAACACCAATAGCGTATTTCACAGATTTAGAACAAATACTCCAAAAATTTATATGGAACCTTAATGGACCATGAAGAGCTGTAGCAATCTTGAGAAAGAACAAAGTTAGAGGGACCAAAAATATAACAGATATCCAGTTATATTTCAAAGTTACTGTTTTGAAAACTGCCTGGTACTATAAAAGAATAGCCATATAGACCAATGGAACAGAAGAGAGACCTTAAAAATTGGTTCAAGTCATTGTGCTCAATATTTGACAAAGGAGGCAAGAGCATACAATTGTGTAAAGACAGTGTCTCCAACAAATGGTGTTGGGAAAACTTGATAGATAACATGCAAAAGAAAGAAAGAAAGAAAGAAAGAAAGAAAGAAAGAAAGAAAGAAAGAAAGAAAGAAAGAAAGAAAGAAAGAAAGAAAGAAAGAAAGAAAGGAAGGAAGAAAGGAAGAAATAAAGGAAGAAATAAAGGAAGAAAGGAAGAAATAAAGGAAGAAAGAAAGGAAGAAAGAAAGGAAAAGAAAAGAAAGAAAGAAAGAAAGAAAGAAAGAAAGAAAGAAAGAAAGAAAGAAAGAAAGAAAGCAGGAAGGAAGGAAGGAAGGAAGGAAGGAAGGAAGGAAGGAAGGGAAAGAAACTAGCCCATCAACTTAAACCACACAAGAATAAACTCTAAATGGATTTAAAAAACTTAAATGTAAGTCACAAGACCATAAAAATCCTAGGGAAAACATTAGTAAAATCTGAGACATCATATATCATTAGTAAAATCTGAGATATCAGATAGTACAGTATTTTCACTGATACATTTTCTAAGGCGAGAGAATTAAAGGAAAACAAACAAATGGGATGACATCAATCTAAAAGTTTGTGCACAGCAAAAGAGACTACCAACAACATGAAAAGGTAGCCTACTATGTGGGAAAATATATTTGGCCATATTTCTGATAAAGGGTTAATACCTAAAATATATAAGGACAACTTAACAAAAGGGAGAGAAACAATCCAATTAAAAAATGGGCAAAGGACCTAAATAGATAGTTCTCCAAAGTATGTTAGACATATAGATGGCCAACAGACATATAAAAATGCTCAAAGTCACTGATCATCAGAGATATGCAAATTAAAATGACAACAAGGTATAACCTCATTTATGTCAGAATGGCTACCATCAAAATGTTAACAAATGGCCAAAACCAGTTTGGCTCAGTGGGTTGAGTGTCGGCCTGCGGACTGAAAGGTCCCAGGTTTGATTCTGGCCAAGGGCATGTACTTTGGTTGCGGGGACATCCCCTGTAGGGGTTGTGCAGGAGGCAGCTGGTTGATGTTTCTCTCTCATTGATGTTTCTGACTCTATCCCTCTCCCTTCCTCTCTGTAAAAAATCAATAATATATATATATATATATATATATATATATATATATATATATATATTTTTTTTTTAAGTTAACAAATGACAAGTGCTGGCAAGGATGTGGAGGGAAGGGAACCCTAGTACACTGCTGGTAGAAATGGAGACTGGTGCAACTATTATGGAAAATAGTAGTTTCTACAAAAAATTAAATTTGGAATTGCCATTTGACCTAGTGATCTCACTTCTAGGAATATATCCTAAGAAACCTGAAACACCAGTCAGAAAGACTATATGCACTTCTATGTTCATGCAACAAACTACAATGGCTGAGATCTGGAAACAGCCCAAATGCTCATCAGAAATGAGTGGATAAGAAAATCCAAGAAAGCAAGATGGCAGCATAGGATAGACACCTGAATGTAGCCGACAACAACAAATTTGAATTTAGAACTGGAAAAACAGGAGAAACATCGCCTTGAAGTGCTGGACGGCTGGCTGAGAGGAGGCTCTACCATCTGGGAAGGAGAGAGAAGGGACGCTAAACCTCAGGAACTGTGAAGGTGAGGAGAACTGTGTGCGCGAAAAGGTGGCCACCCGACTTTGCCGCTGGCTTGCTTGCGGAGCGTGAAGAGGGCGGGCTGAGTTCGCTACTGGCTTACTCCTGGCGTGCGGAAAGGGCGGACAGCTAATGTGCAGTGGCTAGCTTTCTTGTTCGGGAGGAAAATAAACCACCCTTTTGCTCTGATAGATGGCCCCAGACAGGGAGAGGCCAGACTGTCAGGCAGCGGGCAGAGATCTCTTGGAGGTGTGTGAAGCCAGCGGCCATTACTGTGGGACTCAGAAACCAGACCCTCGTAGGGAGGGGCTGACCAAAGCTTGTCTGCACCACCTGAGATTCCACCCCATCTAAGCAGAGCACAGAAGCCCTTCCAGTGGCTAGCTTTCTCATTCGCAGTGAATAGGACTCTCCTAGGGAGGGACAGATAGGGATCCAAAGCTTGTCTGTGCCTATACCAAAGAGGTGTGCATGCCTGCAACCAATCTTGCGGGATTCACCAAAACTTGGCTGTGCTACCCTGAGACTCTGCCCCATCCAAGCGGAATATAGAAACCCTCCTAGCTGAGACACTTCTGATCCTCATAGCCAATGGGTTGGAGATCAATGCTTCCCAGTGATACCAACAACAAGCAAAGCTTAACAACAAGACTGTACACACACCCCACAAAGGGCTACACCAAGTCCACCTCAGGTAACTGGGAGGCTGACTCACTGAACCATATAGGACACCTGAACACACAAAGCCACCCCACCAACTCAGGGAAGCAGCGAAAATGTCGAGACAAGGAAACAGATCACAAACAAAAGAAATGGAGGACAAGAAGCAACTGGATATATAGTTCAAAACCACGCTTATAAGGTTTTTCAAGAATCTCCTAGAAAAGGCCGATAAAATAAATGAGACTTATGAGGATATGAAAAGGGATCAACTAGAAATAAAGAATACATTGTCTGAAATAAAAAATATTATACAGAGTCCTAAAAACAGAATGGAAGATCACAAGACTCAAGTCAAAAATTTGGAACACAAAGAGCCAGAGGACACTCCTCCACAGGAGCAAGAAAATAAGAGAATCCAGAAAGTTGAAGATAGTGTAAGAAACCTCTGGGACAATTTCAAGTGAACCAACATCAGAATTATGGGGAAACCAAAAGAAGAGAAAGAGCAAGATACCAAAAGCATATTTGAAGAAATAGTGACAGAAAACTTCCCCCACCTGAGGAAAGAAATAGTCTTACCCAGCAAAGCTATCACTCAGAATCGAAGGCCAGATAAAGAGCTTCACAAATAAAAAAAAGCTAAAGGAGTTCATTACCGCCAAACCAGAATTATAGAATTGCTGAAAGGGGTTCTTTAGGAAGAGGAAGAAGATGTAGATAAAAATTATTATCAACAAATATGTAACTATCAACAAGTGAAACTAAAAGGCAAGGGAATTAAAAAACCTAATGAACAATATTAACTGGTGAATATAATAGAATCAGAGGTATGGAAGGGGAGTGAACTGACGATTCTTGGGGAAAAGGGGAGTGGGGGATGTGGGAAGAGACTGAACATAAACTGTGCACCTATGGATGAGGACAATGGGGGGTGGGAAAGGGCAGAGGGTGGGGTGGGAACCTGGTGGAGGGGAGCTATAGAGGGGGGAAAAATGAAGAACATTTGTAATAACATGAACAATAAAGATTTATTTTAAAAAAAGAAGAAAAAGAAATGAGTGGATAAAAAAGCTGTGGTTATGCTTTTTTAATTTCTTACCCTTTGAGACAGCACTTAGCATGCAATTAAGTCAGTCAGAAAAAGTCAAGTATCACATGATCTCACTCATATCTGGAATCTAATTAACAAAATAAACTGATCAATGTAGTGGATCCAGAGACATGGAAGCATGGAACAGAGTTCGAAATTTCAGAGGAAAGGTGAGTGAGTGGGAGATAATTAACTAAAGACCTTGTATGCATCTATGCATAACCCATGGTTGCAGATAGTGAGTAATGAGGGCTTGGGGTGGGAGTGTAGGAGTGGGTTTGGGCTGGCAGGGGTTGATGGGGGAAAAAGGGGATTAATGTAATACTTTCCACAATAAAGATTGGGGGGAAATGTAAAAAACAAGAACCTAAAAAAAAACAAAACCAAGAAAATATATAAAATGTTGCACATGGCTTATCAGAAGTGTGTATTGAACACTGGGAAAAAATCATAAACTCTGAAGTGCCACTGCTGGACACCCCCAAAGGCAACCATTACTTTTGGCTTGCCCAGTGTCACTGACAGTGTGAAAAACCACGGCCAGAGTGGCTTTCAGGTTCAAAGGCTTGGAGAAAGAGCTGTCGCACAAATGATACTCAAGACAAGATTAATATTAATATTACGGGGGAGACCAGGGCAAACTCAACTATAGCAGTCAAATGCTTTCACTTACCCAGCTGCTTGCACTTACTAGAATACACAATTGCCTTTTAGGAATGCAAACAGATATATCAATGGTAATTTATAATAAACAGTAAGATTATCAGATTGTGGGGAGTTTGCTTTAGTCCATTGAGTCAGCAGTAGGTAATAAAATGCAAATATTCACACTGTGAATATCAAAGGGGAGTCCAAACAGCCTTCTGCCAGACTTCTCACATTTATATTAATTACTGTTGATCTTGGTTTCCAGCAGACAGGACACCTGCCTCTCCATGGGAGCTTCCTGTTTGAACTAGACTTTGAATCTTTGTAAGTTCCTCCCACAGGCAAGCTGATATCTTTAGATCATTCATTTTAATTATATATATATATATATATATATATATATATATATGTGTGTGTGTGTGTGTGTGTGTGTATATATATATATATATATATATATGTTATTATTATCTTTTTATTTGCAAAATTTTCTATGTTATTTTAACTATAATAAATAGGCCTAATTGGTTTTAAAATGTTTCGTTTATAAGGAGGTATCTAGGTCCTACTGGAATAACTCAAAGTCACATCTGGGTTACAAAAGTCTCTTAAAATTTAAATTTTGTGATGTTTTGTAAGCAAACTAAAATAAAAGGTTACACATGAATTTTGTAAGCCTGGGTAAAATAAATATATTTTATGGTAATAATTTTACAAGTCATCAATCAAACTTAAAACAGTTTATTTTAGTTCTATAATGTTAACGAAAGAAAACATTGGAACTTGTAAAGAATTTTAGTGAGTTTATTTGAGCCAAACTGTCGACTTACGCCAGGAAGCAGAACCTCAATTGATTGAAATAATGCTCCAAAGAATGGCGGGTTACATTTCTATTTATACATTGCAATCAAAGGAGGTGGATTACATGAAATTCATTGGTGATGGGTTAAGGGAATCACCTGGGATTGGATAAAAAGTAAAATGATGGATGCTTACTTAAGTGAGTGCAGGAACAATTAACATGATAAAGAAGGAATTTGAGGCATCTGTCCTGGCACCCACCACATTTAGTTGTGTCCCAGGGGCTCCAGAAAAAGGGAAGTTACAAGTTAACCAGACATCTCACAGATATATTATTTTAGAGGAAAAAAAAAAAGCAAATGGGCTCAGTAAAGAAGATCTAAGTTGATCTTTGTCAGGAAAAATATTAGCCTAGGACATGACTACTCACTATTACCTGTTTGTAGTTAAAATATTTAATTTTCAAACCATCTTTTGTGGTTATTTTAGGTCTCTGAGTTTGCAAGACTGCCACGCAGGCCACCCCTGAGCTTGTCAAGTTAGCATGTGGCTCCTTTCCTTCACAATAACATCATTTAAACATTTTTTTTTGAGATCACTGCATAAGCAAAGAGAAAGTAAGCAGCTTATTTATTTATTTTAAAATCCTTATTTTTAAAAAATAAATCTTTATTGTTCAGATTATTACAGACGTTTCTCTTCCCCCCCACCCCCAAAGCTCCCCTTCACCTGATTCTCCCCCTACACTCCATGCCCTTACTCCCCCTCCTCCCCCCCCCCCCCCCCCCGCACTGTCCTCATCCATAGGTATAAGTTTTTTGTCTAATCTCTTCTTGTACCCCTTATGCCCTCTTCCCCTCACCCTGAGAATTGTCAGTCGACTCCCTTTCTATGTCCCTAATTCTATATTCACCAGTTTATTCTGTTCATTAGATTGGTTATTGACTTGATTTTTAGATTCACTTGCTATAGATATCTATTAGTTGTTCATAATTTTTATCTTTACCTTTTTCTTCTTCTTCCTCTTAAAGAATATCCTTCAGCATTTCATATAATCCTGGTTTGGCGGTGATTAACTCCTTTAGCTTTTTTCTTTTCTGTGAAGCTCTTTATCTGATCTTCAATTCTAAATGATGGCTTTTCTGGGTAGAGATATCTTGGTTGTAGGTTCTTGCTGTTCATCACTTTGAATGTTTCTTGCAACTCCCTTCAAACTCCAAACATAGTTTCTGTTGAGAAATCAGCTGACAGTCATATGGGTACTCTCTTGAGGTAACTGTTTTTCTCTTGCTGTATTTAATATTCTCTCTTTGTCTTTTGCTCTCAGCATTTTAATTATGATGTGTCTTGGTGTGGTCCTCTTTGGATTTCTTTTGTTTGGGGTTCTCTGTGCTTCCTGGACTTGAAAATCCATTTCTTTCACCAGGTGGGGGAAGTTTTCTGTCATTATTTCTTCAAATAGGTTTTCAGTGTCTTGCTCTCTGTCTTCTTCTGGCACCCTCATAATTTGGATGTTGGTATGCTTGAAGTTGTTCCAGAGGCTCCTTACACTATCTTCAACTTTTTGGATTCTTTTTTCTTTTCTGGTTAAGTGTTTTTTGCTTCCTCATATTTTAGATCTTTGGTTTGATTCTTGGAGTTCTCTAGTCTACTGTTGGATTTCTGTATATTATTCTTTATTTCAGACAGTGTATGCTTATTTCTGACTGGTCCTTTTCCATTTTTTTTTTTTTTATTTTTTTTTTTTGCATTCTCATTAAGATCCTTGAAGGTCTCACTAAGTTCCTCAGAGGTCACACTAAGTTCCTTGGAAGTTTCTAGAAGATTCTTGAGTAATCTTATAACTGTTGTTTTGAACTCTATATCCAGTAGTTTGCTTTCTTCATTTTCTTTCATTCATGACATGTTTCTTTGTCTCTGCATTTTGACTGCTTCTCTGTGTTGATGGAGTAGCTTTGAGTGGTAGATGACCTATAGTGCCCAGTGGCTCAGCCTCTCCAATCACCTGAGATGGACATTCTTGGGGCACCCCTTTGTGGGCTGGGTGCACAGTCTTGTTGTAGTTAAGCCTTGATTGCTATTGGTACACTGGGAGGAATTGACCTCCAGGACAATTGGCTGTGAATATCAGCTGTGTCTATAATGGAAGAACTGCTGTGCTGGAGACACCCTTATGGGGCAGGACTTGCTTCAGTGGAGCTTTGGTGCTCACTGAGTATGCCTCTTGAGTGTGTCACTTATGTATGTGAGGAGTTGAAATCTGGTGTCATCTCACACTGACCACTAAGCATACTGGCTCCTGGATCTCTATGAAGGTGCAAGTCAGCTAGTGTCTGAGGCCAACCAGCAGGAGCAATGGAGAAATATGCAGATTTCTCCTCTTTGTTTGAGGTTTGGAAGTTTTGAGCTGTCTGACCCAGCTGCAATTTGTTAGGTTAAGCTGTGAAATGGCAGGCCATTCATATGCAAAAGCCACTGTGCACAGCTAAGGTGGATTTGTAAATTGGGTGGGGTGGGTCTCAGGAAATCACCAGAGTGTATCAAACAACGATGACTGTCACTCAGCCATCTCTGTGTCTCCCCATTTCTGTGTCCCTGCATCCTGCACCCCAGAACAGTAAACAATGATTCCTGCACACACCTCTGCGAGAAAGCCACCCTCACTTTCAGACCCAATGCCAGTTTCTCCCTGTAGGAGTGTGGGTCCCCAGAGTCTCACAAGAAACTGGAGTTCAGGACAGTTGGTAGCTTGTATCTCCCTTCCAATTAATAAACAAACAAACAAAAAAAAAAACAACAAAAAAAACAGCCCGATTCACAGGCCTCCATACCTCTTCTTTTCCATGCCTCTGTACCTCCTACAAAGTCTCAATGAGCTTTTTTCTTTTCTTCTAGCTGTAGAACTTCTACTCAGCCAGCTTTCTCATGGTTCTGGGTGACAGTCATTTTGTCTTTTAGTTGTAGTTTTGATGTGGTTGTGAGAGGTAGCACAACATACAGGTGTATAACTTATGCCACCATCTTCGTTTTTCTAAAATCTTTATTTTTGAAAGTATTATATGTCACATTTATCCCCCTAGGACAGTACTGATTTTTGCTGAGAAAACACAAGACATATTTTTTATTTGCCCTTGATAATTCTTAAGAAAACTGGAAAGGGTGGAGGGGGTCTAATGACCAAGCAGAAAGATCTCTGGAGACTTTTAATAAAAGCCTCTTAGGCTGTGAATGAGCAGTGGAAATAAAGTCTTGGCTCTGATCTAAGGAATTAAGCAACAGGAGAGAGCCAGCTGGTTTATACACTTAAAACTTTCACAAACTTTTATCACCTTCACAACTTTTACAAACCATTCTACAACTTTCACAAATCTTCTTACCCATTTGGAAATAACTATTCTTAGAACAGCTCACATTCTTTCTTTAACCCCCAACCCCCAAATAAATCTCCATACCCCATGCCTTCTATTACCAAAACTATAAAATTTGGCCAAATTTAATTAGAATTTCTTACTTTTATAAATCTCAATTTTCAATAATAATCAAAAAGTGGGCAACTAGTAGTTCCTAGATTGACTTTTATGAACACATTTCATAACCTTTAGAAACATAGATTCCTCTATTGTCAAATACATTTTTAAGAAACACACCTTTTGCTGAAACCAGTTTGGCTCAGTGGCTAGAACATCAGCCTGCAGACTGAAAGGTTCCAGGTTCAATTCCGGTCAAAGGCATGTACATTTGTTGTGGGCACATCCCCAGTGCAGGAGATAACTGATCGATGTTTCTCTCTCATTGATGTTTCTAACTCTTTATCCCTCTCCTTTCCTCTCTGTAAAAAATCAATAAAATATATATATTTTTTAAAAAGAAACACACCAGAATCCAAGATGGCTGCTCAGATAGACACCTAACCACAGCAGCACACAACAATTTCAATGGGATACAACTAAAATGTAGAGTGGACATTGCCCAGAGCTACAGGTAGTCGACTGACTGAAAATTCTACAACAAGAAGGAAAGAGAAAACCAGAAGGAAAATCAGAGGAGCTGAAAAAGCCTAAGGTACGGAGACATGCTGCGGGCACGCATGCGCGCGCGGAGAGGACGCAGCCAGAGAGGAGGAGAAGGCTGGGTGCCTGCCTGGCGTTCCCTAGCAGGAAGAAAATAAAAGCCCCGGCCTGGGCTGAACCCCAGAACTGGCAGCGCTGAGCCCCAGTTATGGGCCAGA
Source organism: Pipistrellus hanaki (assembly GCF_964339955.1). Taxonomy (NCBI): domain Eukaryota; kingdom Metazoa; phylum Chordata; class Mammalia; order Chiroptera; family Vespertilionidae; genus Pipistrellus; species Pipistrellus hanaki. The sequence goes on along the minus strand of NC_140505.1, from coordinate 87,717,045 downwards.
CCCTGGGGACCCAGGCTCGAGCAGGGGGAGACGGGGCTATGAGGCGGAATCCCAGGGAAGCGGCGAAAAGCAGAGCCCCCGGAGTCACGCACATTGCGCGCAGAGGACGGAATGTTGACTCTGATGCTGGATTGTCCTGGCGGGAAGAAACAAAACCTCCAGCGGTGCTGAGCCCCAGTCCCGACTGCTCTGAACTCCAGTTCTAGGCCAATCTCTGGGGAGCCAGGCTCAAGCAGAGGGAGATGGGGCTGTGAGGTGGAGTCCTGGGGGAGCAGTGAAAAGCGGAGCCCCCGGAGCCACGCACGTTGCTCGCAGAGGACAGTCTGTTGACTCTGATGCTAGACTCCCCTAGCAGGAAGGAGAAAAAAAAGCTCCAGATTGGAGGAACACGACGAGGAGCAGGAGCCCCTGCCGGACACCGGCCAGCCAGGCACCAGCAAGGAGCCGGGCGACGGGGCCCCTGGGGGGTAAGGGGGGTGCCCCTGGGCCTTCGACTGCTGAGCGCGGGCCACGGAGCCAAGACCGGGGGCTGCTTCCTGGGCGGCGCCGACCCCGGCAACAGGCTGAAGCAGCACAGGAGCTCGCGGAGAACAAAGGGGTGCCACAGGCCAACCTGCTGAGCTTCCAGAACAAGGAGAAAGAAACCGAAGAAGTTTTCAATGTGAAGAAATCAAGTAAGAGCAAAAGATAGTAAAATTACTTAAGAAAGAATACAAAGAAGATCTTGAAAAATCGAAGACTAAGTCAGAACTCAACTGAGCAGCCAACATTGCAACATAAATGCGTTTTGTTTTTGTTTTTTTAAAAAGGACAGAATGTTGGAACAGCGGCGGCCAGGCCTAGAGTGGCCAGGCACAAGGCAGTGGCAGCCAGGCCTGGAGCAGCAACAGCCAGGCCCCAGAGCAGCAGCAGACAGAACCAGAGCAGCAACAGCCAGGCCTGGAGCAGCCAGACCTGGGGCAGTGGCAGCCAGGCCTGAGGCTGAGGCGGCCAAGCCCAGGGTGGCCAGTCCAGGAACACCCAGGCCTGGAGTCGGGAGCCGGGTCAGGAGCAGCCGTGTCGGGAGCGGCCAGGCCTGGAGCAGCAGCTGCCAGGCTGGGAGCGGCCAGGCCCGGAGAGGCCGGGCCCGGAGCAGCCACGCCCAGAGCAGCCAGGTCGGGAGCGGCAGTGGCCAGACCCAGAGCAGCTGGTTGTGGAACGGACCAGAGCAACAGAGGCCAGGCCCGGAGCAGCCAGGCCAGGAACAGCTCGCTCCTTGCCTGCCTCCGCCCCAAGGCTGCCTCTCAGACCTGGCTGGAAACTTTTGGGGGAACTTGAGGGTCTGCTGAATCAAGTGAGGAAGGCTTAGATCTGGATGTGTTGAGTTAGTATAGCGCTGGGGTGTCGATCTGTGAGTGCCTTGTGTGGGGCCTGGATGTGGTTGGTTGATCTATTTGGAAATGTCTTTTGTGTGAAGTGTATCCTTGGGCATGTGGAGGTATTATTGATTTGAGAAAATGCTAAGTAACTGATTTACTAACTGAAAAATTTAAAGTTCTGAAAGTTTAAGGTCTCTTGCCAAAAAGAGGTTTTAAAGCTAACACCTTAATTTTAATGGAGAAAGGGAATGACAAGCCCTTCCCACCCAGAACAGGTAATCCAATTCCAACCAGCAGCTATCTTTAAACAATGTGTTCATTTACATTTGAATGGCTACACCTTTTGATAGCCTAAGGGCAAGTTTACATGTAAACAAGTTTGCTCTCAATTCCCAGGGCAGAAAAAAAAACAAGGTTTAAAATTATTAGATTTTAAAATTTATTCTTAGAAGTGTAAAAGTTTATTAATTAAAACAACAACAACAACAACAAAAAAAGGAGATTGAAAAACCTGATGAACAATAATAGCGGTTCATTGTAGTAGAGTCCGCGATATGGGAAGGGAGCGGACTGACTGTTCTGGGGAAAGGGAGGGAGGAAGAGACTGAACATAAACTGTGCACCTGTGGATGAGGACAATGGGGGTTGGGTGGGTGGGGTGGGAACCTGGTGGAGGGAGGAAGAAATGAGGAACCTTTGTAATAATATGAACAATAAAGATTGATTTAAAATAAAATAATTTAAAAAAATAAAAACACACCTTTCACAAACATTAGACATTTATTAACAACTCAGACAATGAAGGCTTGGGGGCGGGGGAAAGGCAGGTTAGAAGAGGTCAATGTGGGGAAAAAGGAGACATATATAATACTTTCAACAATAAAGATTTAAAAATTATTTTAACAACTCTAAATGCAGTCTACATCTTCTTAGCACCAAAAGCCAAAATTAGGTGAACACAAAACTTACCTAGCAATCCATATTTCAGTATTTCATGTTACTGTAAAATATTTAGATAGTAACTTTTATCAGAGTTATTTCTGTCATTTTAAATATTTTTATTATTGATATTATTAAAAATATCATCAATTTCCCCCCTTCCATTCCTCTATTAATTTTAGAAAGGAATAGCTGAAATAAGTTAAATTGATTTGCTTAGATGGCTAAAAATATTTTATTTTCCTTTTGATAAGGTTTACCTCCCACATATTTGCATTTTATTTCTTTATTTATTTTTAAAATATTTTATTTATTTTTTACAGAGAGGAGGAGAGAGGGATATAGAGCTAGAAACGTCGATGAGAGAGAAACATCGACCAGCTGCCTCTTGCACACCCGCTACCGGGGATGTGCCCGCAACCAATGTACATGCCCCTGACCGGAATCGAACCTGGGACCCTTCAGTCTGCAGACCGATGCTCTACCACTGAGCCAAACCAGTTTCGGCACATATTTGCATTTTAAAAGATGGTCCTGCCGAAACCGGTTTGGCTCAGTAGTAGAGCCTAGGTCTGCGGACTGAAAGGCCCAGGTTCTGTTCTGGTCAAGGGCATGTACATTGGTTTCGGGCACATCCCCGGTAGGGAGTGTGCAGGAGGCAGCTGGTTGATGTTTCTTTCTCATCGATGTTTCAAGCTCTCTCTCTCCTTTTCTGTAAAAAATCAATAAAATATATTAAAAAAAAAAAAAAAAAAAGATGGTCCAGCCCAACCGGACAGAGAGTCAGTCATTGAGTGTCTATCTATGAACCAGGAGTGCAAAAAAAGGTGCTACATAAATCTATTACAGAAAAATATTGGCAGTCAGGAATAGCTGATAATCAGGTATATGGATTTGGAACCACAGGATGTCTGGAAATAACTAACTTATTTATAACTGAAAGTTTGAACCATCTCTATCTCTTTTCATTTTGTCTCTTTACTGGAAGAAAAGAATAATTACATGGGCTCAAACATGGAATTATAAAACCCCCCAATTTTCTCTTAAACTATTGATAAGAAGGGGAAACTCTTCTCATATTCTTCAGAGCAGCCCTATATTTGTTTCTGTTTTGTTTTTCTAAATCCCATTTGTTTCCTATAATCCTAAAAGTGGATAGCCTTCTTTATAGGAGTTTTCCTGTGAACCTTCTTTAGTAATTCTGCTGCTTTTGCTCCCAGAAACCAGTAGGCATATTAATTGGAGTAGGTTAGAATAGCCAGGATTTCATGTTCAAACACAGGTGTGGGGAACCTTTTTTTTTTTTTTTTCTGTCAAGGGCCATTTTGATATTTATAATATTATTTGCTTAATATAATTCATTGAATATAAATTTATGGTGCTATGTAATAAACTCCCATATTTATTGAACCTGTCTGTGGTTGCCTTGGATGTTGTGTGCCTTATATGACCCACAGGCCAGACATTCTTCACCCCTAAACAGTTCAACTTGAGAACCAACCCATCAGGGTCTACAATAAAATCAGGAACAATTGCTGGTTTCTTTCTGGATGAGACCAGCTCTTCTCCAAAGGGACCTGCTATAATTTCTATTTTCATGAACTCTTGTTAATTGTAGAGCCAACATTTTTCTAATTTTTGCATGCAAAAGATTAGTTCAGGCACCCAAAGATATCATTTCTAGTTAAATCTTCCCATTTCTGTAATTCACTTGTAAGTAAAGGCTTCCTGTCAAGAATATTTTTTTAAATATATTTTATTGATTTTATACAGAGAGGAAGGGAGAGGGATAGAGAGCTAGAAACATCGATGATAGAGAAACATTCATCAGCTGCCTCCTGCACACCCCCGGGATATGCCCGCAACCAAGGTACATGCCCTTGACCGGAATCGAACCCGGGACCTTTCAGTCCGCAGGCCGATACTCTATCCACCGAGCCAAACCGGTTTTGGCATGGTGTATTAATGAGGGCCGGTGTCTGGGAGTTCCCAGCCTTGGAGGCACAACTTCCCATGTTAATTTTAGGGGATGTGTTTTATTATATCTGTAGAGTCTGAGCAAATTTTCTAGGGATGTTATGTACTGGGTCAAAATGGTTGAGCTCCATAAAGCTCTCACCCCTAGAGTCACATTTAACGCTCCTCCCTGCCTTCATTTCTTTCCTGGCTGTCTAAGACAACCAGAAGGGCTCATGGCTCTAGCTGAGTAACCCACAGGGGTGCTCCCCTGGGTGAGTTGGCCAGTTTAATTACAGTTAAGTTGTGATTTCCCTCTGGGTCTCCTGCATATCCTGAGAAATGACCTCTGAAACCTTCACAAAGATTCTTAGTTGCTAAGGAGCCCACTTCTTTTCTATCATCACACCTCAGCCTTAGAGGCTCCCAAGTGATTTGAACCTCAGCTCCATTGCTTTGGTCTTTACTCAGGGCCTGAGAGTAATCTGTTTCTCTGAGTCTCATATTCTCATCTGTAAAGCTAATATCTAATTTGCAAATTTGTGCTGAGGATTAGAGAAAATTCAAGTAGCATGTATTAACGTAAGAAACATTCAAACCTGTAAAGAATTTGTACATTTATTTAAACTCAACTGTTGACAATTGCAGAGAAGCAGAATCTCAACAGATTGAGATAGTGTTCTGAGAATGGCAGTTTTTCACCTAGTTTTATAGGTCCTTTGATGGAGGAGATGAAAATGGGTTACTTGAAATCCATTGATAATAGACTAGGGAGGGGGGAGAAAGCAAAGCAGGGAAACCTCTGGAATTGGTTAAAAAGTAAAGTGATAGACACACACTTCTTTCATGTAGGTGGGTACAGGATAGTTAACAGTCAACAATTAACGTGATAACAATAATGAGAGGATTTATGATCTCCACCTCGGTGCATTGGTTGAACCCTCAGAGGTCTGGGAAAAGGTAACTGGACATTCCAAAGGTGCGCTATTGTAGATGCAAAAAGACAATAAGCTCAATAAGATCAAGTTGATCTTTGTCAGGGAAGATACTGGCCTGACTATAAATTGCTTTTTAATTTAAAAAGTTTTAATTTCAGATAATCTTTTGTGGTTATTTTGTGGTTACACAGGCCTTCCCTGAGCTAGTCAGATTAGCAAGTGGTCCTATTTTGTCCACAATCATTAAATGATAGTATCTTTCCCATTGTAGAGATTCTAAATATAATGCTCATTACTTGCTTTCTTCCTTTCTGCATAAACTTTTCGCCTCTCTCTTTGCTGAAAGCACAAAGCATCCCACTCTTCATTTCCCACATAACTTCTGCTTTTCTGCCTCTCTTACTCAGACCCATGGATATAATCAACGAAGAACATTAATATTCAGTATCATTTTTTTTCTTAATATATTTTATTGATTTTTTTACAGAGAGGAAGGGAGAGAGATAGAGAGCCAGAAACGTCGATGAGAGAGAGAAACATCGACCAGTTGCCTCTTGCACACCCCCTACCGGGGATGTGCCCGCAACCAAGGTACATGCCCTTGACCGGAATCGAACCCAGGACTTTTCAGTCCGCATACCGATGCTCCACCACTGAGCCAAACCGGTTTTGGCTCAGTATCATTTTTATATATTAAAAGATATTTTAATTTGTATTACAAAAATTATATGGATTTATAACTGGTAAACCAATTGATAATGTGGCCATGGTGGAGGTGGCAGAGGCCCCTGGCCAGTAGGCAGGGGCTGGGGAAAAGGCTCTTGCACGAATTTCATGCATCAGGCCTCTAGTACAAATATAAAAACATTTAGATTCATTACAAAATTTAAAATCATATTGTATTGCTCTGCACTCATTCCCTCCCCCCCCCCCCCATTCAACTCATTTGTGGACATTTTTCATACCAGTATGTCAAGACTTCACTCTCCTTAATAACTGACATTGTGTTCTGTTTTAAGACTATCTTAAAAAATACATTTAACTCGTTTTCAAATGTCAAAGATTTAGGGTTTCTTCACTCTTTTATTTTTACAAACTCTATTACCATGAACATAATAATTAGATCTTTGCACTATTATTAAAATATATCTGTGTGATACATTTAGCAAATACAATTTTTTTTTATTGTTTAAAGTATTACAAATATTGTAGTAGTACATATGTCTCCTTTCCCCCATTGACCTCCCTAGCCTTCGCTACCCCTCGTACATGCCCTCAAACCTTCCCTCCCAATGTCTGTGTCCATTGATCCTGTTTACACCTTCGGTTGATCTCTTACCCCCACAACCCTCTCCTGCCTTTCTATTTTTGTTTATCAGTTTATGATGTTTATTTTTAATTTTTTGAGGAAACTCCATACTGTTCTTCACAGTGGCTGCACCAATCTACATTCCTACCAGCAGTGAAGGAGGGTTCCTTTATCTCCAAATCCTCTCCAGCACTGTGGTTTGACAGCTTTTTTGCTTCTTTGTCTCTGTTTCTATTTTTGTTCATCAGTTTATGATGCTCATTATATTCTACAAATGAGTGAAATCATGTGATATTTATCTGTTTCTGACTGGCTTATTTCGCTTAGCATAATGTTCTCCAGTTCCATCCATGCTGTTGCAAATGGTAAGAATTCTTTCTTTTTTGTAGCAGCATAGTATTCCATTGTAGATGTACCACAGTTTTCTAATGCACTCATCTGCTGATGAGCATTTAGGCTGTTTTCAGATCTTAGCTATTGTAAATTGTGCTGCTATGAATATAGGGGTGCATATATCCTTTCTGATAGGTGGTCCTGGTTTCTTGGGATACATTCCTAGAAGTGATATTACTGGGTCAAATGGCAGTTACATTTTTAATTTTTTGAGGAAACTCCACACTTTTTTTTTTTTTTTTTTTTTTTTTTTTTTTTTTTTTTTTTTACAGTGACTGCACCAGTCTGCATTCCCACCAGCAGTGAAGGAGGGTTCCTTTTTCTCCGAATCCTCTCCAGCACTTGTCTTTTGTGCATTTGTTGATGATAGTCTTTCTGACAGGTGTGAGGTGGTACCTCATTGTTGTTTTGATTTGCAACTCTCGGATGATTAGTGACTTTGAGTATGTTTTAATATATCTCTTGGCCTTCGGTATGTCTTCTTTTGAAAAGTGTCCATTTAGTTCCTTTGCTCATTTTTGATTGGGTTGTTTATCTTTTTTTTTTCTTTTTCTTTTTTTTTTAATTTGTATTGTTGTGGCAGAATGCATGAGGAGAATGATCAGCCAGTACTTTGAGGGAGGAAAGTTTAACCTTTATTTTACAGATATGCTAGTCCCGGGGAATTCCAGATCCGAAGCCTGAACTGAACTAGTGGGGAGGCTCTGACCTGTATATCTCCTCCTTTTTTTTTTTTTTTTTTAAATATATATATATATATATATATATATATATATATATATATATATATTGATTTTTTTACAGAGAGGAAGAGAGAGGGATAAAGGGTCAGAAACATCAATGAGAGAGAATCATCCATCAGCTGCCTCCTGCACACCCCCCACTGGGGATGTGCCTGCAACCAAGGTACATGCCCTTAACTGGAATCGAACCCAGGACCATTCAGTCCACAGGCTGATGCTCTATCTACTGAACCAAACCGGTTTCGGCCTGTATATCTCCTCTTGTGGTGGGCCCTAGAGAATCCCCACAGCTCTGCCCAAGTCAGTCTTGACAGGGCCTTGGAGGCATGCTCCAAAGCTCCGCCCAAGTCAGCTGTGGTGGGGCTCTGAGGTTAGGCTCTGGAGTTCTGCCCAAGTCAGTCAGAGAAGAGAAGTAAGACTACAGTTTTAACCAGATACTGAATTAGGTTGCACCCCTCTCTCCCCAATTTTCCTTTTTAATATGAATTCCTTATAGATTTTGAAGATTAAATCCTTATCAAAGATAACATTGGCAAATATGTTCTCCCATGCAGTGGACTTTCTTGTTGTTTTGTTGATGGTTTCTTTTGCTGTGAAGAGCTTTTTATTTTGATATAGTCCCATTTGTTTACTTTCTCCTTCGTTTACATTGCCCTAGGAGTTGTGTTGGTAAAGATATTGCTAAGAAAAATGTCTGCTATTTTGTTGTCCTTTGCTTATTCTAAGATTTCTATGGTTTCCCGTCTTATGTTTAAGTACTTTATCCATTTTGAGACTTTGTGTGTGTGTGTGTGTGTGGTGTAAGCTGGTAATCTAGTTTCATTTTTTTTTTGCATGTAACTGTCCAATTTTCCCAGCATCATTTTTTATTTTTTTAATTTTAATTTTAATTTTTTATTTTTTTCCATTTTTTAAATTCATTTATTATCTGTGTACATAATTTAACATTGCCCCCCCTCACATACATACTCCCCCCTCCACATAGTTTTGTGTCCATTGGTTGATCTATTATCTCCCCCAGATCTCCCTACCCTACCTGCTGTAATTTGACAGTCTACTTGCTGCTTTACTGTCTCTATATCTATCTTTTGGTTCATCAGTTTATAATGCAAATGATGAGAATTCCTTCTTTTTTATGGCAGCATAGTATTCCATTGTGTAGATGTACCATCGTTTTTTGATCCAATCATCTGCTGATGGGCACCTAGGCTGTTTCCAAATTCTAGCTATTGTAGATTGTGCTGCTATGAACATAGGGGTCCCAGCACCATTTATTGAGGAGACTGTCTTAACTCCATTGTATGCTCTTGCTTCGTTTGCATAACGGCTTGTGTCAATTTCTGGGTTCTCTGTTCTGTTCCACTGGTTTATATGTCTGTTTTGTGCCAGTACCAAGTAGTTCTGAGAACAGCAAACACAAATTAATTGAGTATCCTCTATATAAAAGACACTATTCTAGCAAACTACCTAACTTCAAGGAACTTGAATAAATAAATATAAATGACTCAGAGAGTCATGAGTTGTGATAAATACCTTAAGGAAGGAAGGAAGAAGGAGCAGTGTACAGCTGGGATACCCTTTTACTCAGGAGGTCAGGGGTGATTCTTTGAGAAGTTATCGTTCAGAAAAACTTGACTAAAATGAAAGAGCAAGCCATTTGGTGATCTGGGAGTGAACATTCCTGGTAAAAGTTTCAAGTACTGCAAAGGCTCTGAGGTGAACTTGGTATATTTGAGGAGCAGTAGAGGGCCAGTAAGGCTGTGTGGAATGAAGGAGGAGAGAATGGGGCACAATATGATATAGATTCTCAGAAGTCATTGTGAAGACTTTGGTTTCTTACTAGATGGGGAGCCAATATAACATGGAGCAGATGAGGCATGTGGTCTGATGACAGTTTAAAAGGACCCGTCTGACAGCCTTGCCGAATACAGACCACAGGGAACAGTAGCAGAAGCGGAGAGATCAGTTAGCACACTCAGTAATCTAGGCAGCTAGATTTGGCTTTCTTTAATTGTCAATGGTGGAAAGTATTTACTGAGAATAATGGTCTGGTAGCCTGGTGAGGATACAAGCCTGATTGTTGGGGTCCAAGAAAAAAATAGAAGATGTAGAGACAGCAAGAATCAACAGTTATCAGAATTTTGCTATGAACAGGAGTGAGAAATGGGGTGGTTGCTAGGGTCATGTGGAGTTAGAATAGAATATTTTTTGGATTGGAGAAATTTCTGCATGTTTGTATGCTGGTAGATACTATCCTATACAGAAGGAAAGATGTTGAGAGGGCAGGGCGGGGCGAGGATGAGCTCCCAACTCCGCCCCGCAGGGCGGAGTTATCCCTAGCCCTCAAAACCCCTGGACTGGGAGAAATTCGCGCTCTTCCGCCATGCTGCCGGCATGAGTTGGGGGGCCCATGCTAGCATGGAGAAGGCTCTTTTGTTTATTGCATCGGACTCGGCTCCCTGGTGGTCCTTGGGGATCACAAAATCTGGGCGTAACATATGGGGGAATTCGTCCGGGATCCCCACCCAGGACCATTAGGGAAACCCCCTGTCCGGAGAGTCTGACTGGCCGCGGTAGGTGTGTGAGCGCTCTGGAGGGACGTAAAACCCCTCATGGAATTGGTGCCCGAAGACGCCTGGTGGACGCACCATGAAGGCCACGGGCAGGAGGATCAGAAGACGTTCTGACCTCCCTGGAGGGCCCTAGAGGGACCCTCATGGGGAGAGGGATGAATCCTCTCCAGGACGAGGTGAGCTGCGTGAGCCGTTGCCTCACCTGTGGAAAGTGAGCCTTTCCCAGGTCTGAGTTTGGTATCTGTGGGCGACATGGCGCCCCAGGATGGAGCCGGTGAAGTGTGGCCGGCGTGGCGGTGTGGGGCCCCCTGGCGGCGTTGGGTTGGAGGGGGTGCTCCCGCGGGGCTCAGTCTGCGTGGTGGAGCGCGGCTGGGCAGTGGTGGCCTGGCTCGGGGAGCAGGCACCTGGGTTGATTTGCTGGCTGCCTGGAGAAGGGGAGGCGGAGCCGGGAAGCCACTGGGGCTACCCGTGCTTTCCCCTCGGGGGCCGCCTGAGTAGTGTGGCTGGGGTGGCCAAAGCAGCCTCGCTCCAGGGGCCTTGGCTAGAGTGGAGGCATCTGGTCCCTGGCGACATCGGGTACTGGAGAAGAGCTCAAGGGCGAATCTCTGTGCTCAGTAAAGTGAAAAGGCCAGTTCAAAATGAGTGCGCATAGTTTTGGGCTGTGCTTAAAACTTTTCTGTGTACAGAATGAGCCAGAATGAGCTTTAAAAATTGTGAAGATAACCGGGAGATAAAACTAGTTTCCCAAGTCATTGTAAGCAGCTTTTGAAATTCCCAGCCCTGAGGTGGAAACTAGATGATAATGGCTGAGAGTCTTCAGGTAAAGAATGTGTTCATTTGCATTTTAATGCTATTCCAGCAGCAGGGAGTTGCAGGTGATTGGTGGTGAAGCAGCCCACAATGGTTAGTCTTCCTTGTCATTGGTATCAGCTAAGCAGAGTCATATAGCTACTTAAGTATGAATTGTGATTGACCTATGATTTTCTGACATTGTCTTAAATCCTAGTAAACTGCCTCCGGTGTGGAGAGGTCTAGGGGAGGCCGGAGAGCGCAAGACTATTAGCTCTCCTACAAAGAGATTATTCAGTGCTTTGTTTGAACTTCAGAAAAAAATTTTGAGATCTGAAAGAATGTATGACCAGATCTGTTGCTGAAACTTTACCCTAAGTAAGCAGGATGTGTTAGAAATGTAATATTATTAATCTAAAAAATGCCAAATATATTTGACTTGCCAGCTTTAAAAGCTCAAAGTATAAATTGAATTAGGAAAAGTTAATTGCAGTAACTAGATGCCTAGAATATGGCAGGCTAAACTGTATTATATGTGTTAAGAATAAGCAGTAATGATCAAAGATCTCAAGGGTTGATTTATTCTCATTTGTCAGATGAAAAAGTATGTAATGCTTACACTTAAAAAAATTATTTTAAGTCAGTTTTTCTGAAGTAATGTTTAATGTAACATGAAACTTTTATATTTGATTTGTTTTGTTTTGCTTTTCTCATATGCCATTGTTGTTGAATTTGGGCTTGTACCTGCATCTTGTATTTTGTTTAAACTTTGGGAATCATTTTTGGTTTCAGTCATGTGTATCTACTTTATAGGTTTAAGTAGACTTCATCACAAAGGTTTATAATTTATTTAGAATTGTGTTAAAACAATGTGAAAACAATTATTTGTATGATTTAACCCCCTGCGACTGCTTGGACAATTTTCACCGATGTTCTGCTGTGGGGGGAGTAGAGGGGGCTTAGAAATGCAGATAGATCTGTATCTGTAGGAAAAATGTGACATTTTAAAATTCAAGCTGTTAGAGGCCTGGGAACAGGTACTGGACCTGCTCCCTCCTCCCTTGCCTTTTCTTTAAAATTTGAGGCATGGTTATGTATTTTCGGAAGATAAGATTTAAAAAAAAATTATGAAGGGTATGTCCTGACAAGTTAGCTAGGAGAGGCAAGCCTGTTAGTTTCCTGATGGGCATTGGGGCACCCTATTTAGTCTTGAGAGAGCCAATAGGACCCATACATCAGCCCAGGAAGCCACCGGACAAACTGCCTGTTTTCCTTGGACATCAAGAAGGACTGTGGTCCTCGGAAGGAACACGTACTGGGGGAATGCAGCTGTTGAACTGGTCCAAAGTGGAACAATGGGCCTTTGAGGAGCTAAAGAAGGCTCTCATCTCAGCAGCTGCCCTAGCCTTGCAGGACGACGTGGAGCCCTTCCACCTCTACGTGAGTGAGGTAAGAGGCATTGCCAAAGGGGTTCTCACTCAGACTCTAGGTCCCTGGAAGAGACCTATCTGTCTAAGAGACTGGACCTATCTGTCTAAGAGACTGGACCCTGTGGCAGCAGGGTGGCCAGCGTGCTCCCAGGCACTGGCCACCACAGCATTGCTGGTGAAGGAGGTATAAGACTCTGGCCATCAACCCTGCTGGCCTGCTTCCAGATGATGATGAGGGAACCCATTCATGACTGCACAGAGGTAACAGACGACAAGGTACTGTTCACGGATGGGAGCAGTTACGTTCAGGATGGGACCTGATATGCAGGGGCAGTGGTAGTCACCTTGGACCACACCATTTGGGCACAGTTCCAGAACTTTTGGCCTTAATCCAGGCCCTTTGATGGAGACACTGTGCCATCCACAGAGGAAAGAGGGTTACCAACTGCAGCCAGAAGGAATTGGCTGAACAGAAGCAAGCCACTGAAGGACCAGATGGTTGATGGACCCTCCAGATGACAAGACTGTTGGTCCCAGAGGCTCTAGGTCAGAGTTGCTCGGTGACACCAGGTTAAGTGTCACCAACTTCTGAACTTCTGTGAGGCAGAGTTGCTAGAAGTACTGTCTGTGCACAGGTAAATGCTAAGCAAGGTAAGGGGATCCCCCCTGGGAATTCAGGTCCCAGGGAACCTCCCCAGGAGAGCATTGGTAGGTGGATTTCAGAGATTAAACCACCAGCATTAAGGTCTAGTTTTTATAGACACTTCAGATTAGGTTGAGGTATACCCCACTGTCAGATAACAGCCCCACCTTGGTAGCTAAGGTATCTCAGAGTATGGCTCTAGCCTTAGGACAGGTAGGTGCGACTCGGGAGGAAGGGGGTTTAACTAAATGTGTCTTAGAATCGGTGAAAATTGGACCAACCCCCTGTCCTTTGCCCTCTTGAAGGCCAGGTGTACCCCTAACTGGGACAAGTTTCCCCTTTTTGGGAGGGGATCATGTATGGTAACCATTTCCTTGCTCAAGTCCTTACAGGCTCTGCAGTTTGCTTGTTCCAGATGCACTGCCAGTGCCCACCGCAGACCCTGTAGCCCTGGAACTCAATGTGGGTAAAGAAATTTGCTGCCCAAGGACTCAAAGGGATGCTGCACTTTTATCCTGAGCACGCCCACTGCTGTTGAAGTAGATGGCACCCAGACCTGACTACATGACTCCCAGCTCCAGCATGGCCTGGATCCTGGCAACTACAGGCCAGGAGGAGAACTGATGCCTGCAGGAGGGGAACTGGACTTCAGTGAGGACAATACTGATGGGAACTGTGGTACTAAGGGTCTTGATAACTGTATTTGTTGTTTATGCTGAAAGGAAGTAGGCTGAGTCAATGATTTGACTAGGCACATTAGACAAGGGGGGAATGAGAGGGCAGGGCGGGGCGAGGATGAGCTCCCAACTCCGCCCCGCAGGGCGGAGTTATCCCTAGCCCTCAAAACCCCTGGACTGGGAGAAATTCGCGCTCTTCCGCCATGCTGCCGGCATGAGTTGGGGGGCCCATGCTAGCATGGAGAAGGCTCTTTTGTTTATTGCATCGGACTCGGCTCCCTGGTGGTCCTTGGGGATCACGAAGTCTGGGCGTAACAATGTGTGATGCAAAGAGATAAGTGGGATTACTAGAGCAATGTCCGTGAGTAGGCCAGAGGGCTGTGGAGATGAATGAGCAGGTAATAGGAGGGAAGGTAGCACACATGGGCTCAAATGCAGAAGATGACAGATATGATGATGGGAGATAGGAAAGGTTGGAAAAATTTTGAAAACATTTTCTATGAGTGTAAGAGTGAATAAATTATAGTAATGTAGGGTTGTTGTGTAACACGAGAGAGTTCACTTGGAGCACGTGGTCATGAATCTAAAGTTAGACCAGTCCAAACATGTTTGTGTATATTTTTTTTCAACCAGATTCTGCTGCATAGATGTTGGTATTGAATAGGCAGAGATTTAACTGAGGTTTCACTGAACACTTTGTCAGAGAATATAGGGAGTTGAGGAATATGCAAGAGTCACAATAATGAAGAACCAGGCAATCTTGGCTAAGTAAAGAGAGTAGAAAGGTATTGTCAAGGGAAACAGTGAATGGGGATCTCAGTCCTATAAGGTTGAAAAATTGTTGGAATAAAAGTACTAGATAGAGGGATGAGATGTAAGGATGAGGTAGAGAAAGAACAGATGTAGAGGTCAGAGAGTGGGATACTCATCATTGTTGATATGAGAGTGTTGTCATTGGTATAATCTTGCAAGTGTTCTTTCTTGTTTGTGGAAATGTGAATTGTGACCATACAAGGTTACTGAGAGATCACATAAACCGACAACTACAAGATCTCCTTTATCCAGCATTGTCAGCAACTGAGAATACCATTCATGTGAACATTTCAGAAAACAAATACCTAAAGCACATGTATATTTTTATTTTTTAATAAATATTATTATTAAAGTATTACACATGTTTCCTCTTCCCCCCCTTCCCTCTTTGAAACTTTTTAGTTCATCCATGTTCCTGCCCCAGACCTATTGTCTGTGTCCATGGGTTTGCATATATGAATACAAATTCCTTGGTTGATCTTTTCCCACCTATTCACCCACCTTCCCCCCAACCTTCCCTCTGAGATTCAATAGTTTGTTCTATTAAAACATATATTTTAATGATTCTAATAAAATTCTTTCTAATGGTTCATTAACTGAATAACTTCAATCATATTGCTAAGATTGTCCTTGAATAGAATGTGTACATAGAGAAAGAGCACAAGAGTGAGAATGTGTGAGAACTTCAAGAAATAAATATACACCACCAGTCAAGATGTTCAGAGATCAATAATTCCAGTGAGTTAACAAAGTATTCATAGGATGTTGGAAGCTGCCCATTGCCTTCACTAGCAGAGAGGTGTGGACAAGGAACCTGGAAGACTGGTCAACCTTGAGGCTCTGGCAAGGGTCAGAGCCATATACCCACTGTCTAGTTGAGACAAAGGTAGCTGAAGCAACTTTTAGTCTCATGTAAATCCTTACTGATAAGATAGTTTTGCCTGTTACTGGAAATTGCCTGCCTAAGGGCTCTAGGTGGATCCCAAATCTGAATAAAAGGGATCACAAGACCTGAGCAAAGCTGAGTCCTCTCTTGGGCTTCCACCTGGCCCCAAATTCCCAAGTTAATATTTTCTTGTCTAGTCTCTTTCATTTGTGTGTGGTCTTCTCCAGAGCCCGAACCCTGAACCTGAACCCTGAGCCACATGGGACTTGAGAGGGATACTCGCAACTGGCAATCCAATGTGGAGGGAGGGAGATACTCACAACTGGTGCCTTCCACCTGGGACCTCTGGAGGGGATGATTTCCCCTACAGCGGAGAAAGGAAGATTCACCAAAAGGTGGGAAAGAGTTCACCATATGGGTGAGGGAAATTCACCGGATGCAAAGCCCACGATCAGCTGCAGAATCCGCAATCTGTAAGTAGGGTGGGAATGTCTTTTTCAGCCAGGCTAATGGGGCAGAATTAGGTTCTAAAGTAAACTTTATTATAGATTTTTGATTTGCATACTTAAGGAATTAAAGTTTTAGAAGGTATTCTCTTACAGTTTTGCTTGCTGTTATAGAACATAACCCTTGGTTTCCTGAAAAAGGTACATTAGATCTTGAACATTTGGCAAAAATTTGGTCAAAAGGCAAAATTATAAAGAAATTGGAATATCAAAAGGTATTTTTTTTCAATCAGGCTGAAAAAAGAGTACCAAGGTCATCTTTAATATGGTTTCTTGTTCAAATCATGAAAAATCTAATTTGTTTTGAAGATCAAAAATTGTACTTTCTAAAAAACCACCTGTCCCTAGAGAGGAGAGACTGGTGATTAAAGAGATTAAAGCCATCAGCTCTCTCCCCAAGAGATTACTTAAAGTTTTGTTGAAAAATTATAGAAAAACTTGCATGGAAATGCAAAATTTGGCCAGGATAAGCTTAAGTGCTGGTTATCACTTCAGAAAGTGGAAAAAGGAAAAAATTTAAGATCTGTCTTTATCTATTAAGCCTGAAAAGATATGCTGCCTGATCTGTTACTGAAACTTCCCCCAAAGCAAGCAGGATGTGGGGGAAGGGAAACACATGGCAAGCCAATATAGAAGCCCAATCTCCCAGTATGCTAATTTAAAGTCTCCTTTATTGCCATGAAAATTTAGCCTTCAAAAAGAAAGATGGCAGATTTGACCAGGGAAAAAACACAGGCTGGCTTCCCAAGGCAATCTCTAAGGAAAAAAATGTGCCGAAGCCAGTTTGGCTCAGTGGTAGAGCATCGGTCTGCAGACTGAAAGGTCCCAGGTTCGATTCCGGTCAAGGACATTGGTTGTGGGCACATCCCTGGTAGGGGGGTGTGCAAGAGGCAGCTGGTCGATGTTTCTCTCTCATCGATGTTTCTAACTCTCTATCTCTCTCCCTTCCTCTCTGTAAAAAATCAATAAAATATATTAAAGAAAAAAAAGAAAAAAAAGAAAAAAATGTGGCTCTTTTAAAATTTCCTGCCCTGAGGCAAGTAACCAACAGGCTGGCCCAAGTACCCATCAGTAGATTAGCGGGTTAAAAAATGCTGTGGTGAATTTACACATGGAATACTATGTGGCTGTTGAAAAGAAGAATCTGTTGCCTTTCGCAACAGTATGGATGGACCTGGAGACTATTGTGCTAAGAGAAATAGGCCTGTCAGAGAAAGACAAATATCACATCATCTCACTTATATGTAGAATGTAATAAACAAAATAAACTGATAAGCAAAATATTTCTAGAGGCATGGATACATGGAACAGAGTGACAGATTTTAGAGGGGAGGGGAATGTCTGGAAATGGGAAGAGATTAACCAAAGAACTTACATGCATTGCCCAATGACACAGACAATAATGTGGTGAAGGCTTGGGATGCAGTGAGGGCTAGGTCAAGGACGAATGCCAGGCAGAGGGGGTTGGGGTATAAAGGCCATGGGTAATAATGCCAACAAGAAAAAATAAACTTACTTAAAAAAAAAAAAAAAAGATGTGGTACATTTACACAATGTAATACTATACAGCTATACAAAAGCATGGAGGGACTTGGAGACTATTTGCTAACTGAAATAAGCCAATCTGAGAAGGACAAATATTACATGGTCTCACTTATATGTGGAATATAATGGACAAAATAAACTAACAAACAAAATGAGTGTAGAGACACAGCAGCATGGGACAGACTGAGAAATCCAGAGGAAAGTGAGGAGGAGGGGCAGGAAGAGGTTAACCAAAGAACTCATATGCATACATGCATAATTCATGAACATAAGAAATAATAGTTCAGTGAAGTCTAGGGTAGGGCAAGAGCCTGGTGGAAGGGAGTAATGGGAGGAAAATGGGGGACATCTGTAATACTCTCAACAATAAAGATACATTTTTTAAAATAGATGTTTCTCTTTCTCTCTAAAAATCAATAAGTGATTTAAAAAATATAACATTTAAATAAGTTGTTTAAATTTGAATTGCTTTTTGAACATCCAGCAGATTTCAAAAATTGAGGCAGCTTCAGTCTACAATGAGTAGTAATTCCATCTGCTATTTCCACATGGCAATATCATCTCTTTCAATGTAAAGGAAATTTAATTGTGACCAATTTTCTCCATATCAATTTTGGTAAAATTTTTACCATCTTCTGTCTGCTCGTTTTGATTTATTGTGGTATAATTGACATATAAATTATTATTTTTTTCCTCATTTTTTATTTT
Organism: Pipistrellus hanaki; assembly: GCF_964339955.1. Classification (NCBI taxonomy): domain Eukaryota; kingdom Metazoa; phylum Chordata; class Mammalia; order Chiroptera; family Vespertilionidae; genus Pipistrellus; species Pipistrellus hanaki. The sequence goes on along the minus strand of NC_140505.1, from coordinate 87,698,839 downwards.
TATCTTTTAGAAACTGTTTATTTTCCACCAACCTTATTTCCGTCCTGTTAGAATCTGTGGAAGAACAGCTCAGGACCGCTCAGTGGTTGTTGCTACCCACTCAGTAGCCTGAGCAGTGGGGGCGGCAGGCCAGTCTTCAGGGGCAGGCTGAGCACTCCGTCTTCAGGGGAAGCTGCTGAATGGGCACGGCGGGCCCCTGCGCCTTCGGGCCAGTCTGCGGCCTCAGGCTGCGCAGCAGTGAACTCAGGAGCAGGAGCGGTCCATTCATCCTGAGATTCCTCCGTGGTCACAGCCTTTTCAGCAGCGGCCCGCTCTTCCTCTCCAATCTCCTCAGGATCTCTGCAGAAGGAAAGATCAGGCATGACTTCCCACGGGGGTTCCCGGGAGATGGTGCCACGCATGCGTAGTACTTCCCTGGCCAGCATCCACCACATCAGACCCACTGAGTGAGCCCCCTTGCTGTTGCAAGGGATGGTAATGTCCACGTAGCGCAGAGGAGAGTCTGTGTTACACAGAGCGGTGGTGGGCAGGCTGGTGGGCAGCCCTGGGGTCAGTCACCACCAGGAGTCTCGGCTCCCGGCAGGCTGCCAGGATGCAGATGGTGGAGATTCCAGGAGTGAAGCGGCCGGCAATAGGAGTGGGTCCAGTGGCAGCAGCAAACTTCAGCACAGCTGGCTGGCCAGCATTCCTGGACGATATGACACTGACGTCAGCTGGGTTTTCGATGGCAACAATGGCCCGAGCTGCCAGCAGAAGCTTCTCCCAGGTTCTCTTCAGATTGATGATGTAGATGCCATCGCTTTTCCTCTTGTAGATGTGCTGCTCCATTAGGAAGTCAAGGTTGGTGCCCCCTAAGTGGGTTCCTGCTGCAAGGAATTTGAGGACATCCTCCGCCTTCATTTGCAGGACATCAAGCGCTCCGGACATTGTGAAGTTTCCCTTTAAGTTACGTAGGAACCCAGAACAACGTATGGAGCCCTCCCTGGGTAGCGTGGAAAGCCCTCATTTTTTTATTAACCTGTTAATCGAGAGGGACCTATAAATACGTCAAACGTAAACAATATCGGGAACGGGTAGGACGTATAAATACGTCCTTGAAATACATGTTGCGCCCTGAGAGGGATGGTATATATTTTTGTAATCTTTATAATTGTAAAATTTATAATTTTTTAATTCGATGTTTCCATTTTTAAAAAAATATATTTTATTGATTTTTTTACAGAGAGGAAGTGAGAGGGATAGAGAGCTAGAAACGTCGATGAGAGAGAAACATCGACCAGCTGCCTCCTGCACACCCCCCACCGGGGATGTGCCCGCAACCAAGGCACATGCCCTTGACCGGAATCGAACCCGGGACCCTTCAGTCTGCAGACCGACGCTCCACCCCTGAGCCAAACCGGCTTCGGCCGATGTTTCCATTTTTTTGTTGGTATTCTTTTCTATTTGCTTGTAATTTTGTATTTTCCTTTGTGCTTTATATATAAATAAACGAAAAAAATATATATTTCATTTATTTTAATTAAGTATAAATAAATAAATAAATAAATATGAAATTACGTCCTCTGGGTGTGACGTACTGACACATCTTAGTGAAAGAGTACGTGCCAGTTACAGGTTGTGCAATTAAAAAGGGAACTCCCCGGTTAACAGGTTAAGGTATCATATGTGTACATATATTACTATTGCAAATTATTTATTATTTTAAATAAACTTCTTATTATTGATAGTCTTACAGATATCTCCCCTTTTTGCCCCTTTTATCCCCATCCTTCCAGCCCTACTTCTCCCTGCCTCCCCACCATATTTCACTATCCTATTGCCCATGTCCATGGGCTATGCCTGTAAGTATATAAACTCTTTAGTTTATCTCTTCTCATCCCCCAACACCACATCGAGGTATGTAGGTCTGTTCCATGCCTCCAGAATTTGGGTCTTATTTTGTTAGTCTATTCATTCTGCTCAATAGATTCCACAAATAAGTGATATCATGTTGTATTTGTCTTTCTAAGATTGGCTTATTTCCCTTAGCATGTTCTCCAGGTCCATCCATACTGTCCCAAAGGGTAAGAGTTCCCTATTTTTTATAGCTGCATAGTATTCCATAGTGTAAATGTCTCCCAGCTCTTTTATCCATTCATCTACTAATGGGCACTTAGGTTGTTTCCAAATCTTAGCCAATGTAAATAACACTGCTATAAACATATATTCTTTGATTGGTGTTTGGGGGTTTTTAGGATTTGTTCCTAGAAATTGGATCTCTAGGTTGGACAAAAGTTTCATTCTTAATTTTTTGAGGAAACTCCATACTGTTTTTCACAATGGCTGCACCAGTTTGCATTACCACCAACAGTGAACTAGTCTTCCCTTTTCTCCACATCCTCACCAGTATTTGTTGTTTGTTGACTTTTTTATGACAACCATTCTGACAGTTGTAAGATGATATCTCATCATGTTTTTAATTTGCATTTCTCTAATAATTAGTGACTCTGAGCATTTTTTTCATGTCTCTTAGTCATTTATATATCCTCTTTGGAGAAATGTCTATTCAGTTCTTCCCATTTAAAAAAAAAATACTTTTATTGATTTCAGAAAGAAGGGAAGAGGAAGAGAGAGATAGAAACATCAATAATGAGGGGGGGAAAATCACTGATAGGCTGCCTCCTGCATGTCCTCAACTGGGGATCAAGCCTGCAATCCAGGCATTTGCCCTGGCTGGGAATTGAACCAGTGATCTCTTGGTTCATAGGTCAGTGCTCAACCACTGAACCATACAGGCCAGACTGCCTCTACTAGACTTAATAAATCAATTTGGTAAAGTAGCAGCATACAAAATCAACATGACATTTTTATACACCAGTAATGAACTCTCAGAAAGAGAAACGAAAAACCAATCCCATTTACCATGGCAACAACAAAAAACACAAGATACCAGAGAATAAACTGAACCAAGGAGGAAAAATATATCTGTACTTGGAAAACTATAGGACCTTGAAAAAAGTCATAGAGGAAGATACAAACAAATGGGAATGTATACCATGTTCATGGATTGGAAGAATTAGCATCATTAAAATGTCTATACAGCCGAAACCGGTTTGGCTCAGTGGATAGAGCAGGGGTCTTCAAACTACGGCCCGTGGGCTACATGCGGCCCGCAGAGGAGTCTGATCCGGCCCGCCAGGTTTTTTGGGCAGTGAGCGCAGCCGAGGTGTTACAGTAGGAATTAGTAGTTCATATATTCCGGCCCTCCAGCTCTCTGAGGGACCGTGATCTGGCCCCCACTTTAAAAAGTTTGAGGACCCCTGGGATAGAGCATCAACCTGCGGACTCAAGGGTCCAGGGTTCGATTCCAGTCAAGGGCATGAACCTTGGTTGCAGGCACATCCCAGTGGGGGTGTGTGCAGGAGGCAGCTGATCGATGATTCTCTCTCATCGATGTTTCTAACTCTCTGTCCTTCTCCCTTCCTCTCTGTAAAAAATCAATAAAAAAATATTTAAAAAAAAATGTCTATACTACCCAAAGCAATCTATAGATCAATGCAATCCCCGACTCATGTGGCAGTGGCCTCAGAGCATGCCCCCATGCCAGCAGCCTGCATTGTGTCTGCAGCTCTCCCTCCCTTTATTGCCTGTGCATGGGATGCCAGTGTCCTGCCCCAACTGCTATGGGCACCACCATCTTTGTTGCAGAGTGATGGCTAATTTGCATATTACCCTTTTATTAGATTATATTGTTACTGTGGTTTAACATGTTTATAAATTTAATAGAAATTTGTTTCTTCTAAAAACTTCCATCTTATATCCTGCTAATTTTTAAATAGGAATGTTACATGATTTTGGTTGTTTAAAAAGCCTTAAAGTGGAGAAGCAAGATGATAGTGTAGGTAAGTGCAGATACCCTCCTCCATCCACAACCACATCAAAATTACAACTAAAATACCAAACAACCATCATTCAGTCCCTGGCTGAATGGAAATTGTACAACTATAGAAGTAAAGAAGAAACTACATTGTTACTGGTAGGAGGGGAAGAAGCCTGGAAAGGGCTAGTCTGGTGCCCACATGATGACATGTTTTTAATAGGGAGTTATATCCCTACTGTGGGGGCTTCCAGTGAGAAGCAAGGAGTCCCAGCTCCCCATCAGACCTGTAGCCCATGGTTCCACAGCTGTGAAGAGTAATCCATTAATTTTGAGCTGTAAAAACCAATGGGATGATAGCTGAGCGACATAGAGGCTGTTGGCTTAATTGGGGAAGCTGAGCTACTGGCCCCTATATGTCACTGACCACACTGTGTCATCCAGTAGTTTACTTTCTTCCATCTCTCCCATTCGTGACATGCTTCTGTGTCTCCTCATTTGGCTGCCTACCTGTGTTGATGGAGTGGCTTTGTGTGGTTGGTGCCATATAGGGGCCAGTAGCTCAGCTACCCCAATCACCTGAGGTGGTCCCTCTTGGTAAGTCTTGTTATAATTAAGTCTTGTTTGCTGTTGGTACACTGGGAGGAATTGACCTCCAGGCTAATTGTCTGTGAGGACCCGCTGAGTCTATAAAGGAAGAACTGCTGCACTGGAGACACTCCTTGTTTCAGTGGGTCTTTGGTGCTCACTGAGTCCGTCTCCCGAATGTGTCACCTATGGGTGTGAAGAGTTGAAACTGACCACTAGGAACACTGGCTTCTGGATATCCAATCGGGTGCAGTTCAGCTACTGTCTGAGGCCACCCTGCAGGAGCTACAATAGGAACCACAGTCCTCTCCTCCTTCCTTGTAGCTATCTGCACCAGGTTGCAAGTTTGCTAGGTTAGACTCAGATTATCAGCGCTTGTGCCCTAAATGCTTCTCAGCAGCTGGTGTCAGTGTGCCCAATAGTTATCAATAAGAGGACCAGCACCCATCACTAGAACCAGCCTGCCTTGCTTCACAGCCCTCACCTGAGCACTTCCAAGTCCAATACAAATAGCAGCCATCTACAGATTACTCAGGAGCTCCTCTTGGGTGGCCCCAGGCAGTGGCTGACTGCACCTTCCAGTCCACACAGTGGACAGCTTCAAACATACCAGATCACAACTTTGCTCATCCACAAGTGACACACTCAAGGAGCACATTTAGTGAAAAAAGACCCTGAATAGCTATAGCAATCCTGAGAAAGAACAAAGTATGAGGGATCTCAATATCAGTATCAAGCTATATTACAAAGCCACTGTTCTAAAAACTGCTTGGCATTGGCACAAGAACAGACATATAGATCAATGAAATAGAATAAAGAACCCAGAAATCAATCCAAATTGCTATGGTCAATTAATATTTGACAGAGGAGGTATGAACATACAATGGAGTCAAGACAGTCTCTTCAATAAATGGTGTTTGGAAAATTAGACGGATACATGCAAAAAAATGAAACTAAATCACCAACTTACACCACACACAAAAATAAACTAAAAATGGACCAAGGACTTAAATATAAGGCAGGAAAACATAAAAATACTAGAGGAATCTATAGGCAGAAAAATCTCTGACATATGCCAAAGCAATTTCTTCACTGATACTGCTCGTAGGGCAATGGAAAATAAAGGAAAATAAACAAAGGGACTACATCAAAATAAAAAGCTTTTGTATAGCAAAGGAAACTGTAGAGGGCCTCCTGGGAAAGCACATGGACATTCTTTAAACTGTTAGCTGAGCCCCAGGCATTGGCAGAGTTCTGTCCGGGTTACCCCGCACCCCCCACCAAGAAGGCGGGAGGGGGTGTTATTCAGTTTCTGACTTACCTTTGTCCAGGTGTCAGCAGGGGCGGGTCTAGATATGTAAATCCAGAAATTCTAGGGCCTAGTTAAGAATAAAAATAAGCTCCTTTGATGCTAAGTTTTGGTGTTACTTCCTGGTATTTTGGGATATAAAAATAAACCTGCTGTGTGGCTCTAGTGCTCGCTGTTTCTCCATCAGAGAGAATGGTGCCCACCTAGCTCCTGGCTCTATGAATCTATTTCTACTTCTTGGTCTCTTTTTTCTTTAATTTCTTTTTTTTTTTTTTTTTGAAATATATTTCATTGATTTTTTACAGAGAGGAAGGGAGAAGGATAGAGAGTTAGAAACATCGATGAGAAAGAAACATTGATCAGCTGCCTCCTGCACACCCCCCACCAGGGATGTGCCCACAACCAAGGTACATGCCCTTGACCGGAATCGAACCCAGGCTCCTTCAGTCCGCAGGCTGACGCTCTATCCACTGAGCCAAACCTGTTTGAGCATCTTTCTTTCTTTAATTTCTTAACCCCCAGCTCCTCCACTCAGGAACCTGACTGTTTCCTTTTCTGTGATGGAGATGGACATGAAAAGAGAGAAATACCCCCCACATTTGGCACCCGAACAGGGACTGAGTAGGAGGGAAGGAACGAGGGGCTCGATCCCACAAATGTGCACAGGACAGATTTAAGGAAAGAGGAGTGTATTGTGAATTGAACTAGCTAGGTGTAAAACATCGGTAATCTTTATAAGTTATGATTTTGCTCAAAGTTCAAAGATGCGTTGTTAAATGTAGACAGATTCTTAATTTCTTTCTTAGGTTTTGTTGTTGAAATGTGGGAAAAGGTCAGAAAGCAGATGCGTGTTGATTCAGTGCAGGCGAGTTTAAGAATGTCTAACTGGGATGTGGCCATGGCCTTACAGCCACTGCATCCTCCTGCTCTTTCTGCCTGTTGGAGGCTAAAATAACTTGTAACCAAGTAGAAAATAATTAGAGGAATTTCTCAGCAACTGCCAATAATCCTTTATCTCAATAATATTTTTCTTTCCTTAAAAATAAAAATAAATAAAAATTGAAAAAGTAATAAAATAAAAACAGTGAATGCCAGACCATCATTGAATCTTTTCCCCAGAGCAAGCAGGATGTGGGGGAAGGGAGATACGTGGTGATCCGATATGGATGCTGCTCCCCAAGAAAGCCACTTTAAGAGGCCTCATATTCGCCATCTTTTTTTCCCAGCTAATGACTTAAAGCTTTTACAAATTCATAAATGCATCGGGGATTTCTGTGCACATGTAAAGGGAAAGTGCCGGTTTAAAAACAAGTGCACATGCCGAAACCGGTTTGGCTCAATGGATAGAGCGTTGGCTTGGGGACTGAAGGGTCCTGGGTTCGATTCCGGTCAAGAGCATGTACCTTGGTTGCGGGCATATCCTCAGTGGAGGGTGTGCAAGAGGCAGCTGATCGATGACTCTCTCTCATTGATGTTTCTAACTCTCTCTCTCCCTTCCTCTCTGTACAAAATCAATAAAATATATATATAAAAATAAAAACAAGTGCACATAGTTTCTTGAGCTGGACTTGACTCTTTGCTGTGTACAGAATAAAAACCCGAGACTGTTTTTAGCTTTAAAGATGGCGGAGATGAACTGGGGAAAGAAATACAAACTAGTTTCCCAAGGCATTTAAAGCAGCTCTTTTTAATTTCCCCCAGAGGCAAGTCAAGTTTACATGTGAATAGCCACAGGTTTACCTCTTGACTTCCCCAGCAGGAAAACTGGGACTGTTCTGAAAGAGGCTGGGCCAGGCCTTGGGCTAGAAACTTAAAAGAACTTGGAAGTTTACTAAATCAAATGATAAAAACTTAAGTCTAAATGTAATTAAAAATCTAAATGTAGTTAAAACTAAAATGTTGATCTGAGTATGCCTTGTATGAAGTCTAGACTATATAAGTTAATCTATTAATTAAATATGCATTGTATATATATATTTTTAATATATTTTATTGATTTTGTACAGAGAGGAAGGGAGAGAGATAAAGAGTTAGAAACATCGATGAGAGAGAGTCATCGATCAGCTGCCTCTTGCACACCCCCTACTGGGGATATGCCTGCAACCAAGGTACATGCCCTTGACCGGAATTGAACCCGGGACCTTTCAGTCCCCAAGCACGCTCTATCCATTGAGCTAAACCGGTTTCAGCTAAATATGCATTATATTTTATTTGAAATGTATCCTTAAAAATGTAAAAGGATCATTGATTTGAGAAATGCTAAGTATTTGATTTGCTACCTGAAAAATTTAAAGTTCTGAAAGTTTAAAGTCTCTTTTCTCACGATGAAAATGTTTTAAAGCTACACCTGTTAATGCAGGAAGGCATAGTGCCCTTTCCCCTGCATACAAGTGAAGCATTTTCTGCCAGCAGCCATTTTTAAAGAATGTGGTAATGTACATTTCAGTAGACCAAACATATTTCACCATCTTTGAGTAGGTTTTGAGGCTTAATAATTTTCCTAAAATACTGTATTTTCCAGCGTATAAGATGACCTCCTAATTTTACAGTTAAAACATAGGTTTAGGCCTATATTCACTGTATAAGACTACCGCCCACTTCCGAGGCAACACCAGTTCTTTTTTTAATAGACCGCCTCTCTGACTCTGGCCAATCTGAGCAGGCTTTTTTTTGTTTCAAAAGTCGTCTTATACACGGGTGTGTGTGTGTGTGTGTGTGTAGAGAATTGTATTTTCTGGCGTATAAGACCAAAATTGCACAAAAATTACCTGCAGATCTTGATGGCAAAGTAAGTCTTTTCTTTGAAATGGGGGGTAGTCTTATACAGCAAATATAGGCCTAAACTTATGTTTTAACTGTAAAATTAGGGGGCCGTCTTATACGCTGGAAAATACAGTATGTGTTTTTGAGAAAATAAAATGTGTTTCCTCTTAAATAATTAGGAATTCAAAATATGTTACTTGTTTGGTTTGATTTAAAAAATAGGATTAATTCATTGATCCAGTTTAAATTTAATTGATATTCCTTTAAGATAATTTAAGTATATAATCTTTAAGCCATATATATAAATATGTATATTTGATCTTTCCAAGTTATTTCAAGGTTCTTGGAGTAACTTTTGGACGTTTCTTAGGCACTGAAATATTTAAAAGTCTGTTCTCTCTTAAAAGAAATATTTTTTAATTACACTGATTGACACTTTAAATCACATGGAAAGCTTTATCAAATAAAAATTAATTAATATATTTTACTTATATACATATATATTAAATGTTATGAAAGTTTTTGCCTGTAAAAATGGCAAAAACAATATATTTCTTACATATAGCCAAAATTTTCAATAGCAGTAGAATTTCAAGAAAGACAAAAGCCTCAAGCAGCCTGCATTTTTGAATTGGCTGGAGGTGGGACACTGTTTATACTTTTAGATCAGACCAATAAAGTATCAAACCTATAAGTTTTATTGAATAATTTTTTTTTGAATAAGGTTTTTTTTTGCCTTTTTTAATTAAAGATACCTACTTAAGTTACCTTATAAATTAGATTTTAAAAATATAATCAATGCCTCATATAAATTAAGTTACATGAGAAGCCAATATTTTTATAAGTAATTGAATCCTGACTCTTAGCTACCTGCATTTTTAATAAAGCTAGAAGCGGGGCAAAGTTTGCTGCTTATAAATTCAGACATAAATTTACATTATTTTAAAAATGAAGATACTTACTTTAATTACTTAAATAAATTAGATTATTAAATTATTATCAAGGTTTTTAGCTAAATGAAAAGCCAATAATTTTATAAACAATTCTAATAAAGACCAGAAACAGCTAGTGATTGTCTGTAATGTGATTTTTGACTTTCTTTTAAAAGAACAGATTGAGCAGCTGCCATGATGGCCACATGTCTTACCACTCACATGGCTTGCTGCCTGCCATCTTGAAGTAACAAAGGCCAACCCCTTTCCTTTGAATAAGTCAATGCCTTTATAAGCAATTTAAATAAGTCATCTATGAAAGTTCATGAAGGCCTCCCTTGATCCCTCTGTATATGCAAATAAGCCTGTGGATACTTTAAAAATATAATTATAAATTTAATAAAAAGGAGAAATTTTAAAATTTTGAATTCTCTTTAACTAATATTTACAGTGCAAACTAAGATTGTTATTAAAATATTAAATCTGATCCATACCAGTGGTCACCATAACCTTAAGAGAAAGTGTTTCATGTGACATGGCTGGTGATAGAAGGTTGTATGTTGTAAAAAGAAAGACAAAGATTCTTAAATGAGACTCTGTACCTAAAAATTATTCTGGAAAGAAATAAAGAGATATCTTTCAAATGTTGTAAGGATTATAATTGAAGGCCTATCTATTTGATTTCTTAAAACAAAGTAAATAATTTATGTTTTTGCCTCCCTGATAAATATTATGTAAAATTACTCAAAGGCTAATTGCAAAAAGTTAATGTTGTTTACTGTCTATACCTGGGACAAATAAAGTTAGTAAATAAAGCTTATTTTAGATCAATTTAAATTGCCTAATAAGTAAATATTCATGAAATAAGTAAATGTTCATGAAAACTTAATTGTATTGGACAAAAAAAGCTGATCCTGAAGTATTAACAAAAAACTTTTATTCATGGTTCATCTCCTAGTAAAATTGCTTAACATGTTATTAAATCCAAAGCAGTCACATTTTCTATGCATAAATTAAAAATAAAAGATTATCAAGACTGTATTAAAATTTTTTTTTTTACAAAAGCCTCATAATAATAAAATCAAAGGGCAGTAAAATAATATTATGTAAGAAATATCATGTAAGTCAATTATATCAAGCCTTAATTGCTTTAAAAATTTTTACTTTAAAAATCTTACTCAAAAAAGTAATTTTCATTTATAATGCTAACAGCAAGACACCCATGAAAAACATACATGGTGTCAAAATAAGCCAAAGGAAAATAATTTGGACAAAAATCAAAACGATCCCAAATCTAATTTATAGAAAAGATTTCTTTATTAACTTTTGGTCGAGAATATGTTTGTATATTTCCAGAAAAGCCCATGTGGATTCCTGCAACAACAGATCCCAGAGAGGACCTGATAGGACTGTTCAAGCCACAGAATGAGCAGTGGCTCACAAGAACAGAGGAGAAATAATCCAAAAATAAAGACAGTGAAGTTGCCTTGCCATGCTAACAATCAGCACCTGTGCATTGCTGCAGGTTGATTAGGACCAAGGGCAAGGAAGGTCGATGTGCGCACTTCCAGACCCTGTGTGCACCCTTATATGTTTTGTGTTTTTACCAGGACACCTGGCTTAGGGGCTTGCTTTATTTCTAAATAAAGTATTAATTGCCATATTAAAAGAGATGTTATACCTCCGGCATTAGCCATTTTTACAGATGGATCCACTTCTAGAAAGGCTGGGTCTATTGCAGCAGGGGAGTAAAGGTCCTTCAAACCTTTTATATTTCAGTAGAAATACAAGCTCTTATTTATGCCTTAACAGATTTTGCTATGGAGTCCATCAAACTATAGTGATAGTACTTATGTGGTAAGTATGGCAAAAATTATTGAAACAACTACTATAGGGCACACTAATTCAGAGGAACTTTTCATATAATTTTCAGCTTTTAAAATGTTAGAGAAGGACAATGTCCATGTTTTATTGGAAGCAATGTCCTCAGGGTGTTATCCACCTCTTTGTGCCAACTTTAGGAGTAAATCCCCAAGGACTTAAACCTAATCAAATCTGGTAAAATGTATGTCACTCAATAGTGGAAAGAGCCAAATTGTACTCTTAAAATCAATTACTAAAACAAAAAAGGGGGAGCCAGATGTTATGTGTCACCTCAAAAGAAGCTGTCATGCTTTTTATACTTAAAAAATTTTTTGAATTTTAATGCAGAGGATCATACAGCAACCAAAAGGCATCAGGCCTCCTGTACAATAGCCTCCACTGAGTCAGTTAGGTGGATGGAAGCATAAACTAGACAAGAGTTTTATCAGATTCAGTAATAATGTGGGGAAGAGATTGTATTTTATATCTTTCCAGAAGGAGCAATGCAGCCAATTCAGATGCCAGAGCATTACGTCTTGTCACCACAATGGACTCAGAGAAGCTCCTGTGTTCCTTCATTCAAAAGGACTAAGTACTGCCCTGATGATAGCAAAGAGGAAGAAGAAGAAGAAGAAGAAAACTGAAAGCTACGCAAGGGACTGAGGTGCGAACATGGAGTCATCCGAGGAAGTTAATGACTGAAATGCAGTATATTGTGGAAAAGTAAGAAGTTGAAGCTACTTCTTCAACCATGTTCCTTCTCGTGCTAGCATCAATTAGCTGCCAGTCTTCTGCAGACTCTTGCGCAGCCAAGTCCAAGGACTCTGAGTAAATATACACCAGCAGCAAAAGAGACTCTCTTACATTTAGTAGCTAAAAATGTTAACATGTCCATAGTTCTGATTTCTCTTATTGTTGTTTTGCATTGGCATTGTATTGTTATTATTTAATAACCAGAGTTTTGCTCTTGATGTTCAAGTTTTTGATAACTGTACACAGTTTAGTTTTTGCATTCGCATTGTTTGCAATTGTTTTAATATTAGAGCCCTATTATTAATATTTTAATTTTATTTTTATTATAGTAGCTTAAAAAGCAAAAAAGGGTAAGATGTAGAGGGGCCTCCTGGGAAGGCACATGGACATTCTTTAAATTGTTAGCTGAGCCCCAGGCATTGGCAGAGTTCTGTCTGGGTTACACCCCCCAAGAAGGCAGGAGGGGGTGTTATTCAGTTTCTGACTTACCTTTGTCCAGGTGTCAGCAGGGGCGGGTCTAGATATGTAAATCCAGTAATGCTAGGGCCTAGTTAAGAATAAAAATAAGCTCCTTTGATCCTAAGTTTTGGTGTTACTTCTTGGTATTTTGGGATATAAAAATAAACCTGCTGTGTGGCTCTAGTGCTTGCTGTTTCTCCATCAGAGAGAATGGTGCCCACCTAGCTCCCGGCTCTATGAATCTATTTCTGCTTCTTGGTCTTTCTTTTTTTAATTTCTTAATCCCCAGCTCCTCCACTCAGTAACCTGATTGTTTCCTTTTCTGTGATAGAATGGATGCGGAAAAGAGAGAAACAGCCCCCCACAGGAAACCATCAATAAAACAAGAAAACCCATTGCATAGGACAGTGTTTTTCAACCTTTTTTGGGCAAAGGCACACTTGTTTCATGAAAAAAATCACGAGGCACACCACCATTAGAAAATGTTAAAAAATTTAACTCTGTGCCTATATTGACTATATATAAAGTAATTCTCTTGAATAGGAATCAAATAAACACAAAGAAAGTATTTTATAATTACTTTATTATGAAATATTAAGTAAACAAAATAGTGAAAAATTATAAAATTCTTGTCTTGTCTGCACCTACAGCACACCAGGCAACTAGTGTGCCGCGGAACAGCGGTTGAAAAACGCTGGCATAGGAGAACATATTTGTAAATGATATCAACGATAAGGGTTTAATCTCCAACAATTACAGGGAACTCAGGCAGCTTAACAAAAAGAAGATAAACAACCCAATCAATAAATGGAAAATTGGTCTAAATAGATACTTTTCGAAAAAAGACAGAAGGAAGGTCAAGAGACATATGAAAACATGCTCAAAGTCACTAATCATCAGAGAGATGCAAATCAAAACAACAATAAGGTACCATCTCATACCTGTCAGAATGGCTATTATCAACAAGTCAACAAATGACAAGTGCTAGTGAGGATGCGGAGAAAAAGGAACCCTCATATACTCCTGGTGGGAATGCAGACTGGTGCGGCCACTGTGGAGAACAGTCTGGAGTTTCCTCAAAAAGCTAAAAGTGGAACTCCCATTTGACCCAGTGATCCCACTTCTAGGAATATATCCCAAGAAACTAGAAACATTAATCAGAAAGGATATATGCACCTTATGTTCATAGCAGCACAATTCACCATAGCTAATATTTGGAAATAGCCTAAGTGCCCATGAGTGGATGAGTGAATTAAAATACATCTACACAATGGAATACCACACTGCGGTAAAAAAAGGAGCTCTTACCATTTTCAACAATATGGATGGAGATAGAGAACATTATGCTTAGTGAAATAACCCAGGCAGAGAAAGGTAAATATCACATGATCTCACTCATTTGTTGAATATAATGAACAACATAAACTGATGGGGAAAAAATAGATTCAGAGACAGAGAAACATCAATCAGAACATCAAACCTCAGGGAAGAAATTGTGAGGTAACCAGAAACCCAAGAATGCTTGAGAATGTCTTTCTAGCCACGCTAGCAATTATCAACTGTACAGTAATATTTACCTGGGGCAAATGGGGAAGTATTTTGGACTTATGCTCCTGACCCTTCATGGGTAAGACCCCCTATATGAGCTGTTACCCCACCTAATGTAAATTTCTAACTGTAGTGAAGTTTAGTGTTAAAATTTAATTAAAAATAATGTACCTAGTTTTCTCCGGCATTCTCAAACAAAATAACACTGATTCACTATAATTTGTATGATAAACTACCAGTTTATATATTTTTTAAATATTTTCTCAGCACTTTCCTATTCAAGATTCAGGAAACGAATGAACGTATTTTTCTCACATTCATATTTATAGAGTGACGGATTGAACAAGTCGGTGCAAGTTCGCGAAGCTTTGAGACAAAAATTGGCAAGAATGTTTACTGCGCGTATGCTTGTAACAAGATGATACTGGTATATCATTATGTGCAGGTTTTTATCCTACAACTTACACAATTTTATAAACATATATAATAAATTTTTTACTTCATAGGTACTTTTATAAATAATTTATATGTTTTTATATTATAAGATAATATGATGTAAGTAAATAGGTACTATCAGTGTATGTTGAGATCCACTATCGTGGACCCCCATTTTCATTTCATGGACCCCCAAATTTTTTTTTCGCTGACGTAGACCCCCTGCAAGTTGTCATAGACCCCTGGGGGTCGATATAGACCACTTTGGGAATCACTGGCCGAGAGTAAAGAATATCCTTAGTGATATTATTCTACAATGTCATTATATTTTTTCCCAGATTTGTTTTACCTCTATTACCTATAATAGTACCTTGCACCCTTAGGGATCAATAAAAAATCATCTTTTTGGTGCTTGGAGACAAAGGTAACACATCTCTAGATATTTTAGAATCACAACAGCATAATATATAATTATCCTAAGCAAACTTACAAACTAATTCTTTGAATGTCTGGCAACAATTTAAAAAGGACATGAAATGATTTAATCCTTTCCATTCTGTAGAGGGTTCCCTGGGAAGGCACCTGAGCATTCTATATTGGTCCCTCTTGCCCTTTTGGCCAAAAGGACCCTCTTCTCACAATCCAATTGCCCACAGCTGTTGCTTGAGCTTTCTGTTCATATCAAGATTGAAGCCTCATGATGACTGATACCTTGAATCTGTGTCTAGCTGGGGGAGGAGGGGTTGGGGGGAGTGAGCTGGGCTCTCCTTGGAGTGAGCTTCTAAATGGATACCAGTCTGTTCTTAGATTCTAATTGGAGATTGAGGCATAACCCCATGCCATTGCAGATCTCAGCTCAACTGATTGGGACCCTAGGAATAAAAATCAGGTTACATTATGTTAAAGCCTTCTCTGGGGACTCTCCATGATAAATGTTCCTATTAGCCTGCCAGAGCAAATGCATATTTAATCAGCCACATATAGGGTGTTGAGTGTGAGTGTGAGTTTGGCCAGGCTAATAATGAGATAATAAATATAAGAGAAATAAGACACACTAACACTGCAGTTCACTCTATAGACAAAAAAAAAAAAAAAAAAAAAAAAAAAAAAAAAAAAAAAAAAAAAAAAAAGCCAGAAATCCTGTCAAAAGTACTTAAAAATAAGAGAACATCAAATCAACTACATACAAAGATACCATAAAAAGAAAATAGAATAGTGAATACTTTCCCTCTAAAACCAAATAACAAAGCTGAAAAAAACTGTAATACCAACACTCCAAACTGAACTAAATATTCTCAATAAGGCCTTCTAAGATATTAAAATATCTACAATAAAAAAATTCTACAACAAAAACTCAAAATGGACAAAACAAACAATAGGGAGAAATGTAGTAAGAGGTGATTAAACTCAGAAAGAAATTCAAGAATCAATTACAGAGGCCATAAAGAGCAGAGTTAAATGGAAACATAATAATAGACATTTAGGCAGGAAAACAACCAAGAAAATGAAAATGAGACAGAAATAAGTAAAAAAAAAAAAAAAAAGTTAGAGGAAGTGTAGAAAAAATGAACAACAGACAATGAAAGTTCTGTTCCATTATTTTTTTTTCTTTTGTAGGAACTCTTTTTTTAAAATAAATAAGGGAAAATTTAAGTGTGCTTGTTGAAAGAGCTGACCAAGTACCTGGAATTTGACATGAATAGAATAATCATGATATATACCCTATTAAAATAAAGAAAAATACTAGGGGCCTCCAGGCAAAAATATCACATTATCTATAAAAGTGAGAAAATTAAACTAGCATCAAATTCATCTAAAGTGAAGGAAATAGTGGGGCAACATTTTCAAGAAACTCAGGAAGTCTTAGCCAAGGAATTTTTTTTTAGCTTGTTAAGATGTTCTTCAAATATCAAGACTATATATTAAAAACAACAATTTCTAACATGCAACAACTCAGAGAATACTGTACACACAAGTATTTTCTACAAAGGATGAGCTTATGCAACCAACAGATAACTCAGAAAACTTGGAAAAAGATGATGAGGGTTTAATATATTCAAGTGTAAAGCTAATAGTATAAAAATGGAGGTGGGGACATTGGTAAAGAATAATAGCAAAAGCACTATGTCCCACAGATTAGAAAGAATGAACTGAAAATGAGAGGAAAGAGAAATAATAAAATAATTTCCTCACTTACAGTTTGGTATGAAAGGATAACATTTTAACTGACAGGCAAAACAGTGAAAAGTTAAATAAGAAAAAGGGAGTAATGACAGTATAAATGATAAAAATATGGAATACCCACTAGAACAAAAATATAATTCTTCCTAAACACCAAAACAAAGTATTTCAAAGAATAATAGAGACACACCAACTAAAGAAAGTAGCAAAGTAAATGTAACATAATATACATAAAATAATATGTCAGAATTGATATGAAACAAATTAGTTTTATGAATAAATGTGAGTGGGTTTAACTAACCTATTAAAAAAAAATCAGTTTTCAAATTGGTCCCTAAATCAAAACCCAATTCTGTTACTTACAAAAAACATAGCTAAAACACCTTTGTTTCAAGCCAGAAACATTTGTCAATGAATACTGTGGGCAGCGAATATTTGTACAGTAATTGTATCCTAGGCTGTAGTATTCCCACCTAGCACAGTGCTTGGCACATTGAAAACATTAAAAATTATTGGATAAATGGATGAATGAATGAAAACTTTGTAGTCCATAAAATACTCATTCCCTCAAAATGGCACCAAAGTCAAGGATATAATCTTAGATATAAAAATATGAATTTTAATTATTATTGGACCTCTAGATATTTATTTGCTGTAGAGGACACATTAATTTCTGTAATTACCCAAGTAGATTGAGAGAGTCAATTGCCATCAACTGTCAACCTAGGTGGAGAGTTTGGGCAGTAAGCTGATGCAGCCTGCTGTGATCATGTTCCTGTTGAAAGTTTTTATCAACAACTGAGATGAAGATGTTGATGCAGTGGTAATACTCATCAGACTGACAGAAAGCTGGAGGGATCACTCTTATGTAAGGTGACAATGTGTCCAAAAGGATCTTACTTAACAGGTTATAAAGTTGGATCAAATAACAATACACAATTTAATAAGAAAAATAGAAAGTGCTGGACTTAGGTCCCCCAAATATAATTAGACAATATGAATAGACTGAGGAACCAGAATATTCAAAACATATGAAACACTTGCAGTAAGTGTTCTGTAATTAAAGGCAATTATGAAACAACTAGAGGTCTGGTGCACATAATTTGTGCATGGGGGGGTGGTCGTTCCCTCAGCCCAGCCTGCACCCTCTCTAATCTGGGGCTACTGGCTCCTAACTACTCACCTGCCTGCCTGCTTGATCACCCCTAACTGCCCCCTCTGCCAGCCTGATCACCTTACCTACCTCTGCCTGCTGGCCTGGTTGCCCCCAACTCTCTCCCCCCCCTGCTGGCCTGGTCACCCCCAACTCCCCCCACCCCACCAGCCTGGTTGCCCTGAACTGCCCCCATCTGTTGCTCTAGTCACACCTAACTGCCCTCTCTGCCAACCTGGTCACCCCCAACTGTCCCCCTGCAGGCCTTGTCACCCCATGCAGCCTGCTGTTCCATTGTCTGTCCTGTTGTTTCAGTCATGATGGCTCCTGGCTTTTTATATATTAGGATGTGGAAACTGCCATACAGTGCCTTTCCCACATGGAAAGAAATACAAAGGAAAGTTAGAATGATGTTTCTCACAAGTGTGATGGGCACTAAATATGCTTGGTATCCCAACCCAGGAGTACTGCATGCCCATGAACCCAGAGAAGGACTGAAGAGAGATTATGAACGAGATTGAATAAATTTCCCCTCCTAGAGGGTAAAACAACAACAGGAAGTGCATCTATTCCCACTTATACTCTTTATTCTGTAATTCTCTTTGAATACAAATGATTAAGCATATTTTCAATGAAGTCAAAGGTATCTGAAAAGAGATACATGGTCAATTACAAATTATTCTTCTTTGATTCTATTTCTTTTCCCTGATTTGTGCCTGGGGGGAGGGAGGGAAAGCACATATAGATTAGATTGTCCATCAAGTTTGTGTCAGAGAGTGAAATGCAAAAATTCTCATAAAAATTTTAACTTAAAGTAGACATATTTGATGGTTCCATCACAATAGGAAGCAGTGATCACAATAGTCAGTTTTGTCTACTCTCTGCTCTGAAATAATACATTCATTGATTAAAGAGATTAAACTTCACACCAGAATTTTGTATTGCTTTATGAGCATATGGCCATAGAATTGAAAAGCTGACTTGAATTTTAATACATAAGGAAAATTTAAAAATTGTGTCAGTTTCTACATTTATTAACTGTGTGACTAGGGGCAAATGAAGTAAGCTTCCTGTACCTAAGTTCCTTCATTTATCAGATGAGGATAATAATGCCTACCTTGCATGATTCTTATGGGAATAAAATAAGACACTATATAAAAGTCCCTAGTGCAACAAAAAGCTAGCACAGTTAATGGAAGCTACTGACAAAACTGACCAAGGCAGTTGTCATCTTTCAGGATGGAGAGTTGTGGCTGCTTGGAATTGGGGTCTCTGGCTTAAATAGCATTAGCTTTGCGAAGTTTGAATGACATCTAACTTCAGTTTTCATGAGAAAAGTATGCATTAATCCCAGTCACTTCTTTGATCAATATTCTGGTGATCTAAAGGAAGTGACATCAGTTTTTTAAAAACTACTTGAATTAGAATTTCCTGGTAATTTTCATTTTAAGTAAGAATCCTTATTAAATAGTACTTAGATTTGTTAAAGGCTACCTTGGAAGTATCTTTGGCATTTCTGTAATTACTTTTGTCAGGTCACTGAATACCATTTAGTGTCAGCCTATTGCCCTGCCTAAATGATATGATCATAGTACAACTTATTATTATTAAGATAACTTAAATATTAGTTATCCAATAATTAGGTGTTTTGAAGGGTTAATGATGTCCAACTATCTGAAATCAAACTCAAAGGTGTTTCTTTGAATACACTCATTGCATGTCCCAGGTAGAAGAGCGAGGAGAGAGGTAAAATATGGTTGAGTTACTTAAAGTGCTTAAGAAATGACCCTGGTAGAATATCCACAGGGGTTAGAAGATGGAATTTATTTCCTGGGTTAGCATTTGCAGAAATTGCTTAGCATTTGTCACTGAAATGGTAAACAGAAGCTCTGATTTCTGTTCTCAAGAAAATACACTTGGCTGCATACTTTCTCTATACTTATGCCTTGGCACTCATTTTGCATTAGAATGTGAAGGAATAGGCTCAGTACTTTGCATTTAGTTTATTTGTTAAGTTCATTGTACTCTCATCCCTGGGCCAGTCAATAGTTAAAAAATAAACATTGCAGCACTTGTCAAATATTTAACATGCAGCCAGAGTGTGTTTATAACAAATGATTATTATTTAATATTCATATATTACTTTGAAAGTATTTCAGAATAGTTCTTATTCATAATAAGTAGTCTAATACATAACTGGGCTCAATGGTTACAAGAAAAATAAAATTCTGGTTTTCCATTGAAAGGTGCAAGCTCAGGAAGGGAGAAAAATATTAATGTGTTTTTGTATTGAAAAACAGTGCATTGGGACAATTACACATCTCAAAAGACATGACCAAAAGTTAATAGATTAACTGGACCAAAATTCAGCCTGCCGGCTAAAGCAGGCTAAGGTTCATATAAGTCTACCACCTGCTCTCACTCCCTGGACTTTTGTGCGAAAAAATGAAGATAGCCTGGTCTCTGAGAACATTTCTGCCTCCAGTAAAGACAGGCTTGTGAGCTCATGGGGCTTCCCAGGTCTGAGCATCAGCCATGAAGGATCTAAGAGTGAATCCTGTATCTTTAGTTAGCAAGAATCTATGGTAACATATTTGGCTCTAATCAGAGGTCACTTGGATTTCAAGGGTGACTCAAGTCTTGAGGGATCCATGGGTAGATCTGCCCCTTCCCTGTCAGGGTGATGGAGAGTGACACTACAGTGCATAGGTTGGAAGATCTGGGTTGGTCCTCTCAGGAGGAACTACATGAATGTATCTTGGCTTTCATAATCCTAACAAAGGTGTCAGACTATGAAGTCACATCAGAGCTTGTGTGTGTTGGTGGGAGGAATTGTTTATGTATGCTTCAGCCACACCACACTTCTCAGCCTTGCACTTTGCCTAGCTCAGATCTAGTCTCATCCATGGTCTTTTCGGTCCACCATCTATCTGATTCATCCCTATCACCAGGCAACCACTCCTGGGAACTGGGGAGGTTTAGCGGTTTGCTCAAGCCAGACACAGAGGTAGCTGCGTCCTCAGCGGGTATAGGAAGGGCCCGGGGGTGGGATGGTGGGGTGGGGGCGGGGGCTGCCTTGCCGGGTGCTCCCTGCCAAGAAGGGCGGGGCGCGGGGCGCGCACGCGGAGGAGAAGGAGGGAGCTGGAGGGCGTGTGAGCGAAAGAGCTGCGGGGAAAGGGAGCGCGCCCGCTGCCACCGCCCTCCTCCGGAGAGAAGCTGTAGTGAGGCTGTGCGAAGCGCCGCATTTCAGAGGATCGGCCACGGCTCATCCCTGCACTAGCAGCTGAAGCCCAGACGCCCGCGCTCCCTCCGCCGCTGCAAGCCAGCCCGGCCCGCCACTGCCCGCAGCCCGACCGCGCCCAGCCGAGAGGACAGCACCAGGAGGCTGCCCGCCGAGGCCACCGAGACCCGCAGCGCCGCTCGGCAGACGGTGCGTGGTTTGCCGGCGTTAGGGAGGGAGCGGTGGGGAGAGCCGCCGGCCGCGGCTGCTGAGATTGCGGGCGTCGGGGGCAGGGCGGACGCCTGGCTCGGTCTGCCGCCGCCCTGTCCACTGTTCCTAGAAAGGCGCTCCCAGGCGGCGGCCCGGCCCGGCGGTGTGTGCCCGGGGGCCGCCGGCACCTGCCTCTTTTGTCTGGTGCCACCGGGCTAAAAACGGGGAGGCGGATCAGCGTCCCCCACCCCGCCTCAGCTTCCGCTGTGTGTTAGTGGAGAAGGCGAGCCAAGGCGGAGGAGCTGGGCTAGGTGCTTGTCATTGTCATAACTCCGCGGAATGAAGAGCAAGTCTGCGCCTAGGAGTGACCGGGCCAGGCCTCTTATTGTGTGCTCTCCTGCGCCCGGGTGGGTGGTGTGCGCCGGAAAATAGAGCGCCAGATCTGTGCGTGGTGGGTGGCTGCAATGTGGGTGTTGCAAGCACATTTGCAGGGCCTCAAGTTCTGTCGGGGACAGTGAGGTTGCTTATATACAGATTAGTACCTGCAGTGCTAAAGGCTCACAGAGAGGAACCGGTGATTTCCGGAGCACAAGCACAGTCCTTCATAGCCCCATAAATGCATAGTCCATGGACACGGACAATAGGGTGGTGAAGGGGGTGGTGGGGAGTCGGGAGAGGTGAGTAGGGGCTGGGCGGGGGCGGTAAAGGAGGGGGAGATGGGAGACATCTGTAATACTGTCAACAAAAAATAATAATAACAATTTTAAAAAGAGGCTGTATTTGCAAACCAGTTGTGCTAGGAATCCCTGCTGGATTTGGCAAGGAGATGCTGGTAGGAGATGGAGCAGGTGAAAGGTTTCATTCTAACCGGCTCCTTCTCTCCACACCTGTGAATGCGTGTCCAGATTATGGTGCACACGCGTTGTGGCCCCACACTGCAGATTATTCCCTGAATACGTTTTATGAATGTTCCCAAATAAATTGCATTTGAAATGGAAAGGAAAGTAGGCCAGCGCTGTAACTATGAAATGTCAATGGATGTGGGCTGGGAGGGGTTTTAAGAGAGGGTATATATAAGAACATTATGAAGGATCCACATACACCCTGTGATGTTTTCGTCCAGGGTGGTGCCTGCACTCTGAAGGTGTCTGTGGCCTCTAATTCTAGCCTGTCCATCCAGCTGCATGCTAATCCACTGGCAGAAATATGCCTATGCCTTGAGACTTCCAGGTGCAACATCGATTTAGATGTTTAGATGTGGTATGTAGTATTTACAACAAATTGTGAGTGTGTGCGTGTGTGTGTGTGTGTGCTGGGTGAGGGGGTATCTTGGAAACAGAAACTTATGAGCTCATCTAGAGGATGAATCAGGCTCCTCAAAATGGTGAGAAGTCTCACAGAACAATGGAGGATGCTGATCTGTTGGCATGGCTAAGTTATAGGAAAATCTGGATGAGAGCCATGATCCCCCTCTCCCCCACCCCACGTGTGTGGTATTTGTGGCTAAGGTGGTGTAGATACTTTCTTGGCACCACCACAAATGTGTGGCTTAAGCCCTTAGCTATCTATGGTCTGCAAACAAATGGCTGTGTGCTTTAGCCAGCTTCCTGTGCGGAAAGTGCGAGCTTGTAGAGGCCAAGGGAATCTTCTTGGCTCAGATATATGACTAAGGCCACTGGAGAACTGAGCCAGCGAAGGCAAGGGAAACACACCTATTTTGATGCCTAGTGGTAGCTGTAATCTTGAAATTTCAGTGTGAGTGTGTCTTTTCTTTGCCACCAACATCAGTGCCTGCTTTTGGGCAGCCTCAGTGAAAGACAGTTGAAGATATGTATGGTCTCTACCCTGATTGAACGTGTAAGGATATATGCAAATAAAATAAGACAAAATCAAATTTTTTTCTACTTATTTACCTTTTTTTTTCCCCCCATTTGCTGTGGTATTCTTGGCTTTAAAAGCCTGTTCTCTTTAAGGAATTACAGTAATTGCTACATTTTTTGGTCTTTGCAAATTGTGACTCGACAAGAGCCCTTTAAAACTAGGTTTGCACTCTGGTTGCACAACTGTGCCATCCTTTGCTAGGATCCTACTTGTTTTCTTTGGGTTCAAATAGATTTAGGGGAAAATCTTAGGGTTGGAGGGATGATCACTGGCTTTAAGAATAAACAAAATATTCAAAAGCCAATCTGACCTTTATAATTTACAAAGTTTGAGTTTAGTGAATTGGCATCAGTACTGGCAGTATCATCTCCCCAACCTCATTTTAAAAGACAAAGAACTCCTTTTAAAAACAAATTCATTTTAAAAAGTGATACCATGGGCAAAATATTGGTTCTGCTATTAAATTAGGTTGGAAACCACAGAACTAAAAAAAGTGGTGAATTGATTCCAGGAGCAGCTTACTGATAATAAGGCTCTACAGAAAGTAAAATGGGGACCATAGAGTGTGAGCATACCTTTTAGAAGGTCATGAGAAGAAATCAGGAGGACTCATCAGGAGCCTTCCTTACCAGAAAGGATAGGATATAAAACTGATAATTGTTTTATAATGATATAACTTCAAAATCAATGAAACCAATTCAGATCTACTATATATGCTATAACTTTTCCTGGAAAACACAAATGAAGAGGCATGAGGTAGTTTTCATATTTGGAAGAAAACGATACACTCCAGATTTAAATCACACTCCACTGTCTCCCATACCCAGTTGGGATCAGCAGGAAGACATTAGAGGCCTGCTGATCACTGTCTTCTCTTCAGAGGTTTTCAGCAGTTAAGTAACCTGCCCAAGGTCACAGAGCTAGTTAGGATTGAGGGCTAATCTCAGGGGGTCTAGGCCTCTAGGGGCAGCAAGGAATGAGTGCCAGTTTCAGAGTCATTCAGAGTAAACCTGAGTTTAAATCACAACTCCCTCAATTATGACTTTGGGACCCCGGATATATCCTATATTCAACCTCAGTCACAATTATTACCTACCTCATTGAATCATCATGAGATTTAGAAGGGAATATTTAGCATATTACACAACTGATTGCTGAGTAATAGTGTTGGATACATAGTAGACATTCAATAAATATTACCTTTTCCCACTTCATTCATTTCAGGAGGGCACAGAATTTTTAGCCAATGGATCAGAGATCATGGAAAGGCCAGGGAGTCTTAGCAGAGATTTTGGTTAATTTGGACAACTTTGGGAAAGGGGGCATCGCCTCTGTGGTGAGATTTTGGGGCACTCATATGTTGTTGCCCTAATTTCCATTATATTTTATTTCAACATTCCTGAAATTTTGTCTTTAAAACTCCTTTTCTTTGAATTCTGAGGGCCCCCCCCCACTTTCTAGATTGACCTGATAAGACATGGAAACCCCACACCACCAAAGGGGCAACATCAAAAGTCTTTATCAACTAAACCCTTAACAAGGATGGATTGATTCCAGGAGCAGCTTATTGATAATAAGGCTCTACAGAAAGTAAAATGGGGACCATAGAGTGTTTCATAGACCTTTTAGAAGGTCATGAGTGGAAATCAGGAGGACTCATCAGGAGCCTTCCTTACCAGAAAGCAGAGATTCTGTTCCTAGTAATTCTTTCTTTGACAGAGTCAGAAACAGAAAAAGATGTTATTAATACAAATATTAAAATTTATTACATACTAGACGCTATCTTAAGTGCTTCATGATTAATATCAACTCTGAAGTAGATACGGTGATTATTTCCATGCTTGGATAAGGAAATCGAGGCTTGAAGATGTTGACCAAGGTTGCACAGCCAGTACTGGGTCAAGTCTGGATTAACATCTCGATTTCCTCAAAGACAGAGAGAACCTGAGTGAAAGGAAAAGCAAAGCCCTTTTATCTTTTCTTCTTCTTGTTTTCGTTGATCTTTCTCCCTTCTTCTCTTCCTCCTTTTTATTCTTTTTTAATCCAATTTTTCTGAAGTACTAAATGTAAGTAAGTGAGTTATGGTGACTTCAGGTTTTAAAATAATTTCTATTGAATATGTTGGAAAATCTTCCTTACGTTGGTAAAATTTACAGGTTGATTCCATTTGCTCTCTATCTGGCCTTGGGGACCATAAATACTAAGTAATGTAGACAATCTGATTATGAAATGCTGTCCACTGTCTTTTTCTCCTGGCCCATCATCTTTCTTTAGTTCAGTGGTTTCCAACTTTTTTTTTTGCCATCCCCCCACCTAAGCATTTCTAAAATCCTGATGTTCCCTCCTGTAACATATAATTGTTATTATTCAAAATGTGAACTCCTATTCACATGGAAGAAGCCTAAAAGACCATTAACTTGGTCTAAACAAGCTTCCAAAAAACATGGCATCCATGAAAGAAAAAAATAAAAGAATGAAAGAACAGTTGAAGTACTGAGGAAGAAATTGTGAAAAAAATAATAGTGACAAGAAAAAGTAGCAAATCAAGTTTCAAAACATATAGTAGAGAACTGAAATGCATAAATATGTCACAATATATATTTATATACTGTATATGAGACCCCTAGAACCATAAGAAATGCCAAAAAATTCACTGTTAATAACTCATTCTCGAATTGTCCCTCCTAAAAATCAAATAGCCCCCATGTGGGGCATGTGCCCCATGTTGGGAATCACTGCTTTAGCTGAATGGTGGTGTGAAAACGGACTTCCTGCCTGCCATCAAGACTAGCACACTGCCCTGTAGGCAGCCTGGAGCTTTGGAGTAAGGCAAACCTGGGTCAGTCTTCTTGGTTCAAGCATTTCTCATCTGTCTTACGTTGGTAAATTTAGGAGTCCCCCCCCCCCCCCCCTGTTTTGGTTTCTGCATCCTTAGATAGGGATCATAATACTTTGTAAGGTTTGCTCTGACTATTGGAAATAATAGGTGTTCAAAGCCTGATATGTTGTTAGGTGGTCAGTACAGAGGAGCTGTTTCTAATAAAACTATAAAGTTGATTAATAAGCTATTCACTCTGGGCCTGCCTCTTCTTTTCCTTTGCTTTCTTCTTTCTCTCCCAGCTTGATAATTCATATGATATGAAATATATCATCATTTCTAGTACTGTTTCCACCAGCTGCTCTCAAGCTGAGTCTCTCAAATCATGATCTTAAATAATGTAAGTACGTGTCTCTGTTTTTGTCGCTGTGCCTCATAGATTCAACTTCAACTGCGTGCATCATGTCCTTTGGCAGAGACATGGAGCTGGAGCACTTTGATGAGCGGGATAAGGCGCAGAGATACAGCCGAGGGTCGCGGGTGAATGGGCTCCCCAGCCCCACACACAGCGCCCACTGCAGCTTTTACAGAACCCGCACGCTGCAGACGCTCAGCTCGGAGAAGAAGGCCAAGAAAGTTCGTTTCTATCGAAATGGAGATCGGTACTTTAAAGGGATTGTGTATGCCATCTCCCCAGACCGATTCCGATCTTTTGATGCCCTGCTGGCTGATTTGACCCGAACTCTGTCGGATAATGTGAATTTGCCCCAGGGAGTGAGAACAATCTACACCATTGATGGGCTCAAGAAGATTTCCAACCTGGACCAACTGGTGGAAGGTGAGCATTATGAGATAGCTCCCCAGTGACCCTGAAGAACACTTCTCACATTTCCACATTGCTCTAGCCAGATCCCACTTGATTTTTAAGAGCAGCATTCTGCCTTGTGGTGCTGATTCTTATTGTTTCACACATTTGCGAGCTCACATTGCTATACTTACCATAGTGTAAAAAGAAAAAACACAAAACAACTAGTGGTATAAGGTCAGCTAGCTTATGGTAATGAGCTGAGGAAACAAGTGTCTTAATTCTACAGCATACTATATATATATTTTTTTTTTTCCCCTCACACTTATGGTACATTAATTTTAAGAGTCTATTTTTATATCTTTAATTGTATAGGTCATCTTCATTTCTAGATAAAAATTGAGCTCCTGCTATCACGACGTCTCAAAGTGCTTGAACTAAAAATAATGAATTGATCATGAAATTTTAGAGTTGAAAGAAACCTTAAATAGGTACCAAACCCATTAATTTTATCATGGGAGACTGAGTCCAGAACATTCAAGTGACATGTCTATGGTTAAATAGTAGTTAGTGGTGATATTGGACCAAAAATTAGGTTTTCTAGCAATTCTTTTCAATATGATGCTTTCTTTTAAGTTTTAAAGGCTTGTTATCTTTCTGTGATGATTAAGGATATAAAGGAATTGATCTTTTCAGTTTATTTTTTAAGTACAATTTAGGTTAACAGTAATTATCTGTTTAAATGTGGAACTAGGACTCTGGGTCCCCTGGTGAGGCTTTGTGTCTTGTGCAAGCAGAGCATGTTTCCTATTTTGAGCTCCTCAGTCCCAGCCATTGGAGCAGAGCATAAAGCTTCTAATCACCTTAAAATCGAAAGCAAAGGAAAATGGCTTAGAGAGAAATAACTGGCATTAAATTCAGGCTCAGGTGTAAAACAAGATAGCTGATCCTCCTTGGAGAGAAGGCTTTTCTAAGATTGAGGTCTCAAGGTCCTGGTGAAGTAATACACAGTACAAAAGAATGTGGAAAGGAAGTTTGAGTATTGGAAGTGTTTGATTTCACCTTTACTCCAGATATATTTGCCCAGGCTCTGTAGTCTGATTGGATCCCAGAGGAATCATTTGCAAGTAATGAGCTCTCTCTTTGGTGCAGATAGCAGGAAGCATCTTTTTCATCCTTGCCTATCTCCCTTCCCCACCTACCTCTCTTCCCCCTCATGCAGTTTTGGATTGCTCTGCCCTGACCATACACAAGTAAGCCTCTTGTCCTCCTTTGGAGGCAGAGTTTGTATGTGATTCAAGGATGAAGGCTTCTGTGTCTTTCTCCCATTTTCCTTCCCTTTATCCCTTGGCAATCATGCTAGTGCAGTCACAGTATGACTGGACTTGAAAGGGTATAGAGGAGCCTGGCTTTGGTGTGTTTATTTTGTGGGAATTCACATCTCTTTTTGATGACTTGTCATCCTGCCAAGATGCCTGTAGACTTGGCCTTTTTCCTTCTATTCAGATGTGGAACTTCCAGTAAATTAAAGGGGAAGAATGAACATGAAATCTTTCTGTATCAGCGTTGTCCTTTTCATGACCTTGGAAAATACAAGGATAAAGAAAACATTTGGTGGAATATTCCAAGGGATATGGATAAAGATCAAATGCTAAGTCAGGTGCATGGCTAGTCACCAGACTATCCCTTTGAGGGCTGATGGTATTGAAGGGAAAATATGCCAAGATCTCAAAGAACATGCTAAGAAAGCCAGGACTGATTCCTCACTGTGTTCTAGAATCACCTGTGCAATACCTCTGATGGGATGGGCCGTCAATCAGACCCTCCCCACCTCTTCCCCCAAGACTCATTTTACTCATTTCACCAGAGATATTCCCACGATTCCTATCTATTAAGGAGATGGGAAATGACAACAGTACTTTACATTCAGGGGCCAACAAAGTCATGGCATGCTTCCCACAACTCAGTCAGTTTTTTTTTTTTTTTTTTTTTTTTTTTTTTTTTGTTTTTTTTTTATAAACACAAAAGATTGCCTGCTCTGAGAGACTGCTGTCTTGACTGAGAATAATAACTCACCGTTATTGAGCATGTGTATTGCATACATGAACATGCTTAATTCTCATAGTGATTCTAGGAGATGCTGTTATCACCCTAATGTTAAGGTATGAAAAGTGAGGCACAGTGTGATTAAATGATCTGCTCAAAGTCACACAGCAAGTAATGGTTGAGTTCGAGTTTCAACCCAGGAAAGCTGGTGCCATTGCTTGAGCTCATAATCGCCACTAATAAGATACTGAATGAGGTAGTCATAGTGCTTTTTAAATAAAATTTTATTGTATTAGCTTCTTCTTGAAAAATAAATGTTTTAAACCTTGACTTCATTTCAGGAATGACAGATACTGCTCCGAGAAACACTTTAATATTTTGATTTGCCTCTAAATACTTTCCTCCCCTAATCAATGTGAAGTAACTGCATATTAAATATTCTGATGTTAAATAAACTTATTTTTGGGAAAAAAATACCTTTTATCTGATTGAATGAATGCTAACTTCAGTACAGTATGTTCATATATTGGCTGCATTTTCAAACAAATTCAGTTTAAGTATTTTTTTTTCTCTTGTATAACATTGACAGTTAGCTGCACTGAGTGTTAAAATAGCTGGAAATTAACTTAGATTTGCCTCTTTACCAATTACATTTTTGCTTAGCCTGTTAAATTGCAAACAGTTACTTCATATTCATTGCTAGGTTCATATATCTTTCTTTACATACTAACTTTGTGTAAACCTCAATGCATGTTATTAGCTTCTCATTTCTCCTTTTAATATGATGACATTTGAGTTTTAAATTAAATCTGTTTAGTGGGTGCAGTGACAAATGCATTTAACTTGTAATTTTTCCAAAGTTTATTCTTTCTTACTTATCTCAAACAAAAATTATGAATTACAATGACATATGTGTGGTTCTTTGTTTATAACAGTTTTGTGGTTACTTTTACTATTTTATTATTATATTATTATACATAGATTATTAAGCCTACATTTGTTTCAGTGTATTGAGAGAGCTGCTATTTAATATTCAGTGTATTTAGCTGCTATATGAAGTATGCATGTGTGAGTGTTTATATGTGTTTGTGTATGTATGATTGTATGTGTGTCTATCTTTGCATGTATACATATGCACACATATACTTTTAAGAGTAAACAGTGAATGACATTCATAGTTGTTTGCTTTTTAAATGGATTTATATGTTTAAAAAATACGATGCTCAATAAGGAAAACTGAATTGCAGGCCTATTTCTGCAAGTGATTGACCTTAAACCGTGGATGCATTTTCCCAATAATGCCTCTCTTTCCTCAATTTTGACACTATTTATACTCCACTGTAAGTATGTAAATGTTGTGAAGCAAGGCCCTTTGTCTAGTGACTTTGATTATTGTGTTTTTTTGCCAGGCAGATTTACAAAATTTTATATAATCATATGTGTTGGATTTTTTCTTTATGGTTTGAGTTTTTCATACCTCTTGGGCCCTCTGTGTGCTGAGATTAGAAAATTGTTTCCCTTATTTTTTCTAGTGTTTTTATATTTTAAAAATTATTTATTGATTGATTTTAGAGAGATGAAAGGAGAAAGAGAGAGAGATTTGTTGTTCCACTTATTTTTACATCTATTGGTTGATTCTTACATGTCCCTTGACCAAGGATCAAACCCACAACCTTGGCATGTCAGGACAATGCTCTAACCAGAGGCTTTTTGCAGGCTGGACACACTCCCTTCATGGTGGGGGTTCCCACTGGGGTGCCTGGCCAGCCTGGGTGAGGGCTGATGGCTGTTTGCAGGTTGGCCAAGACCCCCAGTGAGGACCTACACCCCATGGGGTTGAGGCCAGCCTGGGTAAGGAGCTTTTTCTTTTCTTTTTTTCTTTTTTGTTTTCAGCACCTCCTTAAGCAGTGGCTAGGGAGGGCTGGAAGCAGGTATCTGGGATTTATTTATCTTCTATAATTGAAACTTTGTAGTCTTGAGTGGAGGGCAGGTCCTACTAGGGCAGGTGGGAAGCTTGGCTTCCTCCATCGCCAGGGGACAACCCAAGCCTCCTGCTTGCTCCAGCTCTATGGCGGCTGCCAACTTAATTGGGTTAATTTGCATACTCACTCCTGATTGGCTGGTGGGTGTAGCAGAGTGGTGGTTAATTTGCATGTTTCTCTTTTATTAGTGTAGATTAGTGGCCTGGTGCATGAAATTTGTGCACAGGTGGGGGATCCCTCAGCCCAGCCTGCACCCTTTCCAATCGTGGACCTTTTTGGGGATTCCAACTCCGACACCCCTCTTGCAATCTGAGACCACTGGATCCTAACTGCTTGCCTGCCTGCCTTCCTGATTGCCCGTAACTGCCTCTGCCTGCCTATCTGATTGCCCCTAACCCCTCTGCCTGCCTGCCTACTCTCCCCTAACTGCCCTCCCCTGCCGGCCTGATCTCACTCCCAACTGCCCTCCCCTGTAGGCTTGATCTCACCCCCAACTGCCATCCCCTGCTGGCCTGATTGCCCCTAACTGCCTCTGCCTCAGGCCCCGCCACCATAGCTTTGTCTAGAGGGAAGTCAGATGTCTGGGAGAAGATGACCAGTGGACCTGGTCTAATTAGCATATTACCTTATTAGTATAGGTAGATTATATAGGATAGGATTGCTTAAATTGGGTGGTGCGGGGGCGGGGAGGCGGTGAAGATTTTTTCAGCAGGAGGAGAAGCTCTTAGCAGAAAAAAATACATAATCCCTATATCTGGATTGATAGCCAGCCTTATGCACTATACTGCCAAACTGGTCATTAAAAAATTGAACCGTTTTCTTACATCTTACACCAAATAGCTGTTGCCCTTAAAACCCCTCATTAGCTCTTACCTTAGGTTCTATCTTCACAGTTCACCCAGATTTGGTTCTGATTGGTTGGTTTCTATGCAAATCAGCATCTCTAGGCCTATCCACCGGCCTGATCATAGAGGCAGAGCTGATAAACAGCCACCCAGACTACTGGCAAGAAGGCTGAACTTCTGATCTCTTGGAGAGAGAGAGGCATGGCTGCTGGCAAGGCTCTGGGAGAGAAAAGGAGGGTCTGATCCACAGTTTTGAGGCTCAGACCCTGATTCTCTCTCTCTCTCTGGGCCTCACCAGCAGCTGTAGTATCTGCTGATCAGCCCTGCCTTTCTCTCTCCCCTAGAAGTCAGCAGTTCAGTCCACTTGCCAGTCTCCATCCACCAGAGCCTGCTGTGTGTGCAAGCTGGTGTCTGGTCAAGCCTTTGGTCATTTTGGAGGTTATGGACCCTGGGTTTTTATATATATTAGGATAAATATTTTGAGGAGAAAGTTTGAAGCTATGTAAATATGTTGTTTCCTTCAAATTTTGCTCACTTTGGCATTTATTGGTGGATTTTGCCTGTAAAATTGTTAGTGTGGTGTTTCAATGTGACTTTTTGTTTCCCTCTTTCTTGCCTCTCTTTAAACACTTTTCTGTCTTTGGGTCATCTACTAATGAGGTCATCAAGTGCCATTATTTTAATCATTCTTTTAAGGCCAATTACTTTCAAATCAGACCTTTTTTCTGCATACCAAACATCTGGATAGATTTAATGGGTACTCTAGTCCTTAATCCTTTAAAAGTTAACATGATAAATGTGAACTTATTCTTTTCTGTTATCTAAGATTTATCCCTCTTCTTGGGTTCTAAATCTTATTAAATGGGTCACCATCTAACTTAACATCACTCTTGACTTTTCCTTGCCTGCCTCCCTGAAATCTAAGCTCTCATCAAATTCTTTTGATTCTGTTTAAGACATTTTTTCAATTTGTTCAGTCCTCTCCACCATCATTATTATAGTTTTCAAATCTTTAAAGTCCTTATTACTGTTTTAACAATGTTACTTTAAATTATAAATATAAATTCATGCACTGGAAAGGGGGTTCCTCAGCCTAACCTGCCTCTCTCACAGTCTGGGAGCCTTCTGGGACGGGAGGTGATCCAGCGATCAGGGAAAGGTAAAACCCCCATCACACCTCTGTGACTGTCACTGCTGGCAGTGCAAGCCTCAGCTGGCCCTGGTTACCTGAGCCTCAGGCAGCTCTGGGCGACTGGGTAGCTGCCATTCAAGGCTTGCCTGTGCCTTGGGCATCGACTGGGCAGCTGATATCTGAGGCTTGCCTGTACCTCAGGCTGGCCCTGGGCAGCTGGGGGGCTAAGGGAACTGGGGGACTCTGGAGGCAGGCGCATGGAGCAGCCGGACTCCCCTGGGGGTGGGCACGGCCATACTGTGCTGCCCCGGTGGAGCTGAGGGGACTGGGTGCAGCCATCTTTGAAGGCATGGCAGTCAATTAACATATTCCCACCTTATTGGCTGTGGTCGCCACCATCTTTGTGAGGGCATGATGGTACATTAGCATATTCCCTCTTTATTAGATAGAATATATATCCTATTTAATAAAGAGGGAATATGCAAATTGACCATCACTCCAAGATACAAGCTGGCTGCCTCCATGTGGTCAAAGATAGCCACCCCCATGTGGCCACAATCTGGCCACCACAAGATGGCCAGCAGGGAAGGGCAGTTGTGGGCAATCAGGCCAGCTGGGGAGGGCAGTAGGGAGGAGCCAGGCCTGCAGGGGAAGGCAGTTGGGGGTGACCAGGCCAGCAGGGAAGGGAAGTTGGAGGCAACCAGTCTTGCAGGGGAAGAGATTTAGGGGCAACCAGGCCTGCAGGAAAGGGCAGTTGGGGGTGACCAGGCCAGCAGGAGAGGGCAGTTAGGGGCAATTGGGCCAGCAGTGAAGCAGCTGGTGTCGATCAGGCTGGCAGGGGAGTGGTTAAGGGGTGATCAGGCTGGTAGGCAGAAGCAGTTAGGGGCAATCAGGCAGGCAAGCAGGGAGCGGTTGGGATAGTCCTGGATTGTGAGAGGGATGTCTCTCGGATCTAGGATTGGGTCTAAAGGGGCAGTCGGACATCCCATGAGGGGTCCCAGATTGGAAAGGGTGCAGGCTATACTAAGGGACACAACCCCTCTGCCCCCCGCTGTGCATGAATTTCATGCACCAGACCTCAAGTACACACACACACACACACACACACACACACACACACTTGAGGTCTGGTGCATGAAATTCAAGATATATATTGATTTCAGAGATGAAGGGAGAGGGAGAGAGAGAAACATCAATGATGAAACAGAATCATTGATTGGCTGCCTTCAGCATGCCCCACATTGGGAATCACAACCTGGGCATAATAACTCTGACCATAATTGAACCATGACTTCCTAGTTTGTAGGTCGACACTTAAGCACTGAGCCATGCTGGCTGGACAGTGTTACTTTTTTTTTTTGAGTGAAGAAGTGATACATTTTTTTTTTCTTCAGTGCCCACTGTAGAAAAATTTGAAAGATGAAAAGAATAAAAAAATAAATAACTCCACATATTCCTACCATTGGACTCATGTTGTCTCTCCCCTGTACTATTATAATAGGTTCCTAAGGTGTTTTTTGTTTTTGTTTTTTATAATATATTTTATTGATTTTTTACAGAGAGGAAGGGAGAGAGATAGAGAGCTAGAAATGTCAATGAGAGAGAAACATCGACCAGTTGCCTCCTGCATATCCCCTACCGGGGATGTGCCTGCAACCAATGTACATGCCCTTGACCGGAATCGAACCTGGGACCTTTCAGTCCACAGACTGATGCTCTACCACTGAACCAAACCGGTTTTGGCCCTAAGGTGGTTTTTATTTTCTTTATAGAATTTGTATTTACCACCATTCTTCCATGCCCATTACAGACTCTCTTAAATCAAGCTCTTTAGGACATACATGTCCCAAACAGTAATCTTCAAACATGTTTTCTGCCTATAAACTAAGCCATAGACAAACCACTTTATGTCATATCTTTGCTTCATAATGGCGTTCCTGCTTACATATAAAATAGACAACACACTTAATCTTTAATGTGCTTCTCAGTGAATTCTCTCCTGCCCCTTCCTCCTATCTTGGCCTTGTCTCCTATTACTTGTTAGTACACTCTGAACTGAGCTCAGCCTCAGCTGCTCTTTTTCCTTGTGCTTTCCCAGTCTGGACTTCCCTCTTCATAAGGAGGGTGAAATGGGTGCCCTGGGAAGAGTGCATGGCCTCATACTTAAGTCAGGGTTCGAAGTTAAACTACCTACATTTGAATCTTGACTCCTCCTTTGCTAGCCCTGTGACCTTGACCATTTTGTGCCTCATTGTGCCCAGTGGTAAGTGGTATGTTTATACTTAGTTTATAGGATTATGGTGAGGATTAAAATAGGATCTGATACATGGCAAACGTTAAGATAACCTGTTCTGCCAAGATCTCCATTCCCATCACTTCAGCCTTGCCTTGATCTTGTGGACCTCTCAAACCTAGAGCTCTTCCATGAGAAGAACATCATCACTTGCTGCCTCTACTTCCTCAACTTCCAATCATACTTCAAGCCCTTGATTAGCACCATTACATTGTAATGTACTTATTTACTTTATATCAAAGTCTCTAGAAGTCAGGGAGCCATTGGAGTCCTCACTGCCTAACATGGTGTTTTCAAGTACTCAATATCATTGGAAGAAAAAGGAAAGAGAGAATAGATGGATAAAGTAATGAATGAAAGCAATCTGGCATCACTATCCAATTGGCATCATAGGACCATATGTGGCTCCTAAAAGCCAGGCCAGTGATCTCTTAGGAATCCTTATCTTCACTTGCTGTTTCTGGAGCATTGAATGTTGATGTCTAGTTTTCTTCCAGCCATGTACTTTCCATTCCTTGATTTCCATGGCTTTAGGCACCTGATTTCTCACAGTTCCCTTCAGTGGCTCTTTATCTCAGGGCACTCTTTAAAAACTGCAGTTACCCTGGATTTCCTGTTGTCTAGCTGGGTGTAGTCTCACTGAGCATAATCCCCTTAGCTGTGGCTGCCACATGCATCTCTCTCCCAAACTTCAGACTTATATTTCCACAGCTTGCTAGAAATATCCAGGTGGTTGGCTCCTAGGAACTTCAAATTCAATATGTGCATAACCATTAATTTCCTTCCTTACCATCTAATCTAAACTTGTTCCCTTTCTTATTTAACCTATTGTGGTATATGGGAAGTTGGCCAAAATAGAATTTTCATTGTCATCTTTTCAATGTTATACACTCACATTCCCTTAGGCCTCCACTTCCAATTAATTGCCAATTCTGGTTCATTTTGTCTATTAAGTACTTCTTATAGCATCCACTTCTCCCTATCCCTAGTGCAGGTGTATAAAGTTCTCCATCTCTTCCGTCTTCCATTGACTTCTGTCTTCTATTGAGTCATTCCTCTACATTGCAGCCACTGTGATCTTTTTAATGCATGGGTGTGATGCATATATACTGAGTGGCCAGATTATTATGACTTCTGAACACATCATAATCTGGCCACTCAGTGTATATCCTATATAATAAAAGACTAATATGCAAATTGTCCCTTTGACCAGGATTTCGATCAGCAGGCAGGTTGGCCAACTGCCCATGTCCCCTCCCCCTGGACAGGCTGGCCAGACCCTACCCAGGCACGAATTCATGTACCAGGCCTCTCATACACACACACACACACACACACACACACACACACACACACACTGAGTAGCCAGATTGTTATGCATTCAGAGATAATAATAATCTGGCCACTATGTATAAATTTGACCTTGCTGCATCCTGCAGTCTTACTCTGTCCATAGAATTATTTTTATTTTATTTTTTGAGAAATACATATTAATATCTCACCATCCCTTTATGGAACTGTGCAGTAGAACCTATTATTATTATTATTATTATTATTATTATTATTATTATTTTTAAATCTGGAATGTTCTTTTTCTTTCCTGCCAATGAAAATCTTATCCTTGCTTCACTTTCCAGGCCAGCATGAATTCTATTTCCTCTTAATTGAATGATCAGTGGGGAATGGGAAGTGATTTTTTTTCTCCCTGAATTAGAATTGTATGGACCACTTATTTAGCAATTATCATTTATTGCCTTGTAGTGGAATCTTTCATATAACACATCTTGCCTCTAAGCTCTTTGAAAACAAACTCATGACTTAGAATTATTTTCACTTCTCTAGGTGGTTAATTCAGGTCTGTATCTGTTACTGAGGATTTAAGAGGTTGTTTAAATTTTTATGTTTCATGGCCAATGTTGCATATACTTGTTTCAGTTTTGTTATTTGTTGGTCTGTTATTTGTTTGAAGAAATTTTTAGCCAAGAAAATGAACATTTTCATGGCTTCCAATACAGTTTACCATGATGCTTTCCAAAAAGGTTGTTATCAATTTATAATGTCTCTAGTGGTATTTTATATTTACATTTTTATCTTTTGTCGTATATCTTAGTATCTTCTATTTTAGTATATTATATTTGCACATTAACCTATTGTTGTATTATAGGTCCTCAATATGTTTCTCCCTTTTTATTTTAGGTTCCTTTATTTTTAATTATATCAGTTTTAAATTTTAAATAATTGGAACGCCCCATTTTTCCTTTTATGTTCTTTTTCTGTTACTTTGAATGGAGAAGTCAAGATTTAAATTTTATTTTCTATAATCTTATTTTTATGTACTATTCTATTATGAAAGACTTCAAAGAAACAATGACCCATATATGCCTTTGGGAATCTTTTTCCTTGCTTTTAATAGCACTATCAAAATCGTGTTCTTAAACCATCACCTTCCAGGTAGATTATGAAATGTTGCTATGTGTATCTGAGGTAGTCTCATAATATACAATATCCAGAAGGCACTTTATAATATTTTATTCTATAAATAATGTCTTTCATGTAATTTAACCCAGTTCAGAGGGTTCAATACATTTTTGAGCTTTCCCAGATTTTACTATAACTCTCAGTAGTAAACTTTAATTGCAAGAGTTTTCAATGAGAAGTTTTATACACTGGAAAAATGAAATATATTATGGATATTCCTCACTTAAGATACTGTTGAACATGCCACACGTAGAACTTAAAGGAATCTAGAGGAGGTAGAAGCCAGCTTTAGTAATGTGAAGTGTACAGATTAGATCATCTTCATTTAGACTGAGGTCAAGTGATATCACAGCTGCAATTAACAAGTCACAACTCTTAGCTATTGAAAACACTCCAGCAATATGCAATAGGAAACAGCGCAATCTTTTGTGGCATCTTGTGAAGGAGTACATTCCTAGTCGACTCACCACAGGCAGGTTCAGTCAAGGAGCTGGTACTATATTAACGAAAGTTTTCTATTTTTAAGTTGGAAATCCTCTAATTTCATAATGCGAGTCTATGGCCAAGTAAAATTACCTTTGCAGATTTTTAAATAATAAACTTTGTTAGATAGGAAATTTTATTTTCATATTTTGAAGACTAAGGGTAAGTATAATAATTAAAAAATGTATATGTGATTTAAAAACAAAACAAAACAAAACAAAACACAGACTCTTCTTTACCTTAAAAATTATCTAATATGCCTACACAGAAAATATTCCATTCTCCAAAGTCCTGAGAAATATCTAACCCGTTCAGGGAAGAACCTATTATGTTCTGATATATTAGGAGATTGTATCAGAATAAAACTTCATGCTTTATTTCCTTACATTTTGTTATTGTTGTTAACTGCCATTTCTTTACCTTTGTCTTTGCTTAAAAGCAAATATTTTCTGTTTTTTTTAGTTGTTTTTTTTGTAAATGCCACAGCAATTCGGACAGGTGCTGCTTCTGCAGTTCCTGATATTTGTTGGGGTATCTTGGACACACTCAGAGTATTAAATTTTAATTTGAGAATCAGTTTTAACACAAAAAAATTCACTTAACTAAACTGGGACAAAGCTGGCAATATCATAACCAACTAGCAAGTCATTATGTTATAGTAATTGCCAGCTCCATCTCTAAATGGGTTTTTATACAATTTCATTTAAATCGTCTATGATTTTGCCATATTTTCCCCCCTTGCTTAACTTCACCTATAGTAAATAATCCAAATATTTAAAGCAAAATCTGGGCTATAAAATTTCAATGTTTTGGCGCGCCCCCCCCCCCCCCCCCAATGCATCCAAGCAATTCTCTGTGACACCAGCTGGATATCCTACAATTCAACTCAATTCTGACACTTTCTTTTCTGAAATAGCATCAGATACTACAAGTTAGGGACTCAGTTCTACAAGACTGTTCCTATCCCACCCTCTCAGATGCCAGTTATACCGTATTTTTCGGACCATAAGACACACTTTTTTTCCCCAGAAGTGGGGGGAAAAAGTCCCTGCGTCTTATGGTCCAAATATAGCCTACACATATACTGTAAAAAAAAAAGTTTTTTTACTTGCCCGGCTCTGTGTGGTCTCTGTGTGCTTGCCCGGCTCTAAAATGGTTCTAAATGCTGCTGTTTACTTTACAGGGTTGATTACATGTGTTTATGACTGTGATGTTGGGTTTTAATGCACATAAAATATTTTAGAAACTATTTGTTTCAGAATCTTTTTTTCTTCATTTCCCTTCTCTAAAAACTGGTGCGTCTTATGGTCCGAAAAATACGGTAATTACAAATTGTCATATGTTCTTCTAATGGATTGGCTAATAGGAGGTTCCTATGACCCCCTCTTTGGTTCTATTAATCTGCTAGAGTGGCTCACAGAACTTAGAGAAACATTTTACATACTGATTTACCAGTTTATTTTAAAAGTATATAACTCAGGAACAATCAGCTGGAAGAGACTCATAGGGCAAAATATGGGAAAAGGGTTCGGAGCTTATATGCTCTCTCTGAGCATGATACTCTCACTGTATTTCCACATGTCCACCAGGCAGAAGCTTTTCAAACTCTGTCCTTTTGGGTTTTTATGGAGGTCTTAATACATATTTAATAGAAAATGTAATACATAGGCATGATTTATTAACTCATTGGCCATTGGTGATTAATTCAATCTCTACCTCCTCTCCTCTGTCCCAGGTCAGGGGGATGGGAATGAAAGTTCCAATCCTCCAATTGCATGATTATTTCTGCTGGCAAACAGTCCACATCCTAAGGTGCTTCCAAAAGTCACCTCATTAACAAAACTCAGGTGTGGTAGAGAAAAGTTTGTTTTGAATATTAAGGCACCTTTATCGCTCTAAAAACTTAGAAAATTCTGAGGATTTTAGGAACTCTGTGCCAGAAATGTTATGAAGACAAAATATATATTTCTACTTTTAAATCACAATATGAAGGCTATTTTGCTCAAATTTACCTTGCGTTAGATAAACTTTCATTTTGTTGGTGTAGTATGAATTGCACCATAAAGCTCTGGGATGGCTTTGAGTTCATCAAAAGAAGTATGCAATTATATGTTTTATAATTATCAGTTATAAGTTTTTGTAAGTTTTACTTGTTTTTTATTTTTCAATGACCTTTAACACACATACATCATATTAAGAGTTGAATACAATCTATTGATGATTTTCTATTCAAGATTATAACATATCTCTTAAATCACAGCTCAAATAAGAAAGGTTAAATACTGGATATCCAGAGCTATTGAACCAAATCAAAACTATGTATTTTTCCCATTCAGAGCAACTATAATTTGTTAATATACAATTATCAGAGATATTATCACATTTTTAAAAAGCTATTTTAAAAAA
This sequence comes from Pipistrellus hanaki, assembly GCF_964339955.1. Lineage (NCBI taxonomy): Eukaryota > Metazoa > Chordata > Mammalia > Chiroptera > Vespertilionidae > Pipistrellus > Pipistrellus hanaki. Next base: position 87,658,400 of record NC_140505.1, on the reverse strand, counting down.
AATATATTTTATTGATTTTTTACAGAGAGGAAGGGAGAGAGATAGAGAGCTAGAAACGTCGATGAGAGAGAAACATCAACCAGCTGCCTCTTGCACACCCCATACTGGGGATGTGCCTGCAACCAATGTACATGCCTTTGGCCGGAATTGAACCCGGGACCTTTCAGTCTGCAGACTGATGCTCTACTGCTGAGCCAAACCGGTTTCTGCTAAAAAGCTATTTTTTTTAAACAAAATTATAATTTAACTGAGTTTAAATAGAGGTAGTGTTTATAGTGGTAGGGAGAAGTTCAGAATTATAATTAAATATATGTATCTAAAATTTGAGTTTAAATATGTTTAATGTAAATATATTTGCACAATTAAACAGAAGCTTATTAACTTAAGGAAACACATCTTTACTTTTCATGAATTTCTGAATAATGTAGTAGATTTTAAATGACAGAGCTGATCAGCTCCTTCCTTTTCCTTTGGCTGTCACTTTCCTCCTTGCACAATATCATTCTTTATTGGAGTCTCACACCCTTATCCAAGATTTCATTCCATTCTTTAAATTTGATAAACCAGGCAGAGGATCCTCAAAGTGACAAAAGAAGTTAAGTACAAATTTCATCTCATTCTCATTGTTGTTACTTGAATCACACCAGTTTTGCTTTTAAGAATTTCCAATGTGCTTTATCTAAGAAGATGTGAGAAAAGCGTTTTTTCTCTTTCAACAGACCCATTCCATATTGTTATGTGAGTATTTTAAAATTCTTCCTTTTTCTAATTATTTTATTTTCTAAAATTAAAAAGTTTTCTTTGTTGAGGTGTAAACCATTCCAAGCTTTTGGTTTAATTATTAGCTTCACAAATAGTATATAACCTTAACAAATAATTAGACAACTGTGAATAGCACAGAATTCTGACAGACCAGTTCCACCAGTAAAAGCCTTCTTGGGGAATGTTTGGTGCATTCTCACAATGAGATGGAGCCAGAGTGATTTTACTGGTAACTAAATAGCTGGAAACGATGAACACCTTATAATATAAAACCTGCTTACTGATTTCTGGTAATTTCATTTTTTAATTTTCCTTTCAGGCTTACTGCAGCCTCAGATGGTTTTCATTTGTGTAGCAATTTTGCATTTGAGATCACTTTGACCTTTACTCTCTTATTTGATCTTTATTAAAACCTGGTGAAATAAAAGTGAACACTGATAGAAAAATAAACTACCCTCAAGAAGGCTAGGTGACTTGCCCAGAGTCACATTTGTGGAGAGGCCAGGTATTGAGTCCAGACTTCGAGTTCTCTCTTCGTTCTGTCACATGCACACTGTCTCTCCACAGAACCTTCAGAAACACACTGATGTGCAGTCCCTGTATGTTTGTTTAAAATATGTTTTATTGAAGAAGGGAGAGAGAGAAAAACATTGATGTGAAAGAAATATAGATTGGCTGTCTCATGCATGAGACCTGACCAGGGATGAACACCGAAACTTGGGCATGTGCCCTGACCCAGCATCAAACTAGTGACTTTTTGGTGCATGTTCAACCAACTAAGCCAAAAAGATCAGGGAGCCCATGCATATGTTTTTGATATCTGCGTAAATAGTGAGAACAGCATAGTTGTGACCAGTCACGATCTGCTAGGAGCTAGGTGGATGGAAAGGGGGATTGCTAAATTGCTAATATTTGTACCACTCCATAATATATAAACACACATTGGAGTACATTTTATAAACATTTGCAAAGTAAATATTTGATAGCTCGTATAACTGTACTTTTCTAGTTTTGAAACTCTAGTTCAGTTCTTTTTATGTGAATACTTATCCTGTCTCCTTGGTTGCATGCACTTTTAATTTAAAAATAGGAAAAGGCTTTAGAATCTAAAGTTTAGATAAATGTAAATGGGCTGTGTAGGATTAATCGTAGGTCACTTTACCTGCAATTATGAGGCTTTTTTTTTCTTTTCTTTTTAGCTACTTCCAGTTACAAAGACATATTAACACAGAAAAAAAGCCATTATAAAAATCTTTAATTTCAAAATGCTTTGACTACATTTAAAAATATGCATATATAAGATCAATTCATTTTATAATTTGCCATTGCTTGGAACGTGTATTACTCTTTTTGTGAGTGATCCCACATCTACTTAACAGTCTGAGTAATATTCTCTTTGAATGATTCACTACTAAGGAAAACTTTTGAATAAAAAAAATTTATTAAATAATTTCTTTTTAGCTTTATCAGAGTATAATTGACAAATACAATTTAAATATTTAAATTGCACATTTTGGAAGGACTCCTCCTATTTTATCACCTCACATATTTTATCCTTTTTTTTTTGTGAGAACATATAATTCGTATTCTCTTAGAAAGAAGGCTCTGTCTTTTATATTACAGAGTATTATCAACTATAGTCACCACATCATTAGTTCTTCCATTCTTATCCATCTTATATATAATTATATTTGTTTTAGATTGAGTTTATGAAGCTGCAGTTTGTAAGTTAACCATTCTCAAAACCTTTTATTTATAAACAGTTGTGAATTGGCTTCATATTGTGTGTGGATCATTATGCTTGCCCTGTGTAGGTGGGAGAGGTAGGAGGATGATTATTCTGCTTGCTTTTGGAATTCTACTTGATTTTACAAAATGCTTAGCAAACATTCCCATCAAATTTATAAATTACATAGCTATTTTTATTGATTTCAGAGAGGAAGGGAGAGACAGAAACATCAATGATGAGAGAGAATCATTGATTAGCTGCCTTTTGCACACCCCCTACTGGGGATCAGGCATGTATGTGCACTTAACCGGAATCAAACCCATTACTCTTCAGTCTGTAGGCTGAAGCTCTGTCCACTGAGGCAAATCGAATAGGCCTGTGGTCGGCAAACTGCGGCTGGTGAGCCACATGCGGCTCTTTGGCCCCTTGAGTGTGGCTTTTCCACAAAATACCAGCTGAAGAAGTGGCGTTAGAAGAAGTTTAAGTTTAAAAAAATTGGCTCTCAAAAGAAATTTCAATTGTTGTACTGTTGATATTTGTCTCTGTTGACTAAGGAGTTTGCTGATTACTGGGCTAGGGCAATTACAATAGATAGTTATTTTAAGAAGTGCTTTTTTTAAAACCCAGTTTTAGATTTTACATTATTTCAAGTGGCAAATATAGGTACCTCTGATATTTAAGTTTTCTGCAAATATAAATATTTCTAATTTTCAAAGAATACTTTCTATTATGAATTCAGTTTTATAACTCTATGAGGTATACTGAATAACAATATTTCTATCACCAATCTGATGATGATGAAAGGGAGGAATAGTGATGTTTCCCCCTTCCGGATACCAAACTGTTGCTGACAGAGCCAAATTAGAAGTAAAAAATCTTTCTATTTCACTATTGATCATGCTTTCATTGTTTAAAAAGTCACGACTAGCTCTCATCCCTAAGTAGAAAAGGAAAAAATGAAAAACTATGAAAAAGGCAGTGAGTTTACAATTTAAATGTATTTCTCTCTTTCTTAGGAGAGAGTTATGTGTGTGGGTCTATAGAGCCCTTCAAGAAACTGGAGTACACCAAGAATGTGAACCCCAACTGGTCTGTGAATGTCAAAACCACCTCAGCATCCCGGGCAGTGTCATCACTGGCTACTGCCAAAGGGAGCCCTTCAGAGGTGCGGGAGAATAAAGATTTCATTCGGCCCAAACTTGTCACCATCATCAGAAGTGGGGTGAAGCCACGGAAAGCAGTCCGAATTCTGCTGAACAAGAAGACTGCTCATTCCTTTGAGCAGGTTCTCACTGATATAACTGATGCCATCAAGCTGGACTCAGGAGTGGTAAAACGCCTGTATACCCTGGATGGTAAACAGGTAAGAAAAATATTGTGATATGACCTTGATTTTTCAGGCAAGAACCTGGGATGTGAAGAATTTATGTGGCATGTGGTGGGAATCTGAAACATACATTTATTGACATTTAGAGAGCCGGGTCATTTAATCAACAAATATATAGGTACTGGTCTCAAACCAGTCCAAAGATAGTGTTAGACAGGATTAATCATAGGAATAAAGTAAAAATGCCCATTTTTATAGCTTAAATGATTACTCAGAGATTTCTATTTTTTCAGTTATGAATTATTTAACATAATGGTGCCTTTTAGCCATCTATTTTCAATTTTGTTATAGAGTAATTTCTTATAGCCTTGAACATGTCTGAGATTTGGAGATAAGCTCTGACCAGTAGAGAAAAATCTAAATCCTATCTTTCCCCTACATAATATCTTATAAAATTCACTGTCTTAGTAATGTTTACTAGTGAGATTTATTTAAATTTTATAGATTTTGAGTGCATATCTAAGGAATAAAGTATTTCCACCTGATGGCTTATTTCTAGAACCTTATGCATCTTGTTTTAAAAACATAATTTCAGAATTAAAATGGAGTCTCTTCAGCAATGGAATATACATCAGTTGACTTGGATGAGTAGATATTTTAATGTGAGATGCTCACATGAATTTAAAGAAAATCTTACGTGGACTCTTGTAAAGGTTTTACAGGACCTTGATGGTGTGTTGAATAAAAAAACACTGACATAGGTACAGTGAGATTCGCCAGTCTATGAGATTTTACCAGTATCTTTTTGCTTAAGATCATAGGTTCTTGTGTACTATTTTTGCTTGAAAGTAGTTTTTAATGTGGATCTGTCCAAATGATTTTTAAAAATTATTTTGAAGGATAACTTGAATGATTTTGTATTAAAAATAAAAACTAGATTCATAATTTAAAAGGTTGATCTTGTTAAATAAAATAATATAAGTTCTTGAAGGCTAACACATTCAAACTATGAATTAGAAATAAATGCAAATACTAGAAAGAATGCTAGTTGTGGAAGAATTCTCCCCCTAGGGATCCATTCAAATGCTCTAAATTATAAAATTTATTAGGAAACAAGGAGTAACTGCCAGTTGTTCATTTATATTCATGAATCTTCTGCTTGTCTCATAAAACTTCCCCCAAGTTTCATGTGGATAAGGATTCTGTGGAATGCAACTCCTCATCTAGCTCTAAGAGGGCAATAGCCTGGATGTCACCAATATAACGGTAATCACAAAGTCTACTGCTGACTGGTCAGTAAGAGCGACAATAAGATGGTAAAGTTTTGCATTTAAACATTTAAGGTTCCTTCTGTAATGTGTGACTCAACCATTTTGTAGTTCTGCATCTTTGTGTATTGAATTTTCTCAAAATGGGAGTTTAACTGTTTTCATAAAATGTAAAATTTAGAGCAAAGATTACATATTGACAAATCCTCTTCTTCCCTACTTACTTCAGAATTTTGTAGGTTCCAAATTGCTACACATTAATTTTAAAAGTCAGTTTTAGCTATTTTGGTAAACTCTTACATTAACTGATCATTCCTGTATTTAAGAATGAGTTTCTAAAATAGACATTTTGATGTTCTAAATAGTTTTATTCTTTTTAGGAATTTATGTAGTGTATGGCTGATATTGCTGTGGTTTAATAATTCAATGCAATGGGAGGAAAAGTCGAGGTTTAATGTTAAAAGATAGATTCAAACCTCGATTCAGCCATAGGTTATTTATGTTTTTAGCAAATTACCCCAATTGAGCCTCATTATACTCATCAATAAAATATGACTTGCCGGGCCCGGTTTGGCTCAGTGGATAGAGCGTCGATCTGTGGACTGAGGGGTCCTGGGTTCGATTCCGGGCAAGGGCATGTGCATTGGTTGCGGGCACATCCCCGGTGGGGGTTGTGCAGGGGGCAGCTGATCGATGATTCTCTCTCATCGGTGTTTCTAACTCTCTGTCCCTCTCTCTTCCTCTCTTCCTCTCTGTGAAAAATCAATAAAATATTAAAAATAAATAAATAAAAAATAAAATATGGCTAAAATGAGCACCTCCATTTCATAGGATCCTTGAGGGATCAACTATGATAATACATATGAAAGCAATTTTGAATTATAATAATAATATGATAGCTTTATTAAACATTATTCTATCTTTTTAATATGTTTTTATTGATTTTTACAGAGAGAGGAAGAGGGAAAAAGAGAAACAATGTGAGAGAGAAACTGACCGGTTGCCTCCTTTACACACCCTGACCAGGAAACAAATCTGCAACCTGGGCATGTGCTCTGACCTGGAATTGAACTGGCAACCTTGTTGGTTTAGGGGGATGATGCACAACCAACTCAGACACACTGACCAGGATTTGAGCATTATTGTAAATGCTCTTTATATGTTAGCATGTCTAATCTTCACAGCTTGATTTTTATCCCTATTTAACAGAACAGGATACTAAGGCACAGAATTTGTAAAAAACAAACAAACAAACAAACAAAAAACCCCACACACTATAAAAACTAACATGTTTAATACCATATAGATATAAATGGCAGAGTTGGCATTTGAACCAGTCTTTCTCCAGAGCTTGTGTTCATAACAACTGTACCATATCAGATTATATTAAAGAACCAAACAGAAGTAAAGGTATTAAGAAGACTTTTCAAGTGGATAATGTGTCCAAAAATATCACTTGAAAGATTTTCTCTATGTATTTTTCTCCTGCAGTCATTCTACTGACAGTTGTATTCAACAATTATTGTTATAATTTTATATTTATCTTTATTGTTGAAAATATTACAGATGTTCCCCTTTTTCCCCATTGACCCGCTCCTCCCCTCTTCCTTTTCAAGCCTTCACTACATTATTGTCTGTGTCCATGGGTTATGCATATATGCATATAAATTCTTTGGGTAATCTCCCTTCACCCCCCCTCAACCCCCCAATCTTGCCTTCTTTCAGAGGTTTAAACTGTTGTTTTTATTTTAGTTGAGCATTCAGTTTGCTATTGTGGCCTAGTTTTCTCCATTGTGGCATGTTCTCTTCTTGATCACCCGTGTATATGAATATGAATGAAGAATAGTGAAAAGCTGCAGAGGAATAGGATGAAAAAGTGGAAAGAATATAAAACATTTTTCTAGAGTTCCCAGGAGGAAAAAAGATGCTTCCTCATGTACACCAGGAGTCTTCAGAATTATTTCTGTTCAGAAGAGAAAATATGCCTTCATGGGCAGTTTGTTAGGATTCATTGACATCCCTGTAGAGACCAAGGCCTGATAATTATCTTAGAAGAAAACTAACCCTTCCTGTGTCATGATGCTCTGCCATAGTAAGGATGCTACACGCTGCTGCCACCACCTTACTATGCCCACTGTGGCAGGGGTGTCCATATGCTGTCATAGGACATCACCTTTAAAACTGCTTGTTTCACTCTTTTTTTAATAGTGTAACTGAATCCTTGTATCAATTCCATAAATGGCATGGGAAATCCAGTGCCCAGTAGTTTTTAAAGGCAATTTTTTTTTTTGATTGAGGAAATAAAATTCTTTTTCAAAAAAATCAATAGCTTCAGTGCTTTGTATGAATGAGTTCAGAGTCATGCAGCCTATAGATGTATCCATTAGTGATGATGGGGTTCCTGGCATTGGCACCATGAGAGCCATGCCTGCTGTTACATATGTTATGCCCAGATGGTACAAACCCTATGCCATTCTCACTCATTCCTGCTCCATTCAACCTCTTGGGTTTGCTTTAAGCCCTAACCTAAGAGTTAATTACATAGCACTGTTTTGTGTTCTTTTGGCTGAGATAAGGAACCCTTGTACTGGAAATGCTGCACCACTTAGAAGACATTTTTCAGGGAGCTGCAGTTTCTGCACAGGATCCTGGTGACTCATAAGTGGCCTATTTGTGAGCAAATTCTAATTATTTCAACTATATTTTCTATTAGGCCATTGAAGTTTCAATGAAAGGTTGCTGCCTTTTTACACCCTTCAGGGGGCTTCTGCTCACCATGTGATCAGGAACTTTTGCTGGCATGGGTAGGAGATCAAATAAATATTTGCTGTGTATTGATTTTAGTGATGTATTGCTTATCTAGGCCTTGACTAAGGGCACCCAAAGAAGGAAAGAGGTCATTTTCCAGCTGAAGGTTACAATTCCATCTTCTTTCTCTCCAGCTGAGGGGAAGCTTTGTTGGGTGTGATAATCATTCTCTCTTGTCACATCCAGGCAATGGATGTTGGGATTTTCTATGGGTCATTCACTCATCCTGCCAGGCAGCTACTCCCAGAGATCATTTGGAGTGTGACTATTTGTTAAGTGATTAAAATGAGCTCAAAAGGTATAAGATTTGTGTCAAAGATATACTTGCATATTTGCTAACTTCCTTTTTGGGAATAACTAATATGGCTACCTTTAGTTGTTAAGTCTTCTAAATCTGTGATTTGTGAATCCTTGCGTAGAAACATAAACTACAGCAAGTCTTCAAACAGCTAGTGCCTAAGTAGGCAACTTACCAGTATAATGTGAAGATCATATGAAAGGCACTTCCAAAAGATTCTCCCTTCTTCATTGAAATATAGTAAGAGTTCAAAATAGTATCGAGCCAGGCTGGCATGGCTCAATGGTTAAGCTTTGACCTGTGAACCAGGAAGTCACGGTTCGATTCCAGGTCAGGACATATGCCCTGGTTGTGGACTGAATCCACAATGTGAAGTGTGTGGGAGGCAGCTGAGCAATGATTCTCTCTCATCATTAATATTTCTATCTCTCTCTCCCTCTCCCTCATTCTCTGAAATCAATAAAAATATATTTTAAAAATATGTATCAAAATAGAATCGAAATCATATAGCAGTATTGATAAACTAGATTGCTCTTTAAGTGGAAAATACATGTACATTCCCATCTTATTTACTCACCAACATTGAATATGTGTACAAAATAATATCATACTTTAGTAGCAGAGGAAAAATTCACTCAAGGATGATGTATTTTTATCTTATAGGCATTTCACATGCAATGAATTTTGTGAAACCCGCCACTGCTAACACCCTTGTCTGAGCAAATAATCCAGTGCCTTCCTAATATGGAAAACACTGGGAATCACTCAGCCAAAGTAGAGATACCCATAAACTGATTTAGATGGTAAACTGTGACAACAGGCATCTAAATACTGTCTTGGTCCATTCCGGCTGCTATAGCAGATACCACAGACAGGGTGGTGTATGTATAACAGAAATTTATTTGTCCCAGTTCTGGACTCTGGAAGTGCAATATCAAGGTGCCAGCAGATTTGGCCTGGTGAGAATCCACTATCTGGTTCATAGAAAGCCACTTTTTTGTAGTATTTTTCTCATGGCAGGAGTGGCTAGGGAGCTCTGGGACAGTTTTCATAGGGGCACTAATCCTGTTCATGAGGGCTTCACTCACATGACCTAATCACCCCTCAAAGGCCCTGTCTCCTATGTTGGGAGTTATGTTTCAATATATGAATTTTTGGAGACAACCATTCAAACCATAGCAGCTGCTAAGTAAAGGAAGTCCCAATAGTTTTCAATAAATTAATCTTTTACTATGTCTTCTCTCTATGTTTTGATCATTAAATCCCTTTCTTTTTTATGAACATAAAGCTCAAAAGATGCTTGTAAATGAGTTATAATTGCAGTTATTTATTTTAGGTAGCCAATATATGAGTTTGGTCGTGGTAATCAATAGGAATCTATCAATCATATTTCACAAAATGATCTTTGGTTTTCCTTTGGTTTTTAATATCTAATTTTAATTTAAAGTAAAAATATTTTGGCTCACACTTGATTTTAGAGAGTTCAGAATATTTCTTCCTTTTTCAAGTTAAAAAAGTGGTACAAATTACTGCTATATCTGGTGTTGGCCATGGCAATTAATGAGTATAGAATATGTGAAAAACAGAGGTTTCCAAATGAAAAGGGAGGAATTTAGGATGTGATATGATTTAGTTGTACTGGAAAAGGAGATTTTTTGTAGCTGTTGGTAGTAATGGCTATTTTAACAATAAACTTGGGATAGCTCTAATTAACCTTTTTCCTTTAAGTATATTTATACCCTTCATTCTTGGTATATAGATTTTTTTTTAGTGTTATGATTTGGTATATTATATATGTTGTGAGAATGAATGTGACACCTTTTAGTTTTGTTTGCAATTGATGTAAAAAAATAGTTGATACAAATAATTTAGCTTACATTTTAAAGTGCCAAATTAAAAATTTCTACAGAAGCTTAGAGCATATGTTAAACTATTTTCAAGATTTGATAGAGCTCTGAATTTATGGACAATCTTACCTGTTTTAAAAGAAAAAGGAGCTGAAGAATAATTATGATACTTTACTTAGGGAATTAATGTGTCCAGAATAGAATGTGCCATTTTCTGTTACAAACCTTTGGTTGATTTTCATGACTTATAAGCGATGAAGTTCCTTAAGTAGGTATTATGTCCTCCAAACTGGGAATAGTTAAGATTTTTTTCTAACAGTCTGAGCTTTTCTAACAAAGCAATAAATTATGGGCATCTACAGTAATTTATATTTTAAGGCTCAGATTAGTTTCAGCAAAAGTGAATTTTATATAAATTGAATTCTAATTTACTGTAAAATGAATTCTACAGTGTCCCACTATAGAACTAAAGATATGTTCCCAAAAGCACCCTCTCTATATGCTTCAGGAAGTTTGGCCACTTCTATAAGACTGAGGGCTTTGGGATCAATTTCTTGTGTTGGCTTCTGCTTTTGCAAAAGCTGAGAGCCCTATTTCGGCCTTTGAGCTTCTTCTTCCCTCAGGGAGCATGTTAGAGTGAGTCAAAGAACGTGGACTTTCAAGCCAGTTGGGCATGTGCTCAGATTTCAGTCTGAATAATCTAGCTGGATTGAGTTTCTCATTCAGGCACGGAAACTTTAGTTCCCCACTTAACTGATTATTGAAGTTTCAAAATCCTGTATATTTACCATGCTTAGATATGCTATATACTTTTACACAGACATATGCATAGTATAATATAGAGGGAAAACACTAGTTTTTAAAAATTAGTTTCAAACATAGATTTAAGACTGATAGACTTAAATTAAAATCTGTCCTCTACCCCTAGCCATAGTGTACTCCATTCTCCCATTGGAAAGAGTTAATTCTTGGTTACGTCTTAGTTTTCTAATCTGTATAATAGGAATGATAATAATGCCTGCTTTAGAAGTTGTCATGATGATTTAATGCAACAATCCATGTGACAAACTCATACTTCTCATTGCATCATCACCACAGCTCTGCAAAGCCAGGACCTTCTTATTTCTCTAGACTCAGCTCAAGGGTGGCCTCATCTATGAAACATTTCCTGACTTCTAGTGAAGTATACTTCTAATATACCAAATCATGTCCTCCAAACTGGGAATAGTTAAGATTTTTGTGGAACTGACAGTTCCATCTCCTTGGGCTCTGCTGCCTGTTGACTATTGACATGCCTATCTCTCCCATCAGAATTCATAGGATGAGGCTAGGGACAGTGCTCTATTTGCTTTTGTATCTCTAGGACCTGACCTGGTAAACGCTTGTTAAATTTAATATTGAGATGACTGGACAACTGGTGAATTTGCCATGGGCTACACCTTTAGTGCAGTGCTTCCAAAGTACTAATAGGCCCTGGCCATTTCGGAGCTGACTAACCACCTGGTGGTACTCTCTGCCGTGGACCCATGGTATGTAAGGTGCTCATCACGGCATTTCTTTTCTAGCTCAAACTCTGCTTCCTTAATGACTCTAGGACAACTAAAAATAAAAACAAAAACACATCAAACTTTAGAGCATTTTCCTTGTAGAAAGAACTTGTATCCTATGGGGAAATAATAGACAGTCTTTTAGAAAATATTCACTGTCCGAGTCAGGAGAATTCCTCTAAATCTTCCTGACATTGTTTTAGCCATCCAGCTAATTAATATATTCTATGAATTTAAAAATTGGTTAGAGGTCAATAAGAGATTTGCATGAATAGTGTTTGGCCCAATGATTTCAGATACACAAACCTGCAGTGTCTGGGAGTTTGTGCTGCTAGAGTACAACATATTACAGCAGACTTTCCTAATAAGTTTAAATCCTTGAAATTAAGTTAAAGAGGAAGGTTCAGAAATTAAATGGTACTTAAAAAATCCAATTTAAAATCTGATATTGTGAACAACATTCCATAGAACGAAAAGGACAACTGGAAGATTTTGCTTTTAATTGGCTTTTTTTCATTGTAAGATTAATTTATGATTATTGTAAATAATTTTGAAGCAAATGAGTAAATATCAAGATAAATTTATTTTTAGTATCATTGACAAGATGACTCTTGGTAATATTTTGGCTTATTTCCTTTGCTTTTTTCTTTAAAAATTTATATCTTATTCTGTATACAATTTGGTTTCTTGCTTACAATTTTATAAGATACTATGTACATTAATGTGAGAAATGTCTTAAAATTATTAAGCCATCTCCTCTTTAACTTTATTTTATTGTCCAGTCTAAGATCCTCAGAAGGTAAGTTGTCCAGTTTGATTTCCTCTCTAGAAATTATTTTGCAGAACTTCTCTTATGTGCTTTTACTTATGGCTGGAGAATGACTCTTGATATTTTGTTCAATGTAACCAGTTATTGGAAGTTAAACATATCTCAGAATTTAGAACCCTCTTGGAAAAAAATGTATAGGCAAATTCAAAAGGTGTCTGATGAAATAAGTCTAGCATTATTCATAAATACTAGATAATATAGGATTTTTTGGTCAATAAAAGCCTAATTACAATGGTCCATTAGGAGTCTCTCCTTGAGGGAAAAAACACAAGCTAATTCTCTTTCCATGCCTAGTCACTTCTGCTTTGTGTTATAACAATTTGTGTACTTGTGTAAAACCAAAAAATCCCAGAGAAAGAAATATATATATATATTCTAAAAAAAGAAAAAAAAAGAAAAAAGAGTAATATGCAAATTAACCATCACACCACTATACCCACCAGCCATGCCCACCAGCCAATCAGGAAAAAGTATGCAAATTAACCCAACCAAGATGGCTGCAGCCATGGAGAGAGCAGGAGGGTGGCTTGGGTTTCCTTGGCTGTGGAGGAAGCCAAGCTTTCCGCACACCTTGGCCTGCCCAGACCTCCCCTTAAGGCTACAAAGTAAAGTTTCAATTATAGAAGATAAATAAGCCCCAACAGAAATGGCTGCTGCCACGGAGCAAGCAGAAGGCTTATCTCCACTCTAGGCTACAAAGTTTCAATTTAGAAGATAAATAAATCCCATATACCAGGGCCTCAGCTTGGGTCACCGGGGGTGTGGCTGGCCTGCAAACCACCACAGGCCCCTTGCCCAGGCCATCCCACACCCCAAGGGAACCCCCATCCTCATTGGAAACACCCTTCAGGGCAAACCAGCTGGCCCCCACCCATGCGCCAGGCCTCTATCCTTTCTAATAAAAGTAATATGCAGATTGACCATCACTCCAACACACAAGATGACTGCCCCCATGTGGTCAAGATCCTGCCCCCATGTGGACATAAGATGACCACAACAAGATGGCCAGCAGGAGAGGGCAGTAGGGAGGGACCAGCCTGCAAGGGAGGGCAGTTGGGAGGGACCAGGCCTGCAAGGGAGGGCAGTTGGGGGTGATCAAGCCTGCAGGGAAAGGTAGTTAGGGTTGACCAGGCTGGCAGAAGAGGGAAGTTGGGGGCAAATAGGATGGCAGGGGAGCAGTTAGACATCAATCAGGCTGGCAGGGGAGTGGTTAGGTGGTGATCAGGCTGGCAGGCAGAAGAGAGGTTAGGGGATTGGGCCTAAATGGACAGTCAGACATCCCTCGAGGGATCCCAGATTGGAGAGAGTGCAGGCTGGGCTGAGGAATACCGGCCCCCCATCCCCCCATGCACGAATGTCATGCACCAGACCTCTAATATATATATATGATTTTAAAATATTGAAATATTGAAAACAAAAAGACATTAAAAATGATAATGTATATCTCAGGTACATGAATGCTTCTCATAGCTATTGCTACTCCTTAATTATCCCTCTAAAGAACCTGCTTAACTGATATTTTGCTTTATTTCATGACTTCTGTATTCTTGACTGCCCTTATTAGATGTTTAATATTTATTAAGTGGCATTTATTTATTTAACTTGTGGCTCAGATTCCAATCAGTTAGAACCACAGAATGATAGGGCTAGGATGGTCCTTTGGAGAAATCTTTCTTTTTTTTTTTATTTTTTATTTTTTTTTATTTTTTTTAAAATATATTTTATTGATTTTGTACAGATCAGAAGGGAGAGAGATAGAGAGTTAGAAACATCGATGAGAGAGAGTCATCGATCAGCTGCCTCTTGCACACCCCCTACTGGGGATATGCCCGCAACCAAGGTACATGCCCTTGACCGGAATCGAACCCGGGACCCTTCAGTCCCCAAGCCGATGCTCTATCCATTGAGCCAAACCGGTTTCGGCTGGAGAAATCTTTCTAATCTCTCTTTTTCTCTACTTGGAATACCATGAATTAAACATATTTTGGCAGGTAGTAAAATAAAATCAATATTTTATTTTAAAAATATTTCAAAGGAAGAAAATAATTCAAGGCAAGCATTATCTTTTTTAAAAAGTAAATTAAAAAAATATATTTTATTGATTTTTTTATAGAGAGGAAGAGAGAGGTATAGAGAGTTAGAAACATCGATGAGAGAGAATCATTGATCAGCTGCCTCTTGCACAGCCCCTACTGGGGATGTGCCCGCAACCGAGGTACATGCCCTTGACCAGAATTGAACCCGAGACCTTTCAGTCCGCAGCTGACGCTCTATCCACTGAGCCAAACTGGTGTCGGCAAAAGTAAAAAAAAATTTTGATGCTTTTTTAGAGTAATAGTTTGGGAGCTGGTGATATAACAGAAGAAAATTAATAAGAAGTTCTACTACATGCTCAGATATATGCTCTGCCCATTTCTTAAAACTTTGCTATCAAGAGTGGTTTGAGGGCAGTAGTAATAATTCCACCAGGGCAATTGCAGAAATACAGACTCTCAGGCCTATTTAGGCCATTAAATCAGAATCTGCACTTTAACAAGATCCTCATATGATTCATATTTACATTGAAGTTGGGGAAGCACTGCTTAGGTGACTGAACACTGTGAATGGAATGTAAAACATCCAAAGACCTAAAGATGGTAATGCCCTTGCTGTTACATGGTAGATGGAATGAACATTAATTTTAGGTAATTTAGCAGTTTCATTCACATCCTCTCAATGTCAGATGGCAAGATATGATTGCCATCAACAATGTTCTGGAAAGCAGCCAGTTCTTTAATATGAAATATATGCCCACTGCAGTCTACCCTCAATGGGCTGTCTGTATGTGGAGGATGGATAATTTCCTGCATGGAGAATAAATGAAAGTTAAGATGCAGAAAATTAACTTGGAAATGCTGACCTGATGAAGAGATTAAAATACATGGTTGCCACAAGGTATATAATTTCCATAATAGGCTGCACAGTTTTAATCTTTTCCTCATGTTCTAGAAAGCTTTCTTGGGGGTGATTGAAAGTAATTTAAACTCTTTTATGAGTTGAATTGAGCTCTCCAACATTGTCAGCCAGAGTCCTTATGCAAGAGAAAATTCACAACATGGAGGTTATCCAGACGAACATAGAATAATTTTAATGTATACAGGAAATGGAGGGGTAAATTTTGAAAATAATTTCCAGCTATCATGCCTAGAGATTTAGTGGCCAAGAGTCTTAAATCTCATATATTTTTCTGTTGAGAATAATAATGGATAAGGTAAACTGGTGTGAAGTAATCAGAATTGGTGTGGTTTACTTACAGTGCAGCCTAGGAGACTAAGACACAGAGGAGATGTCACATATTTAACTCAATGACAGCTGGTAGTGATTCCACTCCACTTAGGCAGAGGTGGCCTTGCAAACAACAACACAATGCACAGTGACCCCACCGACAGTGACTTTTTAAATGAGAGGGTCAACTCTGTCTCTGAGGTTAAATCTCCAAATTGGAGAAAATAATAAGCTCTAAAAACAAGTGGAGTTTCTATATGGAGAAGCAGTTGAAGATTCATTTCTTTCATTGGTTGATGCAATAATCCTTGAGAAAATAAAATTAGTCAGGACTTTACTTGGATTGGTTTATGTTGAAAAAAACCCAAAAAACTGCACACATATTTCTCAGAACTTTTCTGGGATTGTTTCCTGTGAAAAGAATTGCACAGACATTTTGGCCTTTTTGTTTCTTAATAACATCATTTTCTTCTATAGCAAAAATTTCTTTTTTCTTTTATCTACATTTCATGTCTCATTGATAGATTTAGCCAATGTATATATTTTTTAAAAATACAAAAAACAAACAAGCAAACAAACAACAACACACCACACAACCATTTATTGAACTCTTGTTGTAGTTGACAACAGTTACTAACTTTATAAGAAAAGAGAAGATATCAGAATATCATATGTTGATGCCTTGGGGTTACTCTTAGGGGTGGAAATCTAATCTCATACATTATTATTATTGTGCAGTGCCCATTGTCTCTAATGATTATGGAAACAAAGGCCTGCAAGGACTGTGAAGTGAACAGACTAGCTCCAGAGTTCCAGAGTCATCTGCCAAATTGGTTCAAGTTTCATCTAAGTTCTACTAAGATGGTTTTGTTCAAACATTTCAAGTGCTTTTAATATTGTGAATGTATATGTTCTTGTTAATTGTTAGGTTAATAGACATCTATTGAGCATGGGCTCTGTGCCAGGTGTTGGGTAGTCAGAAGACCTTGGACCAGTCCAAGGGGAATAAAAATCCTTTATGGATTTCCTGAAGTAGAGAAACTTGCATTTTTATATTTGAACGTTCAAATGTATCGGATATGATTGAAAAAAGTTCATTTTATTTATCTCCTTGCATTGTTTGCAGATGTGATTGTCAAAACACTCTTAAGCAGTATTACCTTCATGTTTTAAATAACTAAAATACATGTTCTATTTTATGTGAATGCCACATCCATTTGTGGCTAGGGTTTAGGATGTAGAAAAGGGGACATGCACAAATGAATACATTTGACAAGAAATATGAGTTTTGAAGGGATGGGGTGCCAGATAGAAAACCTTTTTCTAGTGGAGAGGCTCCCTGAAGCTCTGGCGCTCTTAGTTTAGCTTTTATTCAATTTTAGAGTACACATCTTGCCCTTAGTTAGGCAGGCAATCTGGTAGCAGACAAACTATATTAAAGGTTAGTAATATTAGTAAAGATTTACTTTGAGACTATTAGATCAGGAAAATGCTTGAGCCACCATTATCTCAACAGAACAATAAGTGCATAGCTTTAGCCCTTACTAGAGCTCAAGACCCATCAGCCTTCCAAGTTCCCTGTTCACTTTCATGATAGTGTTGACAATGGATAGCTTCCACCAATTTTATAGTTTAATCAATAACACTTCAGCACATTTGGAATTACAGTAATGGTAAAAGCCTACTTTTGTGTATCAAGTTGCTAGTCAACAGCTTTACATTTAAGTTAGTTCCTGTCCTGAAAGTGCATAGCATAATTTAGAAGCTTTTTTTGTTTTTTTGTTTATGTATTTTCATTGATTTAAGAGAGAAAAGGAGAGGGAGAGAGAGATAGAAATATCAATGATGAGAGACTCATTGATCAGCTGCCTCTTGCACACCCCTTTCTAGGGATCAAGCCTTCAACCCGGGCATGTGCCCTGACTGGGAACTGAACTGTGACCTCCTGGTTTATGGGTTGACATGCAAACACTGAGCCACACTAGCCAGGCTAGAAGCTTTGATAATACTAAATATACTAGTCCTTAACTTTACTAGGCTACACTATCCCGATGAGATGTGTGTAGGGTCAGATCTGTAATATTACTATTCATTTTCTTGAATAAGTCAAAGTGAAAGGAGTTATTTTCAAGACTTTATAAGATTATAAAAAAGTATGAGAGAGAACCAAGATGGCAGTGTAGGTAAACGCCTATATTCACCACCTCCAACAACCACATAAATATTGCAACTAAAACACAGAACAACCATCATTCAGAATCACCTGAAAGCTGGCTGAATGGAAATCTTACAACTAGAGCAGTAAAGAGGAAAGCACATTGAAACTCGTAGAAGGAGCAGAGGAACAGAATAGGTTGGATCATTACCCACATGTGCCTTTTTTGAAAATATATTTTATTGATTTTTTACAGAGAGGAAGGGAGAGAGAAAGAGAGCCAGAAACATTGATGAGAGAGAAACATCAATCAGCTGCCTCCTGCACCACCACCTCCACTGGGAATGTGCCTGCAACTAAGGTACATACCCTTGATTGGAATCGAACCTGGAACCTTTCAGTCTGCAGGCTGATGCTCTATCCACTGAGCCAAACCAGTTTTGGCTTTTTTTTTTTTTTTTTTTTTTTTTTTTAAATTGGGAGGGTGAACATCCCTGCAGAAGACTCCTGTGAGGAGTAAGGGGCCCCAGCCCTGCACCAGATCCCCAGCCCAGGGTTCCAGAGTTGGGAAGAGAGGTCCCCAGAACCATAGGCTATAAAAACCAGTGGAGATTGTGGCTCAGTGATACAGAGGCTGCTGAAGACCCAGGTGTTCCTTTTAAAGAGCCAGTGTATGAACTAAACTTACAAGATCCTGCTTCCTCTGAGCTCTAGTGCCAGGACAAGGCTCTGAGGGACCCACACATATACAAAGAGGAACAGGATTGTTTGGTATTGGGGCAGGATCTTGGGGCAGCTTTCTCCTAGATGGAGGTTCTCACAGGGTTTATTGCTCCTGTGCTGGGATCTCCCCAATGGCAGGGTTGACTGGCAGCCATATTTGTTTGCTTTGCCCCAGGGATTCCCTAAGACCCTGCCCCATCCAATTTGCAGCCCCACCCAACCTATTTGCAGCAGCTTTTGCATATGAATAGCTTATTCTTGGCCAGGCTGCAGGCTTTGCTAAAATCTCTCAATCAAGCTATAACTGGGTCAGCAAGCCTCAAACCTATCAGCACAAAGTCCAAGACCCTACACTTGCATGAACCTACCTTGCATCACAGCTGGGCCTCATATGGACTCCAATCCCAATACAAATAGCTCCTGCTGGGTGGCCCCAGGCGGTGGCTGACTGCACCCCTCTGGAGGCCCTAGAGCCAGTGCACCTGATGGACAGCTCAGACCATGCCAGATTAGAACTCTACATATCCAAAAACAACACACTTAAGGAGAAGACTCGGTGAGCATCAAAACCCCACTAGAGAAAATACTGCTTCATAGGAGTGTTTTCTTCACAGCAACTCTCCAACTGTAGCCAGAGGTGGTTCTCACAGGCATTGGCCTTGAGATAAATTCCTCCCAGTGAGCAAATCAGGGCTCAACTAGAAGCCTACATAGTCCACACAGGGATATACCTAGAGTGCCCAGCTCAGGTGACTGGGGAGGCTAAGCCACTGGACCCTATAGGACTCTTATTACACAAGGCCACTCTACCAATTACAGGAGACATAGAAGCTCTACCTAATACACAGAAACAAACAAAATGAAGCAGCCAAAATGAAGAGACAAAGAAACATCACAAATGAAAGAAATGGAAGTAAGTAAACTTTTGGGTATAGAGTGCAAAACTATGGTTAAAAGGTTATTCAAGGATCTTTATGAGACTTTCAAAAATCTTAGTAAGAATTTTAAAAACATGAAAAGGGGCCAGCCAGAAATTAAGCATACACTAACTGAAATAAAGAGTAATTTACAGGAATTCAACAGTAGAGTAGAGAAGTCTGAGAATCATATCATTGATGTGGAATATGAGGAAGCAAAAACACCCAATTAGAAGAGCAAAAAGAAAAAAGAATCCAAAAACATGAAGATAGTGTAAGGAGCCTTCAGGCATAACAACATTCGCATCATGAAGGTGCCGGAAAGAGAAGAGAGAGAAAGATAATGAAAACCTATTTGATTAAATAATGACAAAAACCTCTCCTTACCTGGTGAAAGAACCAGACTTACAAGTCCAGGAAGCACAGAGAGTCCCAAACAAGAGGAACCCAAAGAGAACCACACAAAGACACATTATAATTACAATGCCAAGTGTTAAAGACAATGAGAGAATCTTAAAAGCATTAAGAGAAAAATAGTTAGCTACCTACAATGGAACACCCATATGACTGTCAGCTAATTTCTCAACAGAAACTTTTTAGGCCAGAAGGAAGTGGCAGGAAATATTCAAAGTGATGAATAGCAAGGACCTGCAACCAAGATTACTCTACCCAGCTAAGCTCTCATTTAGAATTGAAGGACAGATAAAGAGCTTCACAGACAAGAAAAAGCTAAAGGAGTTTATCACTACCAAAACAGTATTACCGTATTTTTCGGACCATAAGACGAACTTTTTTCCCCCCAGAAGTGGGGGGAAAAAGTCCCTGCGTCTTATGGTCTAAATATAGCCTACACATATACTGTAAAAAAAAAAGTTTTTTTACTTGCCCGGCTCTGTGTGGTCTCTGTGTGCTTGCCCAGCTCTAAAATGGTTCTAAATGCTGCTGTTTACTTTACAGGGTTGATTACATGTGTTTATGACTGTGATGTTGGGTTTTAATGCACATAAAATATTTTAGGACACTATTTGTTTCAGAATCTTTTTTTCTTCATTTCCCTTCTCTAAAAACTGGTGCGTCTTATGGTCCGGTGCGTCTTATGGTCCGAAAAATATGGTACATTGTTGAAGGGCATTCTTTAAGCAGAAGCAGAAGCAGGAGCAGGAGCAGGAGCAGGGGGAGGAGGAGGAGAAGGAGAAATAAAAAATATGAACAATAAAATGGAAACAAATACATATCTATAAACAATTGAATCTAAAAATAAAAATAAATCTAATGAACAAAATAAACTGGTGAACAAAATAGAATCAGAGGCATTAAAGCATGGAACAGACTGATGAATTTCAGAGGGAGTGGGCAATGGAGGGCAGGAAGAGACTAACCAAAGATCTTACCTATGGACACAGACAGTAGGGGAGCAAAGGCCTGCAGTGTGTTGGGAATCAAATGGAGGGGCAATGGATGGAAAGAGGAGGCATCTGTAATACTCTCAACAATAAAGATTTTTAAAAATAAATAGATAATTAATTAATTAAAAACTATGGAAACATGACCTTATACATACATACATACATACATACATACATATATACATTTTAAGACACAAAAGAATGAGGGGAAGACCAAGAGGAAATTATATGTTTTGATGGTCAGCAACCCTAAATCAAGTTGTTAAAATTATTTTTTGGAAGGGAAAAATAATTACCCTATGCATTTAAATTACTGCATATCTCTAAGTCTTATGATTTTCTCATTTGGAACATACTTACTGTAAATGATCCATTCTAAATGAGTTCTGTTCCACTGACTTTTCCTATGTCCTATTTGGTTTACCACCAGCTGAGGAAAGTATATCAGACCAGTTAGTTCTGAGATGGAGCATCAGCTCTGTGCCAGCAGATGAGCAATAACACATTGTGTAATGAATCAAAAGTTGGAAGATCTTTTCTGTTACAACAGCTGGAAGCAGTTGGCATGTACATTGCTGAGCAGTTGTATATATAGGAAAATAAAGGACTGGAGTGGTTCCTGGATATGAGATTCTGTAGAAAAGACAACAAAATCATCTTGTACACTGAGCCCAACCCTGGATAATAACATCAGCAAGAATGAAACAGCAGCTATCATATGCCTGCTTATCATATACAAGTATCAGATACTGATTAAAGATTTCCCTTTTACCATTTCAACAGTTTTATGCCACAGATACTATTTACAGACACAGAAACAAGGGAAAAGTAATTGGCCCACCCAACTATGTGTAATGAAGGTGGACTGACATTCTTAATCATAATGCCACACTTGACTTTATGCGTTTTGAAAATGATTTTAATAAAGAAAATTTACTTGCATCCTTTTAGTAAGAATATTTATGAGTCATTGTGATGTCTTATCTACTTTACCCACTAAAGTTTAAAAAATGCTTCTGAAATTATCAAATTCTGGTTACCTGTCAATAACTAAAGTTTGGGTGGGTTGCCAAAAGAGTAGTAAATGTTAAGAAAGCTACTGAAATGTCTTGCTTCAATTTCTCCTGTTTTTCTTGCTATTTTGATTGTTATAAAATTAATTCATTTAAACTAATTTTAAAAATATATTTTTAATTATCATAACAATTTTCATTCCTAGCAGTGGAAAAATAACATACTTACTATAACTCATCACCCAGAAATACAGCTATTTTAGAGAAAATGAATACTCTTGCATTTTAAAACATGTTAACTTTAAATTTTCAAATAAATGTTTATAGCTTTAATAAAGTATAGTTTACATACCATAAAACTTATCATTTTAAGTGTCCTATTCAATGATTTCAATAAATGTACAGAGTTGTGCAGTCATCACTACAACCCAGCGGTAGGACACTTTCACCACAAAGTACCCTCTTGTCCATTTACAGTCATTTCCCACACCTGCTCTCAGCCTGGCAACCACTGGTCTGCTTTTGAATTGCATTAATTGTTTTATTTTTAAAATTTATCTTTATTGTTGAAAGTATTACAGAATTGCATTAACTTTTAAGTGTTGGTCACAACTTTCTGTGTACATTTATGGACAAGTCTTTTTTTACATCTGAAGACATATGTATAATACTAAGTATCTCATTCTTTAACCTTTACTGTGATCTTCGTCCTCTCCTGCTCAGTGTGAATATCATTGGGTTTCACTGAAGTTTCATAAGTAATTTATAGCAGAGAATGTTTATGCAGCCAGTTTTAGTGCAATGAACATTCTTTGCATATATGGTATTTCTGAGTTCATTCCAAACTTAGGCAGCAAAGAGGAAAAACCTTTACTGTTCATGCAGAATGGGATGATAACTGTTGTCCTCTAATGCCCTAGGGCTGCTCATCAGATGTCTATCTGTCACTCCTGCTTTCTCCTTGCTCCATTTGGGGACACTTTTACTTTATAGTCCAAAATATTATTTTAAAAAATCTTTACTTTTGAAAATATTACATATTACCTCCTTTCTTACCTCCATTGACCCTTTTAGCATGCCCTTCCCCCAAGCCCTTATTGTCTGTGGCCATGACTTAATCATATATGTATACAAGTTCTTTGGTTGATCACTTCTCACCCACCAACCCCCAGTCTATTCCATGCTTCTATGGCTATGGATCTATTTTGTTCATCAATTTATTTTGTTCATTAGATTCCCATATGACTAAGATTATGTGAAACTTGTCTTTCTCTGATTGGATTATTTCTTTTGCATAGTACTCTCTGGGTCCCTCCATGCTGTCTCAAAGGGTGAGAGATTCTTCATTTTTAGAACTGCATAGTATTCCAGGGATTAAAGGTATCACAGCTTTTTTATCCACTCATCTACTGATGACCACTCGGGCTGTTTCAAGTTCTTAACTATGAACAGAAGGGCACATACATTCTTTCTGACATGTTTCGGTTTTCTTAGGATATATTCCTAGAAGTGGGATCACTGGATCAAATGGAAGTTCCATATGTAATTTTTAAGGAAACTCCATAGTGTTTTCCATAATGGCAGGCCTACCAGTCTACATGCCCACCAGCAGTGTGCTAGAGTTCCCTTTCTCCACATTTTTGCCAGCACTTGTCTTTGTTGATTTGTTGAAGGTAGCCATTCTGAGAGGTGTGAAGTGATATCTCATTGTTGTTTTAATTTGCATCTGCCTGATAATAACTAACTTTGGGCGATTTTTTTTTTTCATGTCTCTTGTCTATCTGTATGGCCCCTTTGGAGAAGTGTCTATTGATGCCATTTGCCTATTTTTTAATTGGGTTGTTTGTCTTCCTTTTGTTACGTTGTAGGAGTTTCCTATATTTTTTAGATATTAACACTTTATCATTTCTATCATTATCAAATATGTTCTGCCATAAGTGGGCCCCTTTTTCATTTTGTTGATGGTTTCTTTTGCTGTGAAGAAGCTTTTAATTTTGATGTAGTCCCATTTGTTTAATTTCCTTTTCCCTAGGAGATCTATCACTAAATATATTGTTATGAGAGATGTCTGAGATTTTTTTGCCTATGGTTTCTTCTATGAATTTTATGGATTCCCTACTCACATTTAATTATTTTATCCATTTTTAGTTTATTCTTGCGTATGATATAAGTTGGTGGTCTAGTTTCATTTTTTTGGCATGTGTCTATCCACTTTTCCAAACACCTTTTACTGAAGAGACTGCCTTGATTCCTTTTGATAAATACTAATCTATCTATATAAAAAGGTAATATGGAACTCTGTAACAGGTCACAATCGGACAGGAGGTGGTTGGTCACCCAAGTGAGGCCCTGAGCGGAGACAGAGACAGGGGGCCCCAGCTGCAGCCTCCCCAGCTGATCATAGGCCGTGAGAGGAAAAGGTGGACACGCTGGTACCCTCTGTGGCTGAGCACAGGCCCGGAGTGAAACATTGACAGCAAGTCCTTTCAGTATAATTTGGGCATTAGAGGACCATAGAATGATCATTTCCTTTTCTGTGAAACACATAACTGTGACACACTATTTACAATTAAATAAGTTCTATATATTTTGACATTTACAGCCCTGGAAAGTTACATGATGAAAGATGAGTTAGAGGGCTGGAGATCAGGACACAGGCTTTATTAGAGGAGAAGACCCCTGCCGGGCTGCCTTCCAAAAGAGAATGTGCAGGCTGGGCTGAGGTACACTCCACCCCATGCATGAATTTCATGCAGTGGATATCCTAATTAATGAACACCCATTCCTGAACAGATAATTTGCTTCAATTATCAATAACCACAAGGCCTTAAAGTGTTTACCATCATATTGCAGCAATCAGTCTGCAAAGGTGAATTTGAGTCTTTAATTCTGAAGAAATGGGAAAACCACATTTAACTTCACTATTTTCCCACATCACATTATATATGATGGCACCCTGGTACTACCCAGGGGCCACCCTAAAATTTTTGCTAAAAACAAGAACCATAGATTTTGTTTCTTGCTCACTGGTCTCTGACCACCTTCACTGTCCTCTCCTGGTTTCCCAGGGGAGCTTTGTCATCACCCCCAATGGAGCTGGGAGAAGGGTGTGTCTTCAGCACTATAGGTGTTTTTCATATTAAGGTTCCAGTTTATCCTTGTCTACCCCTAACCAAGACCCTCCTATGCTGGAAAAGAGTAAGGAGGAGAGAAGCACCAATGTCTGCCTCCAGGAAGCTTCTCAGTTGGAAAAAGGAATCAATATCCTTAGAGCACCTCCTGTGTGCAGCAGTCCATGTGGCCTTGCCTTCCAGTTACATCTTTATATGTCTGTATCTTTCCTTAGGTCCAATGTCTTACAATCAGAGGATGATCTTTCGTTCTATGTTTCTCTGCCCACCAATGATTGTCTCTAGAAGATGCTCAGAAATTGATTATCAACTTAATGCCTAATATCATCACCAGCACTATTAGTTGCATCATGGGCTAAGGGATCACAGGTTACTTATCAGGGCTTAATTTCCTTGTAGGGACACCTTTGCTGAAAGATCAATGCCCTGTTTTGTGGCACATTTAGACAGTCATGCATATAGTTCCTATTACTTAGAGTGTCTTAAAAGTTGTCAAGGAAACAATTCATTTCCAGCCTGAAGTGGGAGGCATCAAGGTCATCTTCTGTAGCAGGGGTCTTCAAACTACGGCCCACGGGCCACATGCAGCCCCCAGGGGAGTCTGTTCCTGCCCGCCAGGTTTTTGGGGCAGTGAGCGCAGCCAAGGTGTTACAGTAGGAATTAGTAGTTCATATAGTCCGGCCCTCCAGCTCTCTGAGGGACCGTGATCTGGCCCCCACTTTAAAAAGTTTGAGGACCCCTGTTCTGTAGCCTTCTCTGGGGACTGATACTTTCTGCCCATGCGCTATGTTCCAAGGAATCCAGGCTGTACAGAGTGGACTCAAGAGGGCTAGTACAGGTCATAGGAACAGCTCCTGGCATTAACTTGGTTTGTTGATGAAACTTATTAAATAATGCTAATAACTGGCAAATAGTGATGTGAGATAGCAAAAACAGTTACCCTGGCTGCTGAGTTGCGTGGGAAAGAAGAAAGCAGGGGAAGAGAATCTAACTATAGTTGATGAAGAACGAGCACTGTATATCTCATGTGGATAATAATAATAATAATAATAATAATAATAATTTTAATTAAAAGTGTTGAACCTGAGTGGCATAAGATTTGGTTTGTGATGAGATTTTTCTTCAACTATTTCTTCACAAAATTAACATATTTTATTTGAGGATAAACAATATGCACATGCAATGTTCTATGTTGAGTTCTTGTCTATTCAAAGTTACCAAAACACCAAGAAAATATGAATCCAAAGAGAGAATGAAGGGACAACTTCAGGAGTTAGTGCCATAGCACTTTTTCTCTTTCCATATTTTTTTTATTAAGGTATTATATGTGTACATATCTTACCATTGTTCCCCCCCACACACACATACACACACATGCCCATACCTCCCAGTGTGTTGCGTCCATTGGTTATGCTTATATGCTTAATTTTTTTGGTTGATCTCTTATCTCCCTCACATCTCCCTAACCTTCCCGCTGTAATTTGATAGTCTGTTTGATGCTTTACTGCCTCTGTATTTATTTTTTTGTTCATCAGTTTATAATGTTGTTTTTTTTCTATCCACAAATGAGTGAGATCATGTGGAATTTTTCTTTCATTGGTGGGCTTATTTCACTTAGCATAATGTTCTCCAGTTCCATCCAGGTTGCTGCAAATGGTAAGAATTCCTTCTTTTTTATGGCAGCATAGTATTCCATTGTGTGGATGTACCAGTTTTCTGATCCAGTCATCTGCTGACAGGCACCTAGGCTATTTCCAAATCTTAGCTATTGTAAATTGTGCTGCTATGAACATAGGAGTGCATGTATCTTTTCTAATTGGTGTTTCTAGTTCTTTGGGATATATTCCTAAGAGTGGGATCACTGGGTCATATGGGAGTTCCATTTTAAGTTTTTTAAGGAAACTCCTTACTGTTCTCCACATACTGGCTGCACCAGTCTGCATTCCCACCAGCAGTACACAAGGTTCCTTTTTCTCTGCATCCTCACCAACACTTGTCATTTGCTGATTTGTTGATGATAGCCACCTGACAAGTGTGAGATGGTATCACATTGTTGTTTAGATTTGCATCTCTCAGATTGAGATGCCTATGTTCTGATCTCACCTGAATATTTTCTCAATGCTTCTGTAGCAGCAGACACCTTACTGTGCTTACTGGCAGATTGTAGCTTTCTTGGTTTACCTCAACTGTAACTTCATTTGATAACATTTAGAATATTGGTAGTTGCTTCCTCAGTTACAAAGAAGAGTGTGCAATAATTTAAGGGCTTGATTTCTGTTTAACAGTTGGTAGGATAAATTATGGCAAACCTGATCATGGTTTGAAGTTTATTCGTTGACTTTATCTTTTTGGAGTCAGTGGTACAAATCTGGCTTCTGACTTTGTTTATCATTAGTATGTTTTACCTTTACTGAAGCATTTTCACAATATGTGCAGTATGGTTTTCTTCATAGTTAAAAAACTCTTTTTATCTATTATATAGATTATGGAAAAAGATTTAGAAAAGACCACAACAAATTGATAAGAGATGTTATCTCTGAGAAAGAAAATGAGAGTGGAGTTCATAAAGGATTCATTTGCTTTATATAATTTTATTTATTCACAATATAAATGAATTTTAATATAAAGGTAAAATGTAAAAGTGTCCAAAGACAAATTTTAGAACATATACACTTTTATTTCAAATTTCTCCTATGGGGAGGGGGAGTCAGTGTTTTTATTTATATAACTTTGAGATAAAAATTATTTTAAAGTATTGATAAAAATAATACTTTGGGAGTTCTCAGGCATATTTATAATACCTAAGTTTATCTCAAAGTGGGAACTTAATGAATTATCAGTTATTACTAATTTATCTTTGACAATTGCTTTTCTCATCAGATACAAACAAATTTGCAGGGTAGTTTTGTATTCAGTGTCACAAAATGAAACGGGAGAACATATTTGCAAATGGATACAACTGATAAAGAATTAATATAAAAATATATAAAAAAGGAACTCATACAACTTAAACAAAAGGAAGACAAACAATCTACCGTAATTAAAAAATGGACAATGGATCTAAATAGATGTTTCTCCAAAGGGTACATACAGATTCCTAAGAGACATATGAAAAAAAATGCTCAAAGTCACTGATCATTAGAGAGATGTAAATTAAAACGAAAATGTAGTACCAGTTCACACCTGTGAGAATGGCTACCATCAACAAATCAACAAATGACAAGAGCTGGCAAGGATGTGGAGAAAAGGGAATCTTAGTACACTGACAAATTGTTATCAGAGAAAAGCGTGGATGTCTTTCTCCATTGCTAGTGAGAGAGGGGTTCTTGGGGTACTTCTGGAATAATCATTTAGGAGGCCCACATGGGAGGATGAGATTCGGTAGAAAACTTTATTTTTGTGAAATTACATCTCTTGGTTTCTAAAATCCCATTTCTCTTAATCCAGCCCTGGAAATTGTCCAGCTGGGGATTCAATAGAGCTAGAAGCAAAGCCAGCATCTAAAATTTTTATTCCATTATGGAGCTGGGTCCAGTACAGCATTAAGCTAGTTGTGGTCCATTAGTCCATTGTTTGGGATCCATAAGCCATGTGGGCAGGAGCTTGAGAGGCTTGTAGGCCAGGAGTCAACAAAGAGGAACCAGGAGCGCAAGAGAGCAAGAGCACAAGAAGAGCAAACTCCTTTGTCTAGGAGATTAAATATCTCAAATATCCATGCACTCTCAGTGACCATGCCTACTCTGTCTAGTAACCTGTTCCCAGGTGTGACTGACAAACAAATACCTTCCCTATGTCTCCCAGACTTTACTGGGCATGCATGTGTTCTCCCATATTTAGTCCTTTCCCTCAGCAATTAGTGGGGAATGGACCTGTGGCTACCTGGAGAGTATCAAACTACAGCTTCCTGACAAAGCTGCACAAAAGGCATGCCTACACTATTTGGCCTTTCATTTGCTTCTTTCTAGTTATTCATAACTAGGTTAATTACAAAATGAGATGTCCAAGTAATTGCCAAAAGAGCAGTGCTAGAGATAAGATTATCTAGAGGAGGCAGATTTCAAGCCTCTCCACCTCATTAGCTAATGTTTACCCAGTGCATGCTGTTGATAAGATTCTACCAGTTCTCTTCAAATCACTTTGGACTGATAGTATCATTGTTCCTTGTTCTAGTTTTGGGGGAGGCAAAATCATCCCTAGTGAAGAAGCACTGATTCAGTCTATTCTCTTTTCCCCTAATAACTAAAGCAAATGGAATGTTAAAGGAAAGCAAAGTTTTCTTTACAGAATACCAGTTTCTCTGCTTAAAATCTGCAATTTCTCTACTTAGATTGAATAATTGTTATTTTCCTGGAAGAACTTAGATATCATATTCAAGCAATGACTTGATGGAATTCTTTGTAAAAATTGTGAGACGTGTGTGTGTGTGTGTGTGTGTGTGTGTGTGTGTGTGTGTTGGGGTGAGTGGATGAAGTATAGATGGTGGTTCAAAATTCTTCCTTCCCAGACACAGGCTAGAATTCTAAAATAATGTACTAGTAACATTCTAGAAATGCCATTTTTTAAAAGTGAGTACCTGCCTTTTAAGGCCTTACTTTTCTGCATATGATTTTAAAATTAGAGTTATTTACACCTGCATTTTAAAGCCACCCATTAGTCCTCTATTCTTTTGAATTGTGGTAGTCTTTATAAGTAACTTTCAGCATTCTTAATTTTTTAAAATGTGACTTTGACATTTTTTTCATTCTCCATTAATTCTTTTTATAGTCTGGCCAAAAATTACATCTTCAACACTCATGTTATTTTTGCAAGCCTTTATAATATTAAACAGAGGCCTGGCGCACAAAATTCGTGCACAGGGGGTATGTGTCCCTCAGCCTAGCCTGCACCCTCTCCAATCTGGGACCCTACCTGGATTGAGCCTAACTGGCAGTGGGACATGCTGGCTTCCAACTGCTCACCCGCCTGCTTTCCTGATTGCCCCTATCCGCTTTTGCCTGCCAACCTGATCACCCCCTAAAACACTCCCTTGCTAACCTAATTGATGCCTAACTGTTCCCCTGCCAGCCTGTTTGCCCTTATGATTTTTTTCTTTGTCTTTAACATTTGCCATTTTAATTATGATGTGTCTCAGTGTGGGTCTTTTTGGGCTCATCTTGTTTGGGACTCTTTTTGCTTTCGGGACTTGTGTGACATTTTTCTTCCTCAAATCAGGGAAGTTTTCTGTCATTTCTTAAAAAGATTTTCTATGTCTCACTCAGCTTCTTTTTCTTCTGGCACCTCCCCAATTATGGGGATGTTGCTTTATTTTATTTTGTCTCAAACCTCCCTTAAACTTTCCTCCCAATTTTTATTCCCCCCAACCTCAATTAGGTGTTTTTTTCTAAACTGTCTTCTAACTTGCTGATTTGGTCTTCAGCTTCTTCTAGTTTACTATTGTAACCTCCCAGTGTGTTTTTTATTGTAGCTATGTCATTCTTCATTTTTCTTGGTTCTTATCCATGTTAGTGACTTTCTGATTCTTCTGAAAATTTTCATTGAGCTGCTTGCAATTCTCAGTCAGATGTTTGATTATCTTTATAACCATTACTTCGAATTCTTTATCTGACAAATTCATTGCCTCCATTTCATTTAGGTCCTCTCCTGGCAATTAGTCCTTTTTTTCCCCTTTGGGAATTGTTCTTTTGTTTCCCTAATTTTGCTGTCCTTTGCATTTGTTTCTATGTAATGTGAGTTGCTGTCTCTTTCTGACCTTGGGCAACCTGATTGAAGTCTGAGAGCTTGAAGCCCCTAGTGGTCCAGTCATCAAGGGCTCTTTATCTCAGGGGCTACATTTGCCTTGAGCCTCATACTTTTATTGTCTCTATTGTGAATTGTACTCCTTCTCCTCAAAAATCTGTTCCCTTAACTATCAGCTACAGATTCTGGGAATCGGTGGGGGTGTGCACACAGTTCCTCTTTTGTACAATTCCTTGTGAGGTCCCAGAGCCCATTGGAGTGCAACTCACTTGGTGTGGGTGGTGTGGTGTGCAAGGTTCCTTTGGCACCCACTCTCTATACGTGGTCCAAAAGCCTGGGCAGTGTGACACGAGAGGACCCTCTGGCATGCACTCACTATGTGAGGTCCAGGACCCAAGGTGGGTGTGTATGAGGTCCCCCTGGCTTGCACTCATTGTGTGTGGTCTGTGTGCCCACAGGGTGCAGTGTGTCTCTTGCAGCCAGGGTCCTTTGCAAGTTATGGCTGGCAAGTGGGTTTGGGTGGTGTCCAAGACCAGTCTGGGTGTTGGGATGGCTGTGCTCCTTTTCCCCACTGCTCACCCCTTCAAGATAACATTGTGTCCATGCCAGAGCTGCACCCAGCCTGGGAAGTGCCTATAGAGAGCCTGACCCATCCATCAGCCCCTGAGACTCCTGTGAGATCTAACCGTCACACACACACACACACACACACACACACACACACACACACACTCCCCTCTCACTCCTTTACTCATTCAGACTCTCCCTCATTGCTGTCCTGTTGGCCACCGTGTTGGAATCCTGTAGTATATTTTTTTAAATTGAGAAATTATTGACTCAGAACATTGTCCTAGTGTTAGATGTGCAGCATAATGATTTGATAAATGTATATATTGCAAAATGATTATCACAGTAAGTTTAGTTAACATCATTATCACGCATAGTTACAAATTTTTCTAATGAGAACTTTTATGATCTCTCAGCAACTTTTAAATACGTAATACAGTATCATCAACTGTAGTCATCATGCTGTACAGTACATCCCCAGGACTTAATCTTATAACTGGAAGTTTTTTGTTTTGTTTTGTTTTTTAATTTTCTAATATATATTTTATTGATTTTCCACAGAGAGGAAGGAAGAGGGATAGAGAATTAGAAATGTTGAGGAGAGAGAAACATCGACCAGCTGCCTCCTGCACACCCCCCACCGGGGATGTGCCTGCAACCAATGTACATGCCCTTGACCGGAATTGAACCTGGGACCTCTCAGTCTGCAGACCGACGCTCCATCCACTGAGCCAAACCGGTTTCGGCATAACTGGAAGTTTTATCTTTTGATTCCCTTCACTCATTTCATATCCCCTCTGCCGCTTAATGATCTATTAATTGCTTTCTTTTTGTATATCTCTAGCCATTGAACTTCATGTAATTTAGATTGGAATCTGAGTCTTTGTTCTGCTCCTTCTCAGCAGTGTGAGCTGGGACTAAGGCTTGGTTTCCTCATTCCTTTAGCTGGTTTAAGATCCCAGTCTTTTGTACTGTCTTTAGGCCAGTCCCTTTGGACTCTCAGAGACTATTTAGAATTTTTTAATCCTTGTGTCATTTAGGGTGGGATCTGGGTGTGGCTGTATTGGGTGCCTGGAAACTGGAGGGAGGGGTTATCTCTTCAGGACAAAATGGCTGCCCAGTCCCTGGCTCAGGGATGACTCAGGCCCAGACTCGCTGCTACTTCTCCTGGAACCTTCCTTTCCCAGACTCCAAGAGTCCTGGTACATATCTTCTCCCTCACCTCAGCCACAGGTAAGTGTCTATATCTGAAAGGTCCTATGAACTATTATAGGTTTAGTGAAGAAAGGCTCAGGCCAAACAGAAGGAAAAGACTGGGCCTTTGTGTGCTCCTCTCTTGCTGGTGCTGCGTGGTCTGGCCGCCCTTCAAGCTGCACCCTCTGGGTTCAGCCTTTTGTGACTGTGGACCCAGTTCTAGAATCCCCTGTGGTCCAGCAGTGCTGTGGCTCTTCTTTCCACTGTCAGACACTGTGCCTGCCCCAAGGGATGCAGCTTGGTGCTGTGTGAATTCCCTCTGACCTTCTGGGCTCAGAGGTCTGGCAGACTCTCCTGCCCAGATCCTTGATTTTACCCTTTCCCAGGGTCCTATGCCCTTTCCAGCTGCAAACTGTCTCACCTGCTGGCTCCTCACCAATTTGGGTTGGATGTTATTCATTTCAGCTGTTCATTCTATCTACTTTGAGATAAGGCTCAGGACATATCTGTCTATTCCACCGCCATTTTGTCTTTCCTCTGCTTTTTAATTTAAAGTTATAATTTAAAACCATCCTTTGTGGTTACTTTTTGGTCTCTGAGTATGCAAGGCCACCACGCAGGCCTTCCCTGATTTAGGTTGGCATGTGGCCCCTTTTCATCCCCATTAATAAGGTTGCTTGAGGTCATGTCATTTTCCTCTGAGCTTGTGCCAAGAACCATCTGGTTCCTGACCTGTAGTCTGTTAGACAATCCATAGAGAGGTGGTCTGAGGTCAATGTCATTCTGAGCCCTGTTCAGGACCCCACCCCAACTCCTCATGTCTAACTTCCTACCAAACATTACAACTTGGAGAGTAACATTCTAGGATTTCCTCAACCACCCTCACTTGGTCTCATCTCTAGCCATGTAGCACATAGGCTTTTCTGCTCCAGAAAAACACACAGGGCCTTTATGTCATGTGTTTTGATGACATGGTCCTGTTCTTTTATTTAGTTTCTCTCCTGATTGAAGTGCCCCTTTTCTCAAAATTAGTGTTCATGCTGCCCTGCATTTTTGTTTTCTCCAAACAGCCTTCTCTTGTGGAGTGGGTCTCATTCTATAGGAAATATTCCTTCCTAAAAACCTAGTCAAAATGCAAAATTCACAAAATTCAAGCCTAAATTTCCCCCTAAGAAATGATTCATGTTCCATAACAAAATGACAACTTTATTAACATTTTATATCACAATATTTTAAGTTCATATACTATGAGCCCATTTTGGAACTCCATCAAAAGCTAATCTGACTTTGCATGTCCATCAACACTTTCTGCAATTCTGGTGTCTTACCATTCTCTTGCTCCAGTACTCAGATTCTTCATTTATAAATAACTCATCTCTCCAAATAGCCTGAAAAATTTTCAGTATCCAACTTACAGGCCACTGTGATATTATAATTTCTCATATATATTTGGTTTTAGTCTATCCACAATTTCTGGGTCATAGCTCCTTGGAATTTTCTAAGTGCTGAAAACCATGTTATATTAATGAGATGAGCTTTAGAATAATGGGGGCTGAATGCCAATGAAGGGTCCAAACTCTTATTAGTAGTCCCACACTCCCTTCTGGGACTACTAATTAAGCAAATCAATTGCCAGGAGACAATGATTTAATCCATCCTACCTATGTAAATATGTCTCCATAAAAACTCCAAAAGACAGAATTTTGATAGCTTTTGGATCAGGGAGACTGGGGAGAATGGTGCCCCTGGAGAGGTCATTGAGCTTCCCACTTTTCCCCACAAACTTCATAATATGCACCTCTTCCATTTTCCTGTTCTTGGGTTATACACGTTTATACTAAAGTGGTGAGCTAGTAAGTAAAATGTTTCTCTGAGCTCGGTGAGCCACTCTAGCATATTAATTCAATATGAGGAGAGGGTCATGGAAACTTCTGATTTTTAGCCAGTCATTCAGAAACAGGTAATAGCATTATGGTTTCAACTGGTGTCTGAAAAATCATGTAGAACTGAACCTTTATTTCGTGGAATCTGATGCTATTACCTTCGGGCAGAGAGTGTCAGAATTGGGTTGAATTCTTGGACACCCTGATGGTGTTTGAGACTTGTTTGCTGGTGTGGAAAACCCCCCTCCTCACCCAACCACATATTGGAATTGGGTCCAGGAACCTCATTTAACCACTATTAATAATAATTTGATAAAATATCATGGTATTCTTGAGATTGAGATGAAAGATTAGTGGGAGATTATACCTGGTTAAAGAACTCTAGTCAACAGGTCATTATTTGAAGGGCTTTACCCCAGGCCAAGATCCTGTGAGCATTGTTTAGAGCCACAACTTAGTCTGTAGGTAGTATGCTTTATTGTGTTAGCCAGCTTGGGCTGCTATAACAAAATACTACAAACTAGATAGCTTAAACAATGAGTATTTTATGAAGGCTGTAAAGTCCAAGATCAAGGTTCCAGAAGATTTGGTTTGGTTAAGAGAGGAAGAGAGAGAGAGAGAGAGAGAGAGAGAGAGAGAGAGAGAGAGAGAGAGAGATCTAGTGTTTCTTTTTTAGGGGCAATTGTCTCATCATGGCAAGTCCCCTCATGACCCATGACCTCTTCTAAATCCAGTTATCTCTCAAAGTCTTCACCTTCAAATATCATCACATTTGGATTAGGGTTTCAACATATGAATTTTGGGGAGACACATTTAGTCCATAGTACTTATCTTACTAATGTACTGGTTAGTGAGAGAATTAGATCATTATGACACACTAAAATGATGTGTCAGAGCTCAAAATTTCATATTAATGTTTGTGATATTGCAAACTCTCCATTTATGTTTCCAATATCAGTTATATAAGTATGGCTAGGGCGATAGCTTGGCATGATTAATTCATGGAAAAATAACATGAATTTTGTTAAACGAAGTGAACCATTGGTGTCGTATGGCATGCTAAAATAAACAGAGACTCAGACTGGGGACAGATGCAGGAGTGTGGCCTCAAGAGGGTGACAGGTTTACTGCTTCCTCCATGTAATTGTTCAGTGTATGTTTTGTCAACTTAATCTGGCCTTCCTTTTCCTTTTTTCTATTGCACTTTGTTCATGCTTTTAACATAGCAATTTTCTTCCTATCATTTCCCCCCTATTTACATGTCTTTTGCTTTAATAGGCTTTTAGCTGCCTGTGGACTGTTGTTTCATCTCCATTCTTTCCAATGCCAGGAGAGTGGTTGGTGATTAATGCCTTCTTAGCAGACAGTTATTGATTGTCTCATGACTCATTTCCAGGAAGACATTGGCAAGCCAGTGTGCATCCAAAGAGGGGTAAGAAGATTGGTGAGAATTCTTGAATGTAAATTACATTAAAATAGCTCATGATATGGAATTGTTTAAGCTGGAAAATAATTATATTTATGTAATATATTACAATTTGGGGAACAAAAAGCATGAGATAAAGAAAGGAGATAAATAAAGCATAGTACTTCAGAATTAATAGCAATGTGACCTTGGGCAAGTCTGGGCGTCTCTTTGTAAAATGTGGCAGAACAAAATGAGTCCTCACTGGCTAGTTGAAACACAGTTAGCACTTGGAGAGGTGCTGGTACCAAGTGTTCAGTAAGTGGTACCATTTTCTCTACTTCTCTTCCTAATTTTCCTCTTTCTCTTCATTATTTCCACTTCTTCCTTCTCTCCAGCTCTCTGTAGAGGATTATTATTACTATTTTATAGACAAGAAAGATAAGGTTAGAAGGGTTAAGTGATATGTTTGAGATTTTTTTTTTTTCTTATAAAGATGTAAAAGAAGGAACAACAATCTAGATGTTGGTCCATTATTCTTTCTTGGACAGGATAACCATCTTCAAATATTTGAAAGGGTACCAGGTATAAGATGGAGGTACCTTGAAGTGTGTTGCTTCAGAGGGCAGAATCAGGGCTAATGAGTAGACATTTCCCATGTGAAGTATAGAGCACGGGTGCAATCTGAACTTCTGTTCATGCAGAAGCTGGGCAAAGAGAATGATAGCCCACAGGGCTGGACAGGGGATTTCCCCACGGGGAGAGAGAATTCTACTAAGTGCCTCTAAGTCCCTTCTAATTTAAACTTCCATTATTCTTGTTTTTTTGTTTTTTTTTTCTTGTTTTTTTTTTTTTCTCCTTCCCTAGCATCTGGAATGGCACTGTGCATATCACAAGAACTCCACAAATCATTAAATTATATATAATTTCACTACTCATACACGAACTGGGGTCTTTTTATATTCTGCCAGGGAGAGTCAGGTTTGAAAAGTTGTCTTCTGTTAAAATATGCAGAAGAAGAATTCTCAGGACTACATAATCTAAATGGCACATAATAGTGGAGATGGAAATAGAAATACAATCAAAGCTTTTTCAAGATGTCAACAAATGGCTACTTGCTTTAATTCTCATTGTTTTTGACAATTGAACCATTAGTAATTTTCAGGAACTGGTTTTACTCAATAAGGAAGACTAGGGGAAGTAAAGATGGTGTTTGAAAATAGGGTATATGACAATTCTCAATGTGCCCCAAACTACTACTGTACATTCTACCTATTCCAAAGAGACAAGAGAAATATGACATCTACTACATTATTAATATACTGAATTTGTAACCTTATCTCACTAAGCATTTCTTTGCATAAATTTTGAAACATAATTTTCTCTTTGTTAAACATTTTGTTTTTCGATACAACAATTCCTATTCACTCTGTTTATTATTAAGAAAAAGAAACTAGTCATGGATTTTTTTTTTTAAAAGTGTGATGAGGATAAATACAAGATATATTGCAAGGATAAGGGGTCAATAAAACTATAGTAGCATTTATTAAGTGCCTATACTATGTTAGGTCTATTATTCATGCAATATTATTTAATTTTTATTAATTCTGTACACATTATGGATAAGGATTTGAAACTCACAGGTTAAATAACTCACCCAATCCACTGCAGTAAACAAGTGGTGATCTATCTTATGAGGCAAATAATAGAAATTTTTCATAGAAATGATCCAGTTACTTGCCTTTATAAAATTATTTGGAAGCTCTAAGTTATAAGATAGTTGGTGATTTAAGAAATGTATTTGGTTTTCCAATATAGTCAAAGGAACTTCTATGTAATAACTATTTTTATTGGTTTCATTGTCATTCATATTTTCCCCTCATTCTCTGCTGCCATCTATTTCCTTTTACATGAGAAAACTTTGTTATTCAGGAAATAAAACTGGAAGGTATATCTACTTATTTCACACAGAAATGAAGTCAATTGAATTCTGCTTATAATCTGGAAGCAGAATTTATATTTTGCAGATGATTCTAAAATGTCCTTCCGCTTTAAGAACAATATATTAAAAAATTCAATTGTTGATGCTATTCCTCATTTGAATAATAAAAAATAGATTTGCTATTATATTTCAGAAATATGCAGAGGTCAGGGGGTGATATGGTATACTTAAAAATTAGTTTTTATCTTTAAACATTTTAAAATAAAATATTTATATAACTTTACTGGCAGTAATTTAGTAGCAGTAATGACAACAGAGTTACTTCTCTGTCTAAGATTGCCTTTGCAGTTTTTTTGTTTCATAGTTATCTAAATTGGGCTTCCTGGTTTCTTTGGGAACCCAATTGTCAA
Organism: Pipistrellus hanaki; assembly: GCF_964339955.1. NCBI lineage: Eukaryota > Metazoa > Chordata > Mammalia > Chiroptera > Vespertilionidae > Pipistrellus > Pipistrellus hanaki. Next base: position 87,620,239 of record NC_140505.1, on the reverse strand, counting down.
CATTGGTTGCTAAGGAACAGCCTTTGCTGCAGAAAGCATAGGAACTATGTCTGCTGCTGAGTGACTTCATTTTTGGCAGTTGACAGGCAGTGGGAATCTAAGCACTTGTTCAAGTGAGGTCTCCATCTTGATTTTGACTGAAGGATTTTGATGGATTTTCCTGACCTTTATTACCTAACTAGTGCCCCAGTGCATGGGGTTGTGCACACTGAAAGGAAATTAATTAGAAGGTGGCCGGTGGGCAGGACTGGGCAAGATGGGCCAGACATGCCCTGGAGCCAGTCTCCTGCAGTCCCTTCCTGGAGCAGTGCCACTGCTCAAAAAGCCTCTTAGGAGTGAGTGGAGTCTCTCCAGCAGAGACTGGGCCGAAACTGACTTTCCAACATCCCGTGAGAGGTCCTGGATTGGGAGAGGGAGGTTCTCAGGTGATGCACCTCAGAATCGGGCTCCCTCCTCTCTGGTTCTGTGGTGTGTCACCTGAGAACTGCTGCTGCCAAGTCATTGCAGCTCAGCAGCTCCTGCATTGAGCACCTGTCTCCTGGTGCACATCACACCTACCAGCCAGTTGGCTGGTTGCTTAGCCTTTTATTATATATATACAGATAGTTAAACTCAGGTATAAGCCCTTATAGGAACTGACAACTTTGTAGTGTCTCAGAGCATTTAAATTCTTATCTCTATTTCATTAATCACTTGATGTCCATGACTTATTAAACAAAGAGAATCTATCACTGCAATTGCAAGATATAAAATAAGCTGTATTATCCTCTTTGTTAAATTTAGTGGTAGATAGTCACAGAAGGATACAAAAGTGTGGTAGCATGACATTGATGTCAGATTGTGTCTAATCTACATTTGTAAATGTTCCATTGGAAGTACTAGTGATTATAACTCATGAATTTGTACCATAACTAAATTATCATTAAAAATATAATGCTTGGCCAACTGGTGTTGCTCAGTGGATTGAGCATCCTACTGCGCACCAAGCAGTCACTGATTCAATTCCTGGTTAGAGCACATGCCCGTGTTGTGGGCTCTGTCCCTAGTAGGGGGCATGCAGGAGGCAGCCAATCTTTGTTTCTCTTTCTTTCTCCCTTCCTCTCTCTCTAATATTCAATGAAAATATATTAATTAATATATATTAAGATGTTTTTAAGGGATATATATCTATATATCTATATCTATATCTATATCTATATCTATATCTATATCTATATCTATATCCCTTAAACTGTAACCTACCTTTTCTGTATTGACATACAACAGATATTATATTTCTTATAGAAATACATTCTTAGATTAGCTTATAAAGATTTTTGACCATTATTTTACAAGCTGTTTGAATCATAGTAATTCAGGTACAGATCTGTCTTATGTGGGCCACATGACTGTATTTCATGTGTGTGTGTTGCACTGTATGTCAGTGATGACTGATTCTTTGAGGCCAGAGGTAGCAAGGTCCTTATTTTCAAAGTAGTTGCTAAGGACAAGTGCAAGTTCCATTTCCATACCTTAGGAGTGAGGCACCTAGAGTCATTCTTCTCAGCTGTCAGGACTGGGGGGTTAATTTGGGTTCTGGGTGGTTGGTGATGGCAGTGATGGAATTAAATCCTGATGAGCACCTACGTCACTCACATGGAGCATATACACAGCAATAATGAAGTGAAACAGTAAAAAAAATAAAAGAAAGGTAACAATTCCTGACCTTTACTTGTGTAAATAAATAATAAAAAACATAAAGCACATATGCATATACGTCAAAATGACGAGACTTTTTTTGAAATAAATAAATGGGAGATGGCAACGTAACCACAAAATGATGTATATTGAGTCTGACGTAACCCCAGGACTGCCTGTACTTGCAAACTGGCAAGAGGACTCTTTCTGAGGTGACAAAAGTTTTAAAACTGGATTGTAGTGATGTTTGCACTTACTTACATACATACATACACATACACACATACACACATACACACATATACATATACATATACATATACATATACATATACACACACACACACACACACACACACACACACACACACACACACACATATATATATATATATATATATATATATATATATATATATATATATATGTAACCATCACAACCAAACACACAACTGAATGGATGACCGAACAGGCTGGGTGAGGTGACCAAGCCAGCAGGGGGTTAGTGAGGGATGACCAAATGACTGAGCAGCAGGCTGTGTAGGGCGACCAGGCTGGCAGGGGTGGCAGTGGCGACCCGGCCTGTGTGGGGGGGGGCAGTTGGGAGTAACCAGGCCAGCATGGGGACAAGTTGTGGGTGACCAGGCCAGCAGGGGGGAAGTTAGGAGCAATCAGGCAGACTGGCAGGTGAGCAGTTAGGAGCCAGTGGTCCCAGATTGTGAGAGGGATGTCTGACTATCGGTTTGGGCCCGATCCCCAGGATGGAGCCTTAACCAGTAGTTGGACGTCCCCCCAGGGGTCCTGGATTGGAGAGAGTGCAGGCTGGGCTGAGGGGACCCCCCTCCCATGCACAAATTTCATGCACCAGATCTTTACACACACACACACACACACACACACACACACATATATATATACAATATATATATGTGTGTGTGTGTGTGTGTGTGTGTGTGTGTGTGTGTATGTATATTTATATTTATGTCATTGTATACTTAAAATGAGTGAATTTTATGATATGTAAATTATCCTACATAATAAAAGAGTAATATGCAAATTAACCATCACTCCACTGTACCCACCCGCCATGCCCACCAGCCAATTTATTTTATTTTCTTACAACCCTTTGTATTTCTGTGATATAAGAAGTTACTTCACCTCTTTCATTTATTGTGTTATTTATTTGGTTCCTCTATTTTTGTTTCTTGATGAGTCTGGCAAGTGGTTCATCAATCTTATTTATCTTTTCAAAGAACTAGCTCTTGGTTTCATTGACATTTTTATTGTTTTTTAGTCTCTATGTCATTTATTTCTACTATGACTTTTGTTTCCTTCCTTCTACTTATGCTGGGTTTTATTTGTTGTTCTTTTTCTAGTTCTTTTAGATGCAGAGTTTGATTGTTTTAGATTTTTATTACTTTTTGAGGTGGGCTTATAATACTCTGGACTTTCCTCTCAGAACTGGGTTTGCTGTGACCCATAGATCCTGGGTTATTATGTGTTTATTTTCATCTCTCCAGGTAATTATTTTTTCTTTGATCTCATTGTTAACCCAATCATTATTTCATTACATG